>NW_027397065.1:22816309-23143944 GCF_003265705.2 Callorhinus ursinus | reverse complement strand
GTGGGGTTGTCTTTGGGTCTAAAATGAGTCTCTTGCAGACAGCATTCGATGGGTCTTGTTTTTTTATCCAATCTGATAGCCTGTGTCTTTTGATTGGGACATTTAGCCCATTTACATTCAGGATAACTATTGAAAGTTATGCATGTAGTGCCATTGTATTGCCTGTAAGGTGACTGTTACTGTATATTGTCTGTGTTCTTTCTGGTCTATGTTACTTTTAGGCTCTCTCTTTGCTTAGAGGACCCTTTTCAGTATTTCTTGTAGGGCTGGTTTCGTGTTTGCAAATTCCTTTAGTTTTTGTTTGTCCTGGAAGCTTTTTATCTCTCCTTCTATTTTCAATGACAGCCTAGCTGGATATAGTATTCTTGGCTGCATATTTTTCTCATTTAGTGCTCTGGATATATCATGCTAGTCCTTTCTGGCCTGCCAGGTCTCTGTGGATAGCTCTGTTGCCAATCTAATGTTTCTACCATTGTATGTTACAGATCTCTTCTCCTGAGCTGCTTTCAGGATTTTCTCTTTGTCTCTGAGACTCGTAAGTTTTACTATTAGATGTCAGGTATTGATCTATTTTTATTGATTTTGAGAGGGGTTTTCTGTATCTCCTGGATTTTGATGCCTGTTTCCTTCCCCAAGTTAGGAAGTTCTCTGCTATAATTTGCTCCAATAAACCTTCTGCCCTTCTCTCTCTTCCTCTTCTGGGATCCCAATTATTCTAATATTGTTTCATCTTATGGTATCACTTATCTCTTGAATTCTGCCCTTGTGTTCCAGTAGTTATCTCTCTTTTTTCTCAGCTTCTTTATTTTCCATCATTTGGTCTTCTATATCACTAATTCTCTCTTCTGCCTCATTTATCCTAGCAGTTAGAGCCTCCATTTTTGATTGCACCTCATTAATAGCCTTTTTGATTTTGACTTGGTTAGATTTTAGTTTTTTTTCTCCAGAAAAGGTTTCTCTAATATCTTCCATGCTTTTTTCAGGCCCAGGTAATATCTTTAAAATCATGATTCTGAACTCTAGGTCCGACATCGTACTAATGTCAGTATTGAGTACGTCCCTGGCAGGCGGTACTGCCTCTTGTTCTTAGGTGATTTTTTCCGTCTTGTCATTTTGTCCAGAGGAGAATAGATGAATGAGAGAACAAAATGCTAACAGGGTAACAATGACCCCAGAAAAATATACACTAAACAAATCAGAAAAGACCTGAAACCAGGGGAAAAGAAGAGGAAAGAAAGAAAAAAGGAAAAAAAAATTAAAAAAAAAAGAATATGATCAAATATGATCAGTGCCACACACCAGATTTTGGGCGTATTTTGCTCTGTTAGAAGAAAGTGCCTCCCAGAATTTTAAAGGAAGAAACACTCATATATGTACAAAAATAAGGGTAAATATGATGAAGGGATGGAATATGACTGTATATATGAAAATTATAAAAGATTTTATAAAAGGAATTGATAAGAAGTTGGTTGAAAAAAGAAAGAGGAATTAAAAAAAAAAGGGAGAGAATGTGATCAGGCAGGAGACTAGAACAAAGCCATACACTAGAGATTTAGGGTATATTTTGGTTTGTTAGAAGAAACTGTATCCCAAAATTTTAAAGAGATATTATCATATATATATAATATAAATAAGGTTAACTACTATGAAGGGATAGAATATGACTCTGAAAATGAAAAATAAAAAAGAATTTTTAAAAAAGGGGTTGATAAGATGTTGGCTGAAAAAGGGAACAGGAAAAATTCCAAAAAAAAAAAATAAAAGAAGAAAGAGAAAATTAAAAAAATTAACTTTGAAAGTCTAAAGAATCATGGGGAAAAAGCCATGTATTCTATGGTGCAGTATTCCCCAGGGCTGGAGTTCTGCTGTTCTCATTGATCGGTAAACTTGGTCTTGGCTGGCTGTTCGTGCTGATGATCTGGGGGAGGGGCCTGTTGTCGTGGTTCCCAAATGTCTTTGCCGGAGGCAGAATTGCCACACCCTTGCCGGGTCCTGGCTAAGTAATCTGCTCGGGTTTACTCTCGGGAGCTTTTGTTCCCTGCAAGCTTTCCGTACAGCTTTGGAGGACGAGAGTGAAAATGGTGGCCTCCCAATCTCCGCCGGAGGAGACGAGAACTTGGGGCCCCGCTCCTCAGTGCGCCCCCAGAGAAAAGCAGTCAGTCACCCCCGTGTCCCCGGTCTCTGGCTGCACTGTCTGCTCACCCGGCCTGTGACCGAGTGTTTCTATCTCTGGCACCTGGCCCCCTGTGGAGTCTCCAAACCCAGCGGATCCCTGGGGTGCGCTCCCGCGCTGCTCGTCCCGGGGAAGAAAGGGGAGTCTCCCCAGATCTGCCGCTTGTTGGGTCCCTGCCGAGTGGCCCAACTGTGCTGTGGATCACGGTTTACGGCAACCCTGAGCTGAGAGCCCACTCCTCGGCTCCGTCTCTGCAGCCGGCTTCCCCGCTCCGATATCTAGGAGCTCTGCCGCACTCAGGCACCCCCGGTCTTTCTGTGACCCCGAGGGTCCTGAGACCACCTGTCCCAGCACGGGTTCCATCCCCCCACCCCCCCCCCCGCTTAGCCACTGCAGCAATGTCCCTCAGCGGAGCCGACTTCAATAAGTTCTGATTTTGTGCTTTGCTGCTCTGTCACTTGCCGGTAGCGGCTGATGGAGGCCCCCTCCCCCACTATCTATCCTCCCGCATATCACCTCGATTCACTTCTCTGCACATCCTACCTTCCAGAAAGTGGTCGCTTTTCTGTTCAGAGTTGCTGCTATTCTTTTCTTTCATATCCTGTTGAGTCCGTAGGTGTTCGGAATGGTTTGATCCCTATCTAGCTAAATTCCTGGGACCAGACGAAATTTAGGTCTCCTACTCCTCCACCATCTTGCTCCTCCCCCAAGGTTTTCTTTTTTTTAAACTACAGACCCTTTCCCTTCATGGAATACCTGTTGATATATCAAGGTATTGAAAAAGATGCTTATCCCCTGATTGGAGAAATTACTGTTGTCTTCATACAGAATTTGGGCTTTTAATCTTTGAGAGTCTTTTATATTCTAAAGGAAAACTCATATTCCTTGCATTTTTAATGATTATTCATTTTTTTTAAAGTTTTAGATCTTTAACCTGAGTTTTTCGAAGCCTTTAAGCTGAATTTACAAATCTCATCTCCTGTTTTTGTTTTGTTTCCTCAGTAGTAACAACTTTGTGATTTTATGATGGGTACTTAGAAAGGACAAATATTTTTCTCTGCATAAGTGGAATACCTACTGTTCTATCTGATTATTGCACCTGCACATATATTTCCTAATGATTTTTCCTCCGTTTTTTCTAATATGTCTTGAGTTTGACCAATTGTCGAGGGATTGATGCATTCTTTTAGAAAATTACTTGGGGATTGTGATCCTGTATACACTTTAAAGAGTTCATACCCTATTGAAATGTCTACATTTTGGGGCGCCTGGGTGGCTCAGTCATTAAGCGTCTGCCTTCGGCTCAGGTCATGATCCCGGGGTCCTGGGATCGAGTCCCACATCGGGCTCCCTGCTTGGCGGGAAGCCTGCTTCTCCCTCTGACCCTCTCCCCTGCTTGTGTTCCCGCTCTACTGTCTCTCTCTCTCTCTGTCAAATAAAAAAATAAAATCTTTAAAAAAAAAAAAAAGTGAAATGTCTACGTTTTTTGAACTGCATTTTTGTATAGGATTAGAGGCACTCTAATAATATTCCAGATAAGAAAAGAAATCTGCAACATGTTTGTCATTTACCTTGGTTCTCTGGACTTAGGACATGAAATTCTATCCAGCGGCTTGAGAGCAATATTAAAAAGTGATGTAGCATCACAAGTCAATGATAAATATGTTCACCTTAAGAATTTAAATGTGTTGAGTAGATGCAGCAGTGTGATTAGCATTCAGTGGCCTCTCTCTAATTCCCTTTTCAGGCATTTAAAAGTCAACCAAGCTTGAAACATTTTGCAATGTGCCAAGCATTTGTGTGTTCCATTCAATATCAGGGTAAATTTTGCCCATTTGAATGTCTTTCTGATATACATAGTTTGAAAAACAAATGTCCACAGATAAGAATATGAAAGTCACTTGATATCCTACACCATCACAAACAAAGAATGTGGGGCTACTGAACATAAAACAACTTTATTTTTCATTATTGGCTATAAAATTATTTTCTTGCATAATTTGTTTCAATCAGACATTTAGTGATGTGTACCTAATTGTCTTTCAATAACAATAACAATTAATATAAATGATGATTTATGCTTGATGTCATGCTGAATTTATAGTAATTTGGAAGCCAGAGACAACAACTTATAGGGAACTGAATGAAATAAATTCATGAAGATACTAACAAATCAAAAGTATTTTAAGAATAAACGCATTGTTACCATGCACAATAAATCCGTAAACAATTGTGAAGTTCTAGGAATTGGGAGTATATAAAATCTATACATGTTTTAATCACAAAATGGTATATAAACTCCTTTGGGGAGGTTTTTTTTCTAGTTTACTTATAACAGATAATGATGACCAAGATTAGCTTTATGATCTTCTCATATAGCACTACTCTGTAATCCAAATAGTTACCACCGCAAGTCTGTTTTTCTCTAAGTGAAAAAGACACATAAAGGATTATTGTTTAAATGACTTACAAAAGTATTATAAATTTCTTCTGTGTGCATAAGTTCTAAAAAAATAGAAGAGATTAAAATGTGTATTTCATAATTATTTGTGCCTTAATCTGTTGTACTTTTTCTTTTGAAAAACCAATTTTCTGAAGAATAGCTTACACAGCTACATTCCTGGGATGGTTTTTTCAGGTATAGTGTTCAGGAGTTATTTCAAGGCAGAAGGACATACTGTGTAGAGAGATTCTGGGGACAGACTTTCCAGTTTCACAATGTTAAATAATAAAAATTAAACTGAGTAAATTTTAAAGATTTAATTGGCTTTACTCATTTGTTCATGAATGGCATAGTGTACCATTTAGCAAGTAGAGGGGAGCCCTAAAGGGCTACAGAAAAGGAAAGGCTTTTAAAGGTAGAGAGGGAGTGGGGAAAAAGGAAATTATTAGCAAAGAATCCTTTGTTTTAGGCAAGGTTGCCCTTGTAAGGGGAACAGAAGGGGTCTATCAGTAAATTTCCTAGTGCTGACCGGGAAATTCCCATGTTGATTGGTTAAAGGTTACATTTCTTGGGGGTTGAAACTACAGTTAGTTAGGTATTAGGTCTTGGTTTACTGACTTGGGGCCTTAACATAAGTGATGTCATTTTGAGCATGTGGTTTTCTGTTTAACAAAAAAGAAAGGATTTTAAAATAGGCATCCCTAGAATTGGATTATTTTAATGTAAGGAGCGTTTACATGTAAGGGGGTTTTTCTCAGAGACTCATCCAGTTTTGATGGTGTCTTGATGTCTGTTATGAGAGTCCCTCAGTAGTTTTCCTGCCTCCAGGAAAGACATCTCAGAAGTACTTTTTTCTTTCCACTTGCCCATATTTCTCATTTACTGGATTGACTCATATATATTCCCCCATTCATATTTCCTCCCATCCTTGACATATTCAAAGCAAAATTTAAGGAGATAGAATTTTCCCATCACATGATTTTATATTATCTGCAATGGTTAGTGACTCTGTTCTGTATTCACAGATACCAACTTTAGTCATTTAAAAACTACTATTATTAACAAATACTCATTGCTAAACTTCTGACTATATTAGCAGTAACCTGGCCTATATGTGGGACCTGGATTGGGACAACACAGTAATATTTTTCTGATTATCAGAGTGATACAGCATACTAATTTGATACTAATAAACACTAAATCATACCAACTCTAATAAAAGATGGTATGTTGTTCCTTTCCACCCTTCCCATCTTTCCTCATTCATCTACAACCTTCTAGAGGGCTAACATGCTGTCATACCCACCATTATGTCCCCAGTGCCTCGCCCAGGAGCTGACATATAGCAGATATTCAATAAATACTTGTAAATGAATGAGTGAATGCGTCTGACATTGGAGGTGACTGGTTGAGATAATCCATAGTTTTAAAACTAGAAACCCAGCACCCAGAAGGGTTGGAATATGTGCGAGGGGGTTTGTTTCATCTCTTCTGTGCTTCTCCTTCAATACACACACATACACCCATTCCAAAGTACCACAGCCTGTGTCTGTCTGGCTTATTTGGCTTAAAGGGCTCAATGGCTGGAAAGTATTTAAAAATTGCTGATTGAGATAATATTAAGATCTTAATCTAAAAATTAAAGTTTATCTTCTCTTTAATCTAGAAGATAAAGAGACTGGGACCCAGCCACATTAGCCATATGCCCTTGAGGTCCTCAGACAGAGGAAGAGACCAGCTGGGAGTTTGTGTCTCCTGATATCCTGCCCACAGCTTCTTTACAACACCAGCACATCTGGAGGATAGAGGTCTAGATAAGAGTGAAAGTATGAGAAAGATAGGATGAGATATTAACAAAATCTAGATCGCATTCAACTGGATCACTATATGCTACATAATTTTAGAGGAGTAACTTTTTATTTGTAAATGGGGATGGAATGATGAGAAATATTAGAATGATGAAGACTATGAATATCAGATTAAGACAAAGTTTGGAACCAATGAGTGTGACATAATTACCCCCATTTTACTCTTATTTTAGTGTTTAAATATCAGGAAATCAGAGGAATAAGTTAAAGATTTTATGAAAATATGATATTTGTTAAATGTAGAATATTTTGACCTTGAAGCAGCATATTATTTCATCTCTCAAAGTTTGATTTGGGTCTTTTTCCGTCTTGCAGTTCTCTCCTGATCATGCTGATGCTTTTCTTTTCCTTTTTGAGCAGTAATATATTTATAATACTGATTAAATGTCTTTGTTTACTAATTCTAACATTGATGCCATTTCTGTGTCTATTTCTAATGATTTATTTTTCTCCTGGTTCTGGGATATATTTTGTTGCTTCTTTTCACAACTAGTAATTTTGTTTGGATGCCAGACGTTGGGAATTTGAGTTTGTTGAGTACTGATTTTTTTTTTTTTTTTTTTTGTAATCCTTTAAATATTTCTGGACTTTGCTCTGGGATGCAGTTGAGTTACTTGGACACAGTTTGGTCATTTGTGGCTTGCTTTAAAGCTTTGTTCAGCGGGTCCAGAACAACTGTTAGCCAAGGGGTAATTTGGCCACTCTAGCGAGGCCTTGACTTTCTGAGGCCTGTAGATTAGGCCTGAGGTCTCCTCAGAAAGGAGGTCTTTCTGTCCTGGCTCCTAGAAATTTCAAGTATCCCTGGGCCTTGTTGAGCTCCAGATATTGTCCCAGTTGCTTCTTAATGATGATGCTCTAGCCTTGGTAGCTTTCTTTTATGCATGATGAGCCCAGTATTTAGGCAAAAACTTGACCAGACTCCTGTGCCTATTTCCAGAGCTTGCTCTTTTGCTCTTTCTGTGTAGCTCCCTTCTTTCTGTTGCTCTGTCCAGCAGACTCTGGCCACCTTGGTGTTTTAGGACTCTGAACTTTTTGTCCTCAGCTGAGTACTACCATTGGGCTCCGTGTGAGCTCTCCTTCCCCAGGGAACAAACTGGAGAGTCTTGAGGCAGTGAGTGTTTTACATGTAGGGCTCACTTGTTTTGTTCTCCCTTCTCGCAGAGATCACTGTCCTGCATTGCCTGTTCAGTGTCTGAATACCAGTTCTGTTTTTTCATATATGTTGTCAGGCTTAGTGGTTTTCTGCAATAGGAGGGTAAATCTGGTTTCTTTTTTCATCATGGCTCGAAGCAGAAGTTCCAGAATCCAGTGAAACTTTATTGTTACAACATTTAAAAGTCTTTAACCTGAATTTAATTTATTTAAGATTTTTGATCATCTAATCAGTAGCCTGAAGTCAGAATTTTCCATTAGTTCAGGGGACACGTGGGTGGCTCAGTCAGTTAAGTGTCTGCCTTTGGCTCAGGTCATGATCCCAGTGTCCTGGGATTGAGTCCCACATGGGGCTCCCTGCTAGGCAGGGAGCTTGCTTCTCCCTCGACCTGCCGCTCCCCCTGCTTGTGCTCGCTCTCTCTCTCTCTCTGACAAATAAATAAATGAAATCTTAAAAAAAAAAGAATTTTTCCAGTTCAAGATAGGATATAGGACCCTATGAATTTGTGACACAGAATTCTGACATGAGCCATATAGTGGGTTCTCCATGAATACTGCCTGACTGACCTTCTTTAAGCTCCTCAAGAGCTGGAACTAACTAATCAATCCATATGGCAAATATTCATTGAGAGTTCATTATGTGATAGGATTTTGTCAGTCATGGAGAATGCAAAAATGAATAAAGCATGATCCCATAGCCTAGTGGAGAAAGCTGGCATGTGCAGTTTTATACATTGAAAGATTATGAGAATGGGGAAGACTCTTCCTGAGAGATCAGAAGGTCTTAGACCACTTTGTGTTTGCTGGATGTAACATATAATTAGATCTTGCACACAATAGCACTCAGTAATTACTCGTGGATGAAGGATGCTGCAGCTAATTTGTAGGCATATTCTGCTCAGAAATATTAACTTGTTTATTTCTTAGTCCTCTAGAATAAAGACAGTTTAAATAAATACACAATAAGAATATCATGCATGTTTTAAGAAAAATTTGGTTTAGCTTGCATTATCATGAATATTGTTTATTGAAAATTTCAAGGACTTTAAATATAACATTGACATCTAAATTATGTAGACCTACTTTGTTTCTAATTGTCATATCAAACAGTCGAAAAGTACCAATTCAGTCAAACCTTCGTTTTTAAGTACTGCTCACCCCTTTTTTGGCTATTCCTGTTCGTATTTTGAAAAGCAGTGTCTGCAGATAGTTATTTATATGTATGAATTCACTGGTTCATTCTAGTGCGAAATAGGTCATTCTGGAACAGTGAGAAATGTGATTGCTGAATTTCAAGCAGTTTTTGCTGCTCAGCTGGATCGTAGAAAAAGAAAGGGGGTCAGGCCAGCACTTGTTGAAGATTTCTTGTTGCCATTGTCCTCGTGAAAGAGGCTTGATGCTGGGAATATGGACTCTTCAGTGTATTGGCAAGAGGGGTAAGGAGGCTTAGATCCCAGGTTTAGTAACTATTAGGATATTTTATTTGAACCACTAATTAGAATCAAGGAAACACATAAAATGCCAACCTAATTAAAATGTGTGGGGCTTTTTTGTTTTAAAGACTTAAGGTACAGCAAATGGCTGTTTGATATTTTTCAGGCAAAATCTGTTTTTTTTTCCTTCTTCAGAGCCTGCCAATGTACTAAAAAGAAAGAGAGCCGCAGTAGGATTGGCAAGTGACGAGTCTCATCAAAAATAACAAATTCTTAAATAGTAAAATAAAGAATACTTTGAAAAAATTCTACATTACTCAGCATTTGAAAATTGAAATCATTCAAAGCCTTCTTTTCCTCTGTGTGGAAAGTAGGGCTCTAAACAGGAAACTGTTTTTCAGCACTAAACTTTATTTACAAACTTGATAAAGGGCCCATTAATTAAAATCCAGTTTCTACAGTCAGGTAGCGTTTTTTGCATATGATACATGTATGAATTCATTTGTTTCTTTTTCTCTTTTAAATGGCATAGCTGTAATGCACTGTGGTTATTTTTATTATTATCCAGTCAAGAAATACCAGAAATCTTGTATTTGGAAATATATATCTTTTAATCCATTTTGCTTGTTAATATAAATAAATAGCTTCCATCACTCAAGACTTTATTTCAAATTACTCAAAGAGAGGGTCTTGTAAGAGATTAATTCAAAATTATGCTTTAGGTTCTGCTGGGGTGTTCTTGAATCCGCTGTTTTTTTTTCACATCCGTTTTAAAGTGAGTGAGAAGGAGAGCTCACGGATCAGTGAGATCCTTTCTAGGCAGGTCCAGGAGCCAGAGTGAGCTGGAAGCACACCCATCCCGTCCAGGTGTGTGTGAGGAACAGCAACCATACTTTAGTGTCTGTAAATTAACATGTTAATTGCCTTGTTGGCCTGTAAGCTAGAAGAAAGTAAAAGCATTGACTTTGTCATATGACAGACTTAAATTTTTTTTTTTTTAATTTGAGTATAGTTGACACACGTTACATTAGTTTTAGGTATACAGCATAGTGATTCAACCTCTCTATACCTTATGCTGTGCATATGATGCATGTTTAAAAGAAAATCTTTATTATACAGAAAAGGAATTATTTTTCTGACTTTAACCGAATGGATGTATCTCTTGCTCCTCCTCCCCCAACTTCATGTGTGTGTATGTGTGTGTGTATAGGTGGGGTGGTGGAATGTATTAATGTATTTGATGTGTGAAAACTGATTAGATAAAATGTAGTATTCCTATCAAAAAATATCATTAAATGTCTTAATCATATATTGTCTTTGTATTGATATATACTGCTTATATTAAGCATATGCAATAAAATATACAGATCATAAAACTGCATGTTTGGGAATCCTGGGGCTGGAGCTCTGGCCAGTATTCCATTCTCTCCATCACCCTTTATCCTTCCTTTTGCAAACCCCAGGTGTTTCCCTGCCCGTTCTCCCTTTTTACTTTCTTGATAGGTCTTTGTCTGAGGTGTGACTCTTTTGGCCCACTGGGGAACCAGATCTGATGGGTGTGCTTTCCCTCAATTTGTCTTGTTTTAAGTAAGGACACAGATCCAGGTTTATGTAAAGTGTGTTCTACTCAGTGCTGAAAAAAAAAATGGAGAAGATGAACAATTTTTTCTTTTTTACAAAAGGAAAGCCAAAGGAAATTTTAAAAAATCTTTAGTTATAGCTACTCGTGTCTTTATTCAAACATATAGCTCTATCCTATAACCTGATTATCCTTAAACATAATAACTTCATTCATTCATGAATCCATCTGTCCATCCTTGAGACTTATTAGATGCTCAGCCCTAAGGGCACAAGGATGATTGCTATATCTGAAGAGCTGATAATATTTCATAGTTTTCTAAGCACTTTCACTGAGATTCATCTGATTGTTTATTCATTTATTCAACAAATACTTGCTGAGCTCCCTATTCTTGGCACTGGAGTTACAGCAGTGAACAGAACAGATAGACCTTACCTTCGTGGAGTTACATTCCTGTAGGAGGGATGGATAATGAACAAATCAAAATGTTTTTTACATCAGATAGTGGTAAGAAAAGTATAACAGTTTAAGTGGATATAGGGAGTAGCCTAGGGGTATTTTTTGCAGTTTTCAATAGGGTGGTGAGGGTATGACTCATCAAGGAGCTGGTATTGGAGCAGAGACTTGAAGCAGGACGACGTTTGTGTGTTTGAGAAACAAGAGAGGGCAGCAGCGTAGCCAGAGCAAAGTCAATGAAGGAAGGAGGGGTAGGAAATAAGGTTGGAGTGCCAGCCAGCAGGCAGATTATATTGGGCCTCATAGGTCATGTGAAGGGGATTTTTATTTTATTTTTATTTTTTACTATTATTTTTAAAGATTTATTTATTTATTTTAGAGCTAGAGAAAGCATGTGAATGCATGAGTAGGGGGAGAGGGAGAGAATCTCAGGTAGACTCCCTGCTGAGCTTGGAGCCCAATGCTGGGTTCGGTCTCACGACCCTGAGATCATGACCTGAGCCAAAACCAAGAGTTGGAGGCTCAACTGTTCAGCCACCCAGGAGCCCCAGAAGGGGTCTGGATTTTTAGATGTGATGGAAAGTTGTTGGAAGATTTGAATGAGAGGATGGCATGATCTTGTTTATCATTTAAAAGAATCATGCTGGCTGATGAGTAGAGAAAACACAGTAGCAGGGAAAGGATGGAAGCAGAGAAACTAGTTAGGTGGTATAGTGGTGTGGACCTGGGTGATAGGAATGGAGATTATGGGAAATAGTTAGATTTAGTATGTACGTTAAGGCTAGAGCCCACAGCATTTGCTGCTGGATTGTATGTGGGGATTAAAGAGAAGAGTGGAGAATGACTTCTCTTGACCTCTTTTGGTACATACACCAACCTTAAGTTGCTGCTCCACATTGCAGCTAAGGAATGGAGTTTCCAAGGTGCTAAGTATAGTTAACCCTTGAATAACTCCGGGTTAGGGGTTAGGAGCACCGATTCCCCTGCACAGTCAAAAATCTGCCTTTAACTTTTGACTTCCCTAAAACTTAACTACTAATAACCTACTGTTGACCAGAAGTCTTACTGATAGCATAAACAGTCGATTAACACATATGTTGTATGTTAGATGTGTTGTATACTGTTTTCTTGCAATAAGCTTTCTAGAGAAAAGGAAATGTTATTAAGAAAGCCATAAAGAAGAGAAAATACATTTATAGTACTGTAAAAAAAATCTGTGTATAAGTGGACCCGCAGAGTTCAAGCCTATGTTGTTCAAGGGTCAACTTGTACTTTCCCAAACCTTGTTCTGTTCCAGAACTGGAAAACTGGACTACAGCTGAAAAAAAGTGTTAAACTCTTTTTTTAATCCATTGCTTTTTCCATTTCCTCCTACACAGAAAACTAAGAGCATTCTGCATTTAGGTGAGGAGGCAATATTCTGGATAACATTACAAATATAGTGAACAGTTATATTACTATTTTTTCACTATAAGGATTACAGAAATTTTCATTTTTTTAAACACACACTCAAGATTCTAGATCAATTTCTTTTTTTTTTTTTAAAGATTTTATTTAATCATAGAGAGAGAAAGCTCACAAGCATGGGGGAAGGCAGAGAGAGAGGGAGAAGCAGACTCCCCATTGAGCAGGGAGCCCGATGGGGGCTCAATCCCAGGACCCTGGGATCATGACCTGAGCCAAAGGCAGACGCTTAACCAACTGAGCTACCCAGGCATCCCTGGATCAATTTCTTTAAGATTGTTTCCTCCCTTCTGTTACATGTAACCCATTCCTAAGTAGTGGTATAGCAATGAGTGATTGACAGCCGTGTGTGTAATTTTAGAGGAATACTTTGAGAGGACTCTTCCAGAGTAGGAACAGAATAGAAAATGGAGGCAATAAATGGATAGTGAAAAGACACATTGGGTATTAAATTGAGTTTATGTGCAGACTTTTTTTGTTACGTATTATTATCTGTGGAGTGATGGACCCAACATCCCTTCTCTCTGATATGGGCCCACAGGGCAAAGGATGATTCGGTGGTTTCAGTGGAGTGGGTGAAATAGGGAACAGAGGTAATAAATAGTCCAGCTGCTCGCCCTGTGCTCTGTCAGCCTGGATGCTCACCTGGGTTAAGGCTGACCCTGGCGCAAGCTGTAAATAAATCAAAGGACTGCCGATTGTTCCTGTTTTCATTATTAAGGAATTAGCTAATTCTTAGGCTTTGCTTATGTTGTATTATGTACATGGTACTGATCAAAGTGCTTTACATTTTTAACTCATTTAATCCTCACACAAGTTTGCAAGGAAGTTTCTACTGTTTTCCCATTTTATGATGAGGAACCTGACCCCAGAGAGGCCAAGTGACTTACCTTGGGTTTACAGAATTACAGCTAATGAGTAGCAGAGCTAGGGTTATAACCCAGGGAGTCCGACCCCACAGTGCTGCTCTTACCCTCTACACCACACATCTCAATAAGCATGTGTGTTGAAGTGAATGGAAAGGGAGAATGTTATTTACATTTCATAGTATAATTCATTTCAGATTTTCAAGTTAGAGAAAAACAAAAAGGAATATAGGCTTAGAAGAAAATGTTGTCTAGGATATAATTAATTCAATTTCAATAAAAACAGAATCAAAATAAGAGTGTTTGTTTGGCAGACATCCATTAGAAGAATACATGACATCAATACATGAGCTGAACGAAGAGTGGGAAGGATTTACATGAGTCAACGCTGAGGAAATGGGTGCCCTTCCTGACCTGTCCAAGTCCTTATGGCTCCCAAGAGGTGTATTTACTTTATGTATGCATCATATGTCCCTTTAAAATATGTTTCAGGGGCGCCTGGGTGGCTTAGTCGTTTAGCATCTGCCTTCGGCTCAGGTCATGGTCCCAGGGTCCTGGGATCGAGCCCCTCGTCGGGCTCCCTGCTCCGTGGGAAGCCTGCTTCTCCCTCTCCGTCTGTCTCTCTGTCAGTCAAATAAAATCTTAAAAAAAAAAAAAAAGTTTCACTTTATCTCTCTCTCCATGTTCCATTCAAATGAAGTTTTTTTTTGTTTTTGTTTTTGTTTTTTTTTAATCGAGAGGCAGGTTGGGGCAGAGGGAGAGGGAGAGAGAGAATCTTAAGCTTGCTTCACGCCATCTCTGGGCTCGGTCTCACGACCCTGAGATCTTGACCTGAGCCGAAATCAAGAGTCAGATGCTTAACCAACTGAGCCACCCAGGCGCCCCCAAATGAAATATTTTATAAAGACAATTTGATTCTGTAATTCACCTTCCTCATGTCTTTAAGACTGGTGAAATGAAAAGAGTAAGGTTTCCTTTACAGGAAGGAAATGATGTTGAAATGATGTCTTTAAGCTGCAAAGGAAACTGAATTATAAAATAATACCTAATCATAGTTGAAAAACTTTCACTTCATTATGTCATTTAATTAACCAAAAAACCCCCCATAGTTGTGTTTAAAGCTCAAAGGTTCTTAAGAGAGAAACTCTCTATATTTTTTGTAATATTTTCTTTTTAAAAATTTTTTCTATTTTATTTCTTCACCTCTTTTTAAAATAGCTTTATATAGATATATTTCACATACCATAAAATTCACCATCTTAAAGTGTGCAATTCAGGGGTGTTTACTATATTCACAGGTTGTGAAGCCATCAGCAATATCTAATTTTAGGATATTTTCATCAGCCCAAAAAGAAGCCCCTGTAACCAGTTGCAGTCACTCCCCATTACCCCCTTTTTCCAGCCGTTGGCAACCAGTATACTTTCTGTCTCTACATAGATTGGCTTTTTCTGGATATTTCATATCAGTGGAATAGTTTAATATATACCATTTTGAGTCTGGTATCTTTCACTTAACACATTTTTTTTCAATGATCTACCCTGTTGTAGCATTTATCTTCATTCCTATTTATTGGAAATAATATTCCATTGTATGGATATACCACACTTTGTCTATCCATTCGTTAGTTGATGGATACTGGAGTTCTTTCTATTTTTCAGCTATTACGAGTAATGCTGTTGTGAACATTTGTGTACAAGCTTTTATGGGAACATATGTTTTCATTTCCCTTGGAGATTTTTTTATACAAATATGTAAATATTTGTCTATCTAGGAGTGGAATGGTTGGGTCATATGGTAACTTTATGTATAATATTTTTAAGGAACTCCAGACTCATTTCCAAAGTGGCTACACCATTTTACCAGCAGTATATAAGGGTTCCAATTTTCCCATGTTTTTGCCAACATTTGTTACTGTCTTTTGAATTTTATTTCCTTTAATTTTCATATTTACGAGAACCAGAATCCTGTCCTGCTTGGTTATTTTATGCTCTTAGTTTACCTGCTACATTACTGTGTTAGAGTCGTTGGCTGTGGTGTATAAGGAGCGTTACACTTAGAAGAAGAATTGGCTTCCAGATCCAGCTTATTACTACTATCCAGCTTGAGTCCTTGAGTCAGTCCATCACTTTACTCCTGAACCTCAGTTTTCCACACTTCAAATAGGGTCAATCCTCCACTTTCTGACAATGGTCCAATAAAATAATATGGTGAATTAATTTGCAAAGTATAGAGCATCAGACTCTTCTTGCTGTTCCTTCTCTGTCACCATCTCTTTTACTCTCTGCTTGATACTTGTTTCTTAAGTAAATACAGGGAAATATTAAGTATTTTTGCTTTAATGGCCTTTTTCTAATAGAATATAAACTCTGAAAAGGCTTTAAGTTTTTTTCTGTCATTTTTATTGTCGGTTAACTTTAGAAGTAGTTATACCAGCAATAATGTTGAAAGCAAAGCTTGTCTTTTGTCCTTTTCCTTTTGGGAAGTTTATAATTTGTCTAGGATAAGAAATGAAGCACATAATCTATATACACAGAAAATTAAGAGTTGAAGAAGTAGCTCTCTTTGTAGCATTTTAAGTTTTTTCCTGCATTTTCTCTATTTATGTTTATGACTTGGATATGTTATCCAAGGAAAGCTATGTTTTCTCCTTTACCCTCTTTGTAGTTAAAAGCAACTTTGAGAAACATATGCAAGATCTAATGGCTTAATAAAAACATCATTGTCAAAGCCAGCAGCTTACAACAGCCTGAGTTTTCTACTATAGTTTTACCTGAATCATCTTCTGAAACCAGACTGACATAATTATAATCTTTTGCAAGTGCCAAAACTTTGCTTCCACACAGTGCTTTGCGCTTTCTCTGCTGCCAGCCTGGCCCATCACTCCCTGCCTGTTCTTCAAGGTCCACTCCAGTTCTGCCCTCTCTTCTCTTTACCCATAGGAGTAATTTTATTTATTGTTCGTTCTTTGTTAATACAAACAGCAATTCATACTTTAAAAAATCGGACATAGCCAAAGTATGTAAAGACAAAGGTAAAGTCCTTTCTGCTTCCCAGCATTCTCTGGATGTATCCTCCTGGTCATTTGTACTATAGAGCCAAATACATTTTTAACAGGAATGGAAACATCCTCTACATGTTGTTTTGTCACACTTGCTTCGTCACAAAACTTTGAATCATTTATGACCTTCATCGAATGAATCCTTTACTCTTTACATCTGTTTTTATTTAATTTTTGCGTGTGTCTTACCCTTCCAACTAAAATCAAAAGCTTCTTGGAGGGCAGAGGCTACCTCTTCAGCTTTTGCTCTTCCCCATCTGGGATGCACAGAGGTCTGTCTTGGAGGAGAGACTCACTAAGGATTGTTGGTTGAGTTGGACATTTTGAGCCTGTATCTCAGTGTGATCTTCGGTAAATTCAAGAGAATTCTTAGGGGATTGATTAATCTCTTTATTTTCATTGTAAGTAGTCTTCCTAATGAAAATAACATTTAGAAATGCAGTAAAATTACCTTACACCAGTTAGAATGGCAAAGATTAACAAAACAGGAAACAACAAATGTTGGCGAGGATGTGGAGAAAGGGGAACCCTCTTACACTGTTGGTGGGAATGCAAGGTGGTGCAACCACTCTGGAAAACAGTATGGAGGTGCCTCAAAAAGTTAAAAATAAAACTACCCTAATATCCAGCAGTTGCGCTACTAGGTATTTACCCAAAGGATACAAAAATACTGATTCAAAGGGGCACATGCACCCTGGTGTTTATAGCAGCAATGTCCGTAATAGTCAAACTGTGGAAGGAGCTGAGATGCCCTTCAACAGATGAATGAATAAAGATTTGGTACATATGCACAGTAGAATATTATTCAGCCGTCAGAAACGATGAATAGCCACCATTTGCATCGACATGGATGGAACTGGAGGGGATTATGTTAAGTGAAGTAATCAAACAGAGAAAGATAATTATCATATGGTTTCACTCATATGTGGAACATAAGCAATAGCACGGAGGACCACAGGGGAAGGGAGGGAAATCCAAAGGGGGAGAAATCAGAGAGGGAGATGAACCATGAGAGACTGTGGACCCCGAGAAACAATCTGGGGGTTTCAGAGGGGAGGAGGGTGAGGGGAGGGGGTAACAAGGTGATGGGTATTGAGGAGGGCACGTGCTGTGATGAGCACTGGGTGTTAGGCTTAACTGGTGAATCGTTGAACACTGCGTCAAGGACTAATCATGTACTACACAGTGGCTAACTGAACATAATAATAATTAAAAAAAAGAAATGCGGTAAAATTAGTATTTGGGTGAGGGGAGAGAATAAAATTGATGACAGACATTTGAGAAGGTCCAGCACAAGGCCTGGTGTCTGGCACAGTTTACTTTGTGGAAGAAGGAAAAGGATAGCAGCCAGAGGGGAATAGAAAGGGAAAAATCAACAAAAAGCCTAAGAGCAACTTGTAGACCGAGAAGAAAGGTGAAGAAAGAGAAACTTTTTGAGAAGTAAAATAGATAGTCAATACAAAAACTGCAGAAGAGACCTGTTTTCCTTTTAACTATAAAGAGCCCTACTGCCTCCCCAAATACCTCTTCCATCAAAGAAAAAAGATACAAGTTTGGTGGTAAATGAAAGAGAAAATATCTCACTGGGCCTGAAACAGTTGAAAAATAAAAAGCTGTACTGCAAAAGTGTATGAGATTGCTTGATAAAATACATGACCTGACATAAAAGACCAAAATTAATCTTCTCACGAATTTTTCTTTTGATGCTCACAATCATCTGTTGACCATTGTTATATTTTATTTTTTCTTAGATTAGTAGTATTTTATACTAAAGTTTCACATTGAAGGTACCAGTGATGGGATCCCCAACCAAGTGATCATTTAAACAACAACAAAAACAACTAACATCCTGGTTTTGAAGCAGAGGCAATAGCCCAGCCTTGTGCTTTTTTCTAAGGAACTCTGAATTTGAAAGTTCTTCATGAAAGCCAAAGAGCTACAGCTGAAAATCCTGTGCTGTAGCAAGTCTTCTGAAGTTTTAGAAGTTGAATTACTGAGTACAGGTTACCTTCTGCATAATTGTATAAAGCTGATGTAATGGGTCTCTTTGGCTCTGATTGCTTTCCAAATTCTATCCAAGTGAATTCACAGCCGATGGCTTTTTTTTTTTTTTTTTGGCAGAGTAAGAACAGATTAATGGGCTCACATAAAATAAAACCTTTACAGACAGAAAAATTAAATAGTTCCAGAGCTTCACAAGATGTTATACATATTTGCAAAGCACCCAGTAATTTTGATGGCAAACATCTTTTTCTCTTCCTCTGATTGGCTTCATTGTGGTGCTTATAACATATTTACCTTTTCCTATTAGTCAATATCACCTCTTTTATGCAGTCTCTTAACTCTGACTTTACAGTGTTCAGAATAGTAAATATTATTGGCAGAAAAAAATGTCATGAGAAAATTGCTTTGTCATAAGATTCTCAGTCTTGTAAAAGGTACGATTTAAATATTTCTTCTGCCGGGAATTGTTTAGACAATTAAGCATTAGTGACACACAGGGAAAACTCTGCTTGTGTTGTGTTTGCAGAAATGTTTTCTCAGGAAGGTTTTTTTGTCTTACGTTTTTTGTTGTTGCGCCTTATGTGTACACTAGTGAACTTAAATCAGAGCAAAACCAGTGAAAGGGCCAACAGTAGGACAGTTGCTTTTGGACTGGAGCATTTCTGATCAAGGGTAGACTAAGCTCAAATGGAAATAATCTCCCCACTACACACTCCAAATTCGAAGCAACAATGTAGGCATTATTTCCATTTTACAAATAAGGAACGTGTGGTGAAGAAAGATTAAATAATTTGCCCAAGGTCCCAGTTTGTGTTGAAAATCAGGAGTAGAACTCAGGTATGTCTTATTCAAAATTCCATCTCTTTAGTCACCACACTTACTATTTTGTTTCCTCAATTCTAAGAATTTAGTAGAAATAAAGCCACTTTTCAGGTCATGATCTCATGGTCCTGGGATGGAGCCCCTGTGAGCTCTCTCCTCAGCAGGGAGCCTGTTTCTCCTTCTCCCTCTGTCCTAACCACCTCCCCCCACCCCCGCTTGTGCACGCTCTCTCTCTCTCTCAAATAAATAAATAAAATCTTAAACAAAAAAGAAATAAAGCCACTTTTAGTCAAAGGGAATTGAAACTTGTAATAAATTATTTTCCTAATCTAAGACTGAAAACTGTTTTGGGACTAAAACTTTTACTATTTTAAAATAGTACATGTCACAAGTTTGTTTCATTTGGGGATTAGCATCTCTGATACCACCTGTATTCTCCATATTCCATAAATCTCACTCTTTGCAGACGGAAACCCTTTAGTTTGTAATAGCCACCTCTTCTGGGGGCGGGGGGGGGTGGGGTTGGTAAACTGTATTTAATCCTCATTCCTTGAGGATGAGCTGCCCAAAGTGATTCAACTCCTCTCATTTGAGCCCCAGCTGCTCGGGAGCTCAGCTACCCTGGGAGCTGGTGAACCCCTTCCCACAGGTCTCAGGCAAATACGCCATTTTCTCAAGAGCTTTTTGCTTCTGTGATGTCTATTTTGAAATTTTTGCAAGTATATCTTTAGCATTTCTCCCAACTGAAGTGGCATCTTTTGTACATTCCACTCTATATTTTTAGTGTTTTTGAAACTTTTTGTTAGTTAAAATAAAAGCAACAGATTAGTGTAGGTGATGACTAGAAGTTGGTACTTGTTGTACAGTTTCCCTGCTCAAGTGATTCTGAAAGAGTGGGGGAAGATGGCTTGGAAACTCACTATTACAAAATATATTTTCAAATGACTAATTATAAACATTTTGTCCTTTTTGTGCCAGTTAATGTTAAAATACAGCAGAGGTAACTCAATTTAGTTCAAAAGCCATTTTCTAAATGAGAATTAGCTGGGAACAGTGTTGCATTAATAGACACTGCCAGTGCCTGGATTCTGCATACAAAACACTCGTTCATGTTTTCCTTGAACTTTTTTGATTGGGCCCAGTGCTAAGTTTATACTGAATGGGCTCAGTCTGGTCCTTGGCAAGCATCAGGGAGTAATGAATAGTGGAACATCGAAAGGCTTAAATGTCCTGGCACAAGCCCTGTGTCGGTGTGATGAGCTAACCACAGCATTGTTCGATGAGAAGGCCTTGTGTCCTTTGGAAATGAAATCTTGGCCTGTGGACAGAGGTCTATGTACACACATTGAATTTCTGTCTTCCTGCTATGCTCTTCCATTCATAATTAAACTTTGAAAGCGAAGTTCTGAAGAGGTTCTTGAATGCCTCTCTTCCTAGCATGCCCAGAAACAAGTGGCTGATGTAAAAATGACATAGCCCAACCCTTTTATTGGATAGCTCTCCGAAATTCACATCAAAGACTCGCAGAACAAACTCTTTAAACTAGAGAGCAGTGTAGACATTCACTGTTTTCTCTCCCATACAATGTCTTCCCTCTGAAAGCTGTGGTAATTTACCACAGATTTTTGCTATGGAATTTCTGATGTTCTGATCTTTTATGTTTACAGTTCCATCTGTATTTGTAGTGAAATGTCTAAGTTTGTCTCAGTACATCCAAATTCTAAGAATGAATTGATCTTCTGAGTATTTTCTCCTTGAACACAAAGAAAGGAAGAAAAATTAAGCCCTGGTGATTGATTAAAACTACGACATTATAGCTTGCTTTTCCATTCTAACTTTTATTCTTAAAAACAGAACAAAAATTCTGTAATCAGAGCCTGCCAGAAAGTACCTGAAGAAGCCAGGAGTAGAAGCTATTTTAGCTGTTTTAAAACTGGTTCTGATTTTGTAAATTATCGAGAAGAGCCTCCTAAGAAGTCCTTTTCAAGCATATTTTAGTTCTGTGTTATAAAACCAGGCTGCTAGTAGGGTATAGGCAGCTAAATAAAAGCATCAAAAAGCTGTATTATATAAGTATTAAAGATCTGAGGATCTATTAGAAATATATTTTGAAATACTTATAAATATAAGAACAGTTTCTCAGATTTGCTTAAAAACCAATCTGAAGCGGAGAAGGCAGTTGGGATTAAGTAGGTCAGTGTCTAAATGACACAAGATTGGCTGTGAGTTACTCATGGTCGACCTGGGCGCTGATGACCTGGGTGGTCATTCGTACATGAATGTTCCCACCACGATTTCCTCTACTTTTCTGCATGTTTGAGATTTTTCATAATAAAAAGTTAAAAAATAATTTCTCGTGGTTCAGAATGGTTTCATAGACTGAAAGGTCTTCTTGCTAAAGAAATCCAAAAATCTAAGATACTTTTAAAAATTTTAAAAAGTTTTATGATATGTAAATACTCCTATGATATATAGTTAATTTTTCCTTTGTGATTGTATTTAGAATGCTAGTGGTAGAAAAAAATCACGTTATAAATAGTGTCTTAACTGAAATGCAAAGGTCCTTGACATAATTAGGATAGTTCAATTAGTCTCTAATTCAGGTTAGGCACAGATGAATAATCTAAAACACTACTATATTGCAATACAAGCAGTAAACCCATACCAGACATAATCTGCTCTCCATAAAGTCATTAAGAAAATGGTGCATTTTTATGGTTATGACTTATAATGTTGTAGACATGGAAAAGTTTTGGTTAACAGAGTCTCAGTTAAGAGAATGAAAGATGGTCTAGGTACCAAAAGTAACTGGTAAGTATGTTGATGTCTATTTAATCACATAATAAATTATTTTATACTTCATTTTTGTTTGGCTTAGTTTGACCACTAATCAACTACATTAGAGTTCAGTTGTTGTTTTTTTTTTCTTAAGATTTTATTTACTTGACAGAGAGAGAGAGCACAAGCAGGGGCAGAGGGAGAGGGAGAAGCAGACTCCCCTCTGAGCAGGGAGACAGATACGGGGCTCGATTCCAGGACCCTGGGATCATGACCTGAGCCGAAGGCAGACGGGTAGCTGACTGAGCCACTCATGTGCCCCCTAGAGTTCAGTTTTTTGAAACTATGTTTGTAGTGTCGTCTAGTTGGAGAATAAGCATATTTTGGTGAATTCCCAGTGTGAAAGCTTTACTCCAGGGGGGCTGTCAATTTGGTGTCAGAGGCAAAGGAAACATCAGGGAGATGCCAGTGACTCTCAGGTAAGCACGATAAGGCTTTGATGACTCCGACCTGGTACTGTTCTTCTGATTGCTTGAGTAAAGTATTTTGAGTCTAGTTAACCGGTCCTCTATTCTCTGAATAATGCTACCTTCTTCATGTATTCATGTTTACAGTTCTTTACTCCCCCTATATAAAAAAAAGTTACTCTTTTCCGTTTGGAATGTTTGGTAACATTCCATTTGGGAGAGATTTAAGAAAAATAGTGGTTTTTGTGGCAAGTTAACTCCAAATTAAAATGGACAGCAGGCAAATGCTCAGAGATTGAAGCCTTAATTTAAAAAATAAATGCATCTGTGATATCACTTTGGACTTTATGGTATTTGAAAATGTCTGTAGTACTTGGCAGTCTGGATTAAACTTCTGGTCCTTGAAGAGTACAGTCAATCATCAAGTATTTATTGAGCCTCTACTGAAGTAACTGTGTGTTTATTCATCTGACCATACACTTGTCCATTTGTTCATTCAACTATATTTATTTAGTTCCTACTAAAAGTTTACTAAGTGTGTAGGAGAACCAGGGGTGAATAAGATAGGCAAATTTCCTGCTTTCATGAAGCTTTTGTTTTAGGGATTGTGGGTATATAAATAAGTAAGAAACCTATCAAAGAGTATAAATTGTTATTCGGGGAATTAGAGTAGCATGATGTGATGGAGAGAAACGGTGGGTGGTGAGGGAGGGGCACCTATGCAGATTTAATCTTTAAATCGAGATCTGAATGTCACAAAGAGGCCGTCATGCAAAGGTGACTTGCTTAGTTCTTTGTGTTAAAAAAACTAAAATCTTAAGGCTCTCCCTCACTTTCGTAGTGGTAGGGTTCTATCCAAATAATATGTGTACTTTGATTTTACTTGGCCAATCAGTGGACTGATTAAAATGTTCCACAGAAGTGCATTGAATCCACACCAGTCCCTCATTCAATAACATTGTAGGCTGGCTTTCTTTCTCTTATACTGCACGGCTCTGTAACTTCCAGTGCAAAACTCAAAGCAGGATACTTATGTTTGGTTTGCTTCTCTTTGCCTTCCAGCCATGGCTGTGGGGCCTGCCCTCTCACCCAAAACTTCATACTGCCTTCTCGTGGCTCAGACAGCTCCTTGTTTCCTATTCTCTTTCATACTGACTGACCATCCAGGTACACTGTGGGTGCTGCCTAAACCCCCATGCCCAAAATAAGGGAAACCTATCTTGTTGTATTCTGTCTGCTTGATGCCAAACTCTTGTTCTTCCAGAGTTTACTTGTGGATAATCTAAGGTCCCAATCTGGGCCATATGTGATCGTAAGAAAGCTTAACTACCGTCTCCTCCTCTGTCTTCCACTCCACTCCCCTGTGCTCTCTGTCATGTTCTCTCCCTTCAGGGGATCATCAGCACATTTTCTGGTGGTCTTTTGGGACAGTGCCCACAACTTTGGTGTTAATTTTGGGCTGCCACAGCAGACATTCTGGAAATAATGGGTCTTGTAATTCTAAGGCTGTTCTATATGGGTAACTGTCTAAATTAAGTGCTGTTCCTGCTCATGTCTGAAAAACACTGTATTTTCCATTTGCACAGGAGCAGTGTTATTGATAATGAATTAATGGCTTCTTCCTGGACTGAAAAATCACTTTGCTAGTGTTCCATGTGTGGGGTCTCCATTCCTAAATGTTGCTTCAGCACCTATCTACAAAAGGATGACTGACATTTAAAAGCAAAATCAGATAGGATATTTTGCATTGAGGTAATCGATCACATTCTTTTGACTCCTTAACTTCATGATATTGCTAGCAAGCCTAACAGTTTTAGAACACTGAGTCTATATTGAGGAAGATAACTAGATTGATATGGTAATCATGCTGTTTAAACAGACCCAGAACATTTTCAGCTCTTTAGGATTTTAAACTTTAAAAAAACAATTTTGTCTATATTTTTTAAGGTTATGTTTTGGCATAGACAACCTGTCCATGTTCAGCATTGATTTTGCCTGTCTAGGATATTGATTTATCAGTTTTTCTTATTTCTAAGAAGACAGTTCTCTTCATAAAATTCCCTAGTTCTTTTCAAACAATTGAATTTGTGTCATTTTGTTCTGACATCTGACTTAAAGGTGAAAACTCTATGAATGATGCCATTTATCATCACATCAACCCTTATTGTGAATAAAATGTAACTACATTTGCCATTTATTACCTCTGGCTTAATGTTAGCAGTGATAAGTGATACATAAAAATTCCCAACATATAATATGTTCCTAACACAACAAATATTATTAAGATTTGTTGAAGTAACAGGAAAAGGATCTCATTTGTCAGGAAATTATCAAGTCAGTTGGATGCTAGATAGCATTTTGTAAATGTGAGTAGCTACTCAGTTGATTTTTTCTATAGAGTATATGGGGTTAAGGCTGGAAGAGACTTCTGTTCTCTAATTTCTTTGTTAATAGCTGATTAAAATAACATATTTAAATTTTACATAGCTTGAGTTTTCCCACATAATGGGCATAAATATCATCCTCTCTTCTTTCTAACAGTATGGTAAAGGTTAAACAAATACCACATATTAAGTGAGAAAGCATCTGAGGTTTTCACTGATTTCTGTTCCCCGTTCTTTCTTCATTTTCATACTATAGGTAAACAACTTTGCCTTCTGATGGTATTTATAAAAGTTGCTTAGAGATAAAAAGTAGGATTCTGAGCACATGTAAAACACTATTAATAGGAAGAAAAATACATGTCCTCCTGTCCCCCAAGTGTAAAGATACTACATGTTATGATTTTTAAATGAATATCATAAATAACACACTTGCTTTCTATAAGGACTCACTTATACATAAAATAGAAAAGCTAAATATAATCACTTAACAGATTTGGCCAGAGAAGCAAGTTTTTTTTTTCCTCCCTGTGATGATTGGTAGCATTGCTTCCCTATCAACTTTGAAATGCTCCGATAAAACGCATAAGAAATAGGCTGAGATGAACCTTCGGTTGACTTTTTGTAAGAGGTCACTCACTGATGTACTTAGTTGTACCCTTGTTTCTATCGATTTGGTTGTAAGCCTTTCCAAATGTAAGCTTTTAAAGTCATTTTCATTTTTGCTTCAGTTTCCATAGGTTCCTAACCATAGCAAATCGTATTAGTCCCCTGAAATGGTTTACAACAGTAACATCTTCACATCTTCAGAGCAGAAGATGAGCGCCCATCCAGATTTTGAAAATAATATATTTCCTGTTACAGGAGGAGCACATTCACAGCTTTTGTTTGTGTTATTTCACCTCAAGACCCATTTCTATATGTGAATGAGAAACTTCTAAATATTTATCGTTCACAGGAACGTGCAAAGCGGAGTTTAGAAATAGTCTTGGTGTTCTTTAAAGATCAAGGCGAGAAGGAGAATGAGTGAGCAGGGAGAGGTTTCCTGGATTCTTCTCCGGATCGCACATACTGTTTACACAGTGTTATATGCTTGTCCTGCTGGCATTTGTACTGCGGAAGCGCGAGCATATAATAGTTGCTTCTCTCAGAACCACTGAGTTTACCAGGATTTGGACAAGTTTCTGGATATAAGATACACAGAGATACGTAATTAATTTTGACCATTTTATCAGAGAGATGATTTCATAACCTGTTTGTGCAGAAGAGCTTTTCCCTCGTGTTTTGCCCTTGCTTCTTGATAAACTAACTGGTCACAGGGAGCTTAATTTGCACAAAATAATGACTGAAAAAGCACACGCTGCTAAGTGCCACAGATTGTGTTTTATACCTGCACTCTAGTAATCGTTTTAAGTGTACAAGCCCAAGGCTCTTGACCGTGCAGCTGCCAGAGAGTGTACTATGTGCAAGGACAGATTTTGATGTTTAAACCACGACCCTGTGCTGCTGCTTTGGCACACTGAGTGATCGGGGGACTACCGAGGGGAATATGGACGTCTAAAATTAACGGTTATAGTACATGCAGATGTGGTCTGGCTCCAGCATCCTGAATCTGTGGCTTTCTAAGTACCTGATGGCTTTGATTTTTTAAAAATCGTGCTCCTTTCTTTCCACATTATCATACATTTACATTACATCTTGAAATAAAGTTAGGCATTAGAATAAAACATAGACACCTTGCTGAGTTAAAGATTTTAAATCTTATTCTATTGTCCTTACCCTTAGACAGATCCACACACTTAACTTTCAGGTCTGCATATAATCACTGCAAATATAAATGCACTAAAATTACCAAATCAGAAGATGTTAAAAACTGTCAGTGTGGGATTGTGAACTTGAATGGGGAGTAAAGGAAATTATTCTAAGACGCTAAACATGGTATGATATAATAT
Organism: Callorhinus ursinus; assembly: GCF_003265705.2. Classification (NCBI taxonomy): domain Eukaryota; kingdom Metazoa; phylum Chordata; class Mammalia; order Carnivora; family Otariidae; genus Callorhinus; species Callorhinus ursinus. The sequence continues at coordinate 23,117,047 of NW_027397065.1, read as the reverse complement.
TTTTTCATTGGTGACCCCTAGGGAATATCTGGCAGCGTAAATTGCCTTTTTGGCTTTGGATACATTTCAAGATGAGTTCCTTATTAGAAATTCAAAGGAAATCGTCTTTAGTAATCATTTTAATGCTCCACATCAGTAGATTCAACTGTGCTTCCTCATAAAATTTTGCTTTTCCCTAGTAAATTCCTGACAAAACGCTGTGGGGCGTGTGCAGGCCTGAGTTTTCCTATAAAACTCAAGGGGGCAGTAGTCCCAGGGGAAGGAAGAGAACTGTCTGTGCTGAGCTACTGTCTTTTATGTTTTAAAGTAGATTAAGATTTTTAGTGCGATTATTATCATAAAAGTTGATTATGGCATGTAAAATACAGAAAAATGGATCTTTTCCAACGGGGGAAATATTTACCACTTTTAACAAATTATAAAAACTGAATTTTAAGTGACTCTCCTTAGAAGGGTACTTGGATGTGTGCATGATGCACGGTACTGGGGAGGAGGGTGTGCGTGAAGAGGCCTGTGTGTGTCAGGTTAAAAATTATTAAATGCTTTATCATTTGTCTAAGTAAATGGTTTAGAAATGTTTTATTCCCCTCTCCACTGCTGATTCTCTGCATAATTATCTCACAGATTGATGATATACTTATTTATTTTGGGAATTGAAGAGAGCATACTCTAATTAGTTCCTCAATTCGTAGTCTTTTCTTTCTTTAAAACAAAAGAAAAATAATCAAATTTTCTAAAATACGTAATACATCTTAACAGTATGTACAAATCCAGTACTTACTGCTTGTTTTCATTTTCTTCCCTTTGGGAAGTATTCATCTCTCAGGTATGTAATTGAAAAGACCTGTTTGTGTACTCATTTAGGGGAAAGCCTTTAATGAGACCTTTAAATGTTTCTTGGCAATGAAAAGAAAACAACTCCAAATTCTGTAAATTTCGTATTTATGTAAATACAAACCCACTCAGCTCCAGCCTCACGCTCTAGTTTTTCAAGGCCAACCGTTGGTCTCATTTAGCTACTGTCATTGTGAATACCTTGCTCCAGCATGTGAGAGTCATTAGGAAAAGTCCAGATATGGACTGGTCCAAGTGTGCAAGATGGGGCTTTGCAGAGGCGTTCTCTGATCTTTCATTGCAAAAAAAAAGACACGGATTCATTGTTGTTGGCACAGTCCATTAAGTTTTGTGTGTAAAGGAATATATGGAACTAATTGTGTCCAAAGTCACAATTTTTCTCAGCCTAGCAGATTGCAGGATGGTGCCAAAGCTAATGACATTATATAAACATAGGAGGGATATTGTGTTTTCTGGACAGACGAGTTTGACACATAAATTAACTAAAGAAAACAAGTTGCTCTAGTTTTTTTCTGCTGTTACTAAAACTAAATATTTTATTTTGCCATCCACATATTTTCTGATCTATAACATAATGTAAAGATTAGAGTTTATTAAAAATTTACAAGAATTCCTATATGTACCTCAGTGTAACTGAAGTGCATTTAAGCAAAATGTACATTTAAGGAATTCACAAATTAATTAAAAATTCACATCTATAATCAGTAGTCCATTTCTTGGGGGCCTGCTGTGTGCTAAGCCCTGCTTTAGGGGAGTATGTGGGATACATGTTTTGTGGGTAAGGAGTGGAGCTGTAGCAAACAGAGTGGGAGAAAAAGTATAAGGCCTGATTTCTGTCCTCAAAGGCAACTGATACTAGAAGAAGCAAGGTTTGTATAAAACAAACAGCAGAGCAGCAAATAATAGGAACGTGCAATAAAGTGTCAGAGTGGGTGGCATATTAAAGGAAAAATATAGGCAGACAGACTTCCTTTCTAAATGAAATTGTATGCAAAACGCCAACATAGAAAACAGATAAATGTGGGTTTTGGGTACTATTAATTTTGTCATACAAGTTCAGACTTACATATTTACTCAAGAAGTTATTAAAAAAGCAAGGGCATTTAAATGAACAAAAAAATTTAAATAAGTAGCAAAGGGGTTGGCCTATAGTAAGGACTCAAGAAATGTTAATTACTCTTGTTATTGCTGTTAGTTTTAAATTCTGTAGTTTGGGTAGCAGTTACAATACAATATTAGCCTCGGCTTTCAATTTATTTTTGTATTTTGTTCAGGTTGCACATTTCAGAGAAAAGTTTTGACTCACAGAGTTATGTAGCTTTTGTTTGGTTTTCATATCTTGCTTTGCTAATATCGCATTATGACAGTCTTCAGTTAAATCTAGATGGCAAGAGAAGAGATTCTTTTAAGCAGAGCCCTCCCTCCAACAGGAGTAAAAAACAAAACTTGGTGGCACAAGTTTATTCACTGATTTCTTTATTATACAAAGAAAAGTGTGTGTGTGTGTGTGTGTGTGTGTGTGTGGTGTTAATGTGTAGCAACCTACAAAATACAACCAGACATTTGAAAACCCCTTCAGAAACCCTCATGTAAATCAAACTTAGCAAGGTATGCAGTTTTGAGAAGCCCCTAGTGTGTCTTGTAAGACCCAGGTCAACAGACTACAGCCCATAGGTCAAATCTAACTCACCACTTGTGAGCTAAAACTGGTCCAAGAACTAAAAGTTGCTTTTACATTTTCAGTCATTGGAAAAATAAATAATAAGAAGAATTGATCATCATGTGAAAATTTTGGAGGCTGAACGAACAGGAGTTGATGATGGGTTTGGATGTAGGGAGACAGTGAACTAGAGGGAGATATCACTAAGGCTATTTGGTTTGGGTTTTTCATTCAGGATGAAGAGTAGTACCATTCTCTGAGATAGGCAACCTGGGAGAAGGGCTGTCAGGAGTTCAGTCTTTGGCACGTGAAATTGGAGGTGCTTCTAGGTGTTTATCTGAAATGTTCTGTGAGTGGTCTGCATTTGAGTGAATTATGTGCATGTGTGTGATAGTCACCTGTGGATAGATGTTGCTTTAGAATCCTGGTGTGGTGTGGACACCAGAAATCGCTTACAGAGTGAGAAGAAGGGCAAAGGGACTCAGACCAAGCTTGAAGGGATGTCTTTTAATGACTGCATGGAAGAGAAAGAGCCTGGAAAGGATAGAGGGCAAGGAGAAAAGGGAGAGTGAAACCAAGGGTTGTTGTGTGGTAGAAGTCAGAGAGGATTGTCAGGGGAATGATAATGCTTCAGAGAAGTCTTACAGAAAGGGAGTGAGGAGTGTCCCCGGAGTTGTGATGTGAATGTCTTTGGCGTCTAGAGCAAAAAATGTTTCGATGAGGCACTGAGAATAGATTGCCTAAATTGTTGTTTTATTGAAGTTATTTATATCTTTATATTAGTTTTAAAAGAAAACCTTCACTCCCAGGTGTGATCTTTTTATCGTTCAGTTGATCTTCAGCTTTACAATGGCAGTTAATTAAAAAATAGGATTCACTTAAAAGAAATTTGCTTCACGGCAAATTTTGATTGAAAACATCTATTTCCCATCACTTACTTAAATCTTACCCATATTGTACATCAAATCCCCTTTAATAAAAAACAATAATAATGAGAAAAAGGTTATTGTTGCAACATTCAAAGTGACTAAAAAACACAACTGGTGACTCATGGGAAATATCACATTGCTCATAGGCCTCGTCAATTCCTAGCTAACTTAATTGTATTAATTCGAATTTTTAAAAAACGCCTTCCTCCCTTACCAAGATTTCTTCTGGAGGTCGCTGAAGGAACCTGTATTATCAAAGGAAGTTTGGAAAATGGGAAGTGTGGGACCGGACAGAAGAAAATCTGTGTTACGCATTTTGTTTATAGGCCTTTGGTGAGGATTTGCCTTATGTGGTTTCACATCTATATGTGTTTTTCTTCTGTGTTCTTCTTTTGTTATAATGTGTTCTAATGTGCACTTGGACGGAGACTCTGTCACCGTGGGGTTCTTTGGCAGCAGACACTGAGATGGAGGTCAGGGTCGAAGGGGTTTGTTAGGGATCAGCCCCTGTGAAAGGAGGTATGCAGGAAGAAGGATTGGGCAGAGGCAAAGTTCAAACTGTGATGCAGGCCCAGCAAGGTCCTGGCCAGGCCTGCAGGGAGTTCCGTTGCCGGCCTTGCCTGTCCAAGTGTCCTGCTTAGGGCTGGATGGGTGGTTCTTTCTGTCCCCTCCTTGCTCAGCCACAGTTGCAGGCCGAGGCTTGGGCAAGGTGGCTCTCTGTGGGGCGTTCGACCCTAGGCAGAGGCCAGCAGCTGAGGCTGGTGCTGCCCATACCCCACACCTGGCAGCAAGGCCTCGCTAGGAGGAGGATCTGAGCAGCACATCTTATCTCTAACATTACTGTCATGTAATTTCCCACGTATTGAAATCGAATGCTCTGTTTCCATTTACAGTGGTTTGAATCCTTTATGTTCTAAGCAACTAACAGCCACTCACACTTGTTCAACCGGTCTGGGACTTCACTGGCTCATGTAAACAGAGGCCTAGAGGTCAGGTGGTCTTCCCAGTTCCCTTAATGCAGCCAACCCAGCTCCATTTTCTGGGATTCTCTGTTAGCTTCAGCGTACCCCAGGCTTTTCCCCTCTGGCTGACCTCTGCTGGTAGCAGAGTAGCAAAAGAGGCCGGGGACCTCCAGCTGCAAACCACCCTGTCCCGAGCAGGAAGGAGCATCTGCTATGTGCTATGAGAGCTCAGCCCTGTGCCTGACTGCAGGAGCGTGGTCCAGCGGGAGTGGGAGAGAAGACTGCCCGACTTAGTCGTGGCCTCTTCCTGGGGCCAAAGAGCAAAGAAAAATGAATAAAACTGGCATATAGGAATTGTAAGTGTTAAAATATTTATCCACTTAACAAGTTCCTGGTCCCATCTGGGACACCTATTGTATAGATAGGAAGTAGACTCTATAAAAATTTCATTTTCTTGGCGATTTTACTGGAGTTTTTATAAAACATCAGCATTTGATTTCTCTGCCTTTACTAAGTGGTTGAGATTGCAGACTGACACTTATTAATTATACCAGATTTCTGGTTTTAATTAGAGAATGTCTTCTGAGACTAAACCTTTTTACCATTAGGCTGTTTGAAACCTATGAGATAAAAAGGGAGAGTTCTTTCAGAAAATTATTTACATGATTTTAATTAATGATTATAATCTCCATGGTCATTTTTGCAAAAGAGCATTTAATCCCTTAACCAGTTTTCATGATTTGCATTTTGCAAAAACATGTCGGCCTTGCAGGCTTATTATCTGAGTTGTTTTTTTTTTTCCAGATGAAACTTATTTTGGGTGAGTTTTATTTTGCTACTGCTCCGAGCCCCGTTTCATACCTTAACACCTGTTTCTCATGCAGAGCAAACCGATTGGTAGAAAAGTAAAGTTTGCTTCCTTTTGCCAAGACAGAACATAGCCCTTGGCAAGGTTACCTTTGAAAACAGTTTTTCATGCAGAGACCGTATACAAGTAGCATTGCTGTTGCCAAGATCCTCTGACTAATGAAGGGTCGGAGAGATGGTGTATTCTCTCATTGCTTGCGGCACGTATATGTAGCATTTCTTCTGAGAAAAGGCACTCCAGCGTTTCAGACAGAAGCTAGAAGTTTAACCTTCCAGGAGGAAGGTCAGTGTTAGTTTTTATTGATAACAGAAGAAAGCCACTTTATATGAATATGAAAGATAAATTCTTTGCTAAGTAGAAATGATTAAACACAGTGAGTTTTCCACCTTTCTTATGAAAATCAGTCTGAAACTATTTTCCATTTCCAAAGTTGCTTTTTTCCCCCCCTTTCCTAGCCAAGGTGTCAGTCAGATCCTTTATATTGATGATACTAAGCACTGGTCTCCAAACTATGGAAGCTTGGTTAGGATTCAAGGTCCAGGTCTCTGTGTATGGCTGCCTGCTCTGTTTTGTTTGGTGCAATTATGCCATCTATATTTTTGTTTATATGTACTCTTATTTTATGAGAACATTTACATTTCCAGTATGCTTTAAGCTCTCTATAGTTTAATGGTTTCATAAACTATGAGACTGATGCTTTGTTTCACAAGTGGGAAAATCCTAGAGTAACGTTTTGTGAGTACTTACAGAACTCGGGAGGGAATGGAAAATGTTTATTCCTGTGTGCATGATCAAAATAGCTGTTACCTTAGTGTGTGTGTATGTGTGTGTGTGTGTGTGTGTGCACGTGTGTGTTTTCTGAGGTGAAGGTGAGGGAGAAGCTCTGGAGAGGGGTCTAGTGTTTCTTGCTTTATTTTCCTCTTCCAAAAACAGTCATTAGGTGGATGCTTTCAGCCATTTACAGATTTTTCATATTTTATACCTTCTTAAACATTATTATGGGATTATATTTTCCATTGTTTTCCCTTGTATCGCCCCCCTACCTTCAGTCGTGGGCAAAGACAAGTTAATGATTATTTCCATAAAATTTCAGCAGTACTGATGTGCAATGTTGCCTTCCTAAACAAATGCAAATAGCTGATTGACAAGTGCAATATTTCTTTAAATAACAAATTTTATTATCCAGATACTGCTGAAAGCCTCTACTTCCTACTAGGCATTGCAAGAATTCAGCTATTTTCACTTTCGTTCCACAACATTTTCTTACTACTTTTGGCCAAAGATAAAACTGATTTGTTTACCAAAGGTTGGGAAATAAATTTTAAGAAAGAGACTGGAGACAAAACAATGATGCTATCATTATAATCTTTTTGTTTTCATTATTGTTATTATTCTGATGTTTTACAAACAGGAATTTATAGATTGCTGTGGGTTGTCATTGCAGTTCATGTTCTTAGAGCACAATGCAGATTATGAAGGAATATTTCTGAAACTGGAAGTAAGAGGGACACCTGGGTGGCTCAGTCGGTTAAGCGTCCAACTCTTGGTTTTGGCTCAGGTCATGATCTCAGAGCTGTGAGAACGAGCTCCATGTCAGGCTCCATGCTCAGCGGGGAGTCTGCTTCTCCCTCTCTCTCTGCCCCTGCTTGTGCTCTCTCTCTCTCTAAAATAAATAAAATCTTTTTTAAAAAATTAAAAAAAAGAAACTGGAATTAAGAAAACTTGAAATAAGTAGAAGAAATTGCTACTATGTGGAATTTTGTCTATTGTGAAACAGGCAGCATAGTCATGTGGCTCCTATGCACTTGTCTTTGGTTGGAAATGTTTAGAGTAACAATGAGAACAACTAACATATATTGAGCACTTAATATGTGTCAGGCATTATTCTAGGCACTTACTGATAATGCTAAGTAATTTAATTTTCATAACAATGCTATGTTATTTCTAACCATTTTAGAAATGAGAAACCAGTCATCTATTGTCAGGAAGGGCCCAAGGTGAGATTTGAACCAGGCAATGTGAGCCTACAGAATGTAATGGAACCACTGCTCTTTTTATGTGTCAGCAGTAGAAATAGTGTTTTGGTACCAGAGGGAACTTTGAGAAATCCTCTGTAGCCCTTCACATTTTACACGTGTCCTCATATGTAAGTATGTAACATTATCCTTTCCAAGGTCAGATGTTAGGGATAGAGGTAGAATAGAGTTGAGCCTGTGTGCTTCCTAGTGTCAGGTTTTCTCACCCTCTGGGGCTTTCACCTGGTAACAACATTGGAGATCTCTTCTACCAGGAAGCCTCTTTCCTCAAGGTGTCTCTAGAATTGAGAATTGGCCTTGTAGCTGTAACAGCCCAGAGAGAGCTGGAGTTTAAGCAGGTAGAGTGGAAAGTTACTTGGAGGGGGGAGAAAGGGAAGGGAAGGTGGATGGGTACAGGTGGAGCAGGGCCTGGGCAATGACTTGGACATTATTTGCCAGGCAGAGCTTGCATGCTCTCTGAACGTAGGAAACCCTATGACTGTCACATGGTTTTTATCTTAGAGGAAGCAGTCTTAGCTGGCAGGGCCCTAACTTCTCAAAATGCAAGGGTTGTGTGACATGGCATTTGGTGTGTGACTTCTGATTCCAGATTTTGCCTCTACTAACAAAGCAGATGATTTCTTCTTAGCAGAATGGGAAGCTCAAGTCCCTGTTGAAATTTAAAAATTGTTCCCGATGCCACTTTGTTTGGAGACATCTAATGGCAGAAGAAAATTCTACTGTCACTATAGACAGGAATAATTCTTAGGCCAGATCATTTCTTTTTTATTTCTATGAGAAAATTAAGTTTTAACTGTAGTTAGGCTTTTATTTTTATTTTATTTTCCAAATTATTATGTAAATTCCAGTTAGTTAACATACAGCATCATATAGAACTTAGTGATTCATCACTTACATATAACACCCAGTGCTCATCACAAGTGCCCTCCTTAATCTCCATCACCCATTTAGCCCATTCCCCTCCCTCCTCCCCTGCAACAGTCCTCAGTTTGAGTCTTTTATGGTTTGCCTCCCTCTCCTTTTCCCCCCTTCCCTTAGGTTCATCTGTTTTGTTTCTTAAATTCCACATATGAATGAAATCATATGGTATTTGTCTTTCTCCGACTAACTTATTTTGCTTAGCATAATCCACTCTAGCTCCATCCATGTCATTGTAAATGGCAGGATTTCATTCTTTTTTGACGGATGAGTAATATTCCATTGTGTGTGTGTATATATATATATATATATATATATATGCCACATCTCCTTTATCCATCAGTTGATGGACATCTGGACTCTTTCCATAGTTTGGCTATTGTTGATAATGCTGCTGTCGACATTGGGGTGTATGTGCCCCTTCTTTTCACTACTTCTGTATCTTTGGGGTAAATACCTAGTAGTGCAATTGCTGGATCAGAGGGTCATTCTATTTTTAACTTTTTGAGAAACCTGCACACTTGTTCTCCATAGTGTCTATACCAATTTGCATTCCCACTGTTAACAGGGTTCCCCTTTCTCCACATCTTCACCAACACCTGTTGTTTCCTGTGTTACTAACTTTAGCCATTCTAACAGGTGTGAGGTGATATCCCGTTGTATTTTTGATTTGTATTTCCCTGTGATGAATGATATTGAGCATCTTTTTATGTGTGTGTTAGCCATCTGGATGTCTTCTTTGGAAAAATGTCTATTCATGTGTCCTGCTCATTTCTTAACTGGATTATTTGTTTTTTGGGTGTTGAATTTTATAAGTTCTTTATAGATTATGGATACTAAGCCCTTTCCAGATATGTCATTTGCAAATACCTCCTCCCATTCTATAGCTTGCCTTTTAGTTTTATTTCCTTTGCTGTGCAGAAGCTGTTTATTTTGATGAAGTCCCAATTATTTATTTTTGCTTTTGTTTCCCTTTAGGCTTTCATTTTTAAAAGTATCTCTTAATAAGTTAAATTTATCTGGTTTCAATTTTTCTCTAAGATATTTACTTTAAATCCTATTTCCATGAGCCATACGCCCAGTGTCACAAGATGCACTGAATAAATCAAGTGCCTGCAGACAGTAGATGGTGGTGTTCAATCCTATACAAAAGTGCTGTGTGATATAGAAATACTACACGTAATATCTGCTTCCCTGCCTTGTTTCTTAATTGGATCTGTGCTCTAGGGGGCATTAGGTTGAAGTGAACAACAATGTAGAAACAACATTGCATTCCTGAAGCCAAGTCAATTAATGACACAATACATTTCAAAGGAGTTACTTCTAAGTAATTGTTGTGTAAATTAGGCCCATTGCTATTGCTGGGTAGTAAACAAGAGACAAGCCTGCTTTATGCAACCTAAAATACATCACAAGTTTGCCATTTCTAACCCCCCTGTGAGATAATCCTTAAGACCTCATTGCTCGCACCCACAAAATAACCATACAGTTTTTTATTAACCACGTTGGTTATGTTTTCCCAGTGAGCCTATAATTACACATTTAACTTTTTCAAACAGAGGTTAATAATGATGGGATTTTTGAGTCTGAGGTTATTTTATTTTTCTCTAATGACCTTCTCTGGTCCTTGTGTAATACGACTAAAATACAGGTAAAGAATGTCTTGTCTTTAACAGCACTGAAATTCCACCCTATGGCTTTCATCACATCAAACAATATGAAATACACTATTTATACTTTATTTTTAATCGGGAGTCAGCAATTATATCTTGAGACTTCCTGTTTCAGTAATATATCCAGAATTCTTAAAGGACCCTCAGAGTTTCAGGATCAATTTGCCCTGTTACCATACAAATTATTTTTCAGCTAAATAACCATACTCTGTAAAAGTTTCTTTGGGAAGCACCCAGATTTCTAAAAGTAAACATGTCCGGGAAATACAATTCCTCCTGAGCCAGGACTAACCATGTGAACTTTGCTGTTCACATTCTGCCATCTTCCCAGAAATCAGATGTATTTGGCTTTGGACCTCTAAGGTAGTGTTCCTGAGAGTGATTATTCTGGATCAACTGTGAATATGGCTCAAGCTTACCACTCCAATGCAAAGGATGGGAGGGTGTGGGCCCAGAGCTTCCTCAGCCGTGGTTCTGAGTTGTGGACAAAATGATTATGAGAGAATGAAGCCAGTTTAGAGAGAGAGAAGTGGAAAGAGAATCAGAGAAAGGGACTTCAGTAACCCTACTTCCAGTCATTACTGAATATACCTTACGTTTGTGTAGAACCCAATTTATTGGCATTTCATCCAACCTACCTTTTTTTGACTGGGTGCAGTATACTTTACTGATGATACATGACAAGGTAGGGCTCCCCAGACCCCTCCACTTCTTCAGGGGTCTGGAATGGAAACTGTGGAGGTCGAGATTCTCAGTGTGTTGGGGGATGAGTTGGGGCAAGTACTCCCTGGCAGCTGAGGGGTCTCTCTTTCTCTTGCTCTTGCTGGGGCTGGTAGTTCAGGGGGCTCTTACTCCTTGGAGGCCTTGTGGACCGTAGGTCCAGCACCCTGTTGCTGTAGCCAAATTCATATCAGGAAATGAGCTTGACCAAGTCATCACTGAAAGCAATGCCAGTCCCAGCATTGAAGGTGGAAGAGTGGGTGTCACTGTTAAAGTTGCAGGAGACAACCTGGTCCTCAGTGTAGCCCAGGATGCCCTTGAGGGGGCCCTCTGATGCCAGCTACAACACCTCCTTGATGTCATCGTATTTGGTGCCTTCTCTAGGCAGCAGGTCAGATCCATGACTGACACGTTGCGGGTGGGGACATGGAAGGCCATGCCAGTGAGCTTCCCATTCAGCTTAGGGATGATCTTGCCTACAGCCTTGGCAGTGCCAGTAGAAGCAGGGATGATGTTCTGGGCAGTCTCTTGGCCATCACGCCACAACTTCCCAGAGGGGCCGTCCATGGTTTTCTGGGTGGCAGGGATGGCATGGACTGTGGTCCATGATGCCAAAGTTGTGATGTATGACCTTGGTTAGAGGACCAAGGAGTTGGTGGTGCAGGAGACATTGCTGACAATTTTGAGAGAGTTGTCATACTTACCATGGTTTATGCCCATCACAAACATGGGGGCATCAGCAGAAGGGGCAAGAGATGATAACCTTCTTGGCCCCACTATTCATGGGAGCCCCAGCCATCTCCATGGTGGTGAAGACCCCCTTGGACATCACAACATACTCAGCACCAGCATCACCCCATTTGATGTTGGCAGGATCTTGTTCCTGGAAGGTGGAGGTAGGCTTTCCATTGATGACAAGTTGCCCATTCTCAGCATTTACTGTGCTGTGGAATTTGCCATGGTTACATGTAGACCATGTAGTTGAGGTCAATGAAGGGGTCATTGATGGTGACAATATCCACTTTGCCAGAGTTAAAAGCAGCCCTGGTGTCCTGGCACCCAATATTGCGAAATCTGTTTATTCCGACCTTCACCATTATGTCTCAGGGAGGTGGCTGGCCCTGCACCAGTAGATGCAGCTGTCTTTTGAACAGGGAGGAGCAGAGAGCCTCATCCAGCCTACTTCTAATTGAGTTTCCTTCACATTAAACAAGAGAGACCTGCTGGGATAGGTACATCTCCCCAAGGCTCCCACAGCACCCTCACAAAAAACCTTTGTGATGACACTCACCATATGGCATGGCATTTGTTTGTTTCTGTGAGGAGAGGTACTGTCTTCATTATTACTTAGCACCAAGTCTGGCAGTTAATGGGTAATAAGTAAAAATTGGATGAAGAGTGAATGAATGAGCAACCATAGAGCTTTCAGTGTCCTACTCTTTTTCTAGCAAGAAAAGGATTTAAATCTACTTGATTTTGTATGATCTGGTCATATAATGACTTATTATAAAACATGTATAGAAACTCTGCAAAAATTTTCATATTAACCAATTTTTTCCAATAGTATTTCCATTACCATAAAATTGTAATAATGCACCCTCCGTTTTTCTTACTTCTTTCCTAGCTAAATATAGTTAACTTCTGGAGCCTAGTTTCATGAGATTGACCTAATCCTCAGTAAAAATTTATATCTATGTTATTCCAAGTATAGAAAATGCATTATAAATATAGCACTGAATGCTTTCTATAATAAGGACTTTAACATGTTGGATTTAGGGGGAAACTTGCTTATGCTATAAAGCCTTGTTACTGTTTTGTCATTGTCATCTGCTGAGCCCTCCAGGTAGAACAGGTTAATTACTTATTTATTTTTCAGTTTTGGTTCTTTCATTTCCTCATGTAGAATATTTTTCATGTTAGGTTTTGACTTCAGTTTAGGCCCCTACAGATAATACCTTATAATTGGTAGTAATTAAATTCATGAGTAACATTTCTTTCATTTTACTTGTGTCTCGAGTCTTCGTAGATGTTACAGAAAGTAAGCAAGGTGTTAATAACTATTTAAAATACTGTTCTCTTCACCCCTTGTCTCCACTTTAGGTCTGCATTTCAGAACCAGTACAGTTCAATCTTTATCCATTAAGTGTAGTTTCTCCTAGATTTGGTGTCATACACACAGAGTTTTTCATTTTTCATTTTGTCCTCTTTACTGTGCCATTTAACCAGCTATTACTGTGAAATATCATTAAAATATAGCCTTGCTGGCATTCTAACTTTTGTAACTTGACATAGGACTAAAAGTGTTCTTCCTGAAGCAAAAATATGTGTATGTGAAAAAAGGCTATCATAAAATAAGTGTATGTATTTCAGTAATTTTATGGACATGATCCTATATACCTTTATCTTTTTCATTTGAGATGGGATCCTTTTATTTGTTTCGCTCCATATCATCTTTCTGCTAAAAGCAACATATTTCATGTCGAGAGAGTTGAGTGCACCTTAGCTTGTCTTTAGACATTTGCAGTGTTCCTAATGCAAAAGAGTTAATGAGGAATGAGTTAAAAAGTGTTATAGTGGTTGAGATCAAGATATGGCTGAGGACTTCCTTGTCATACTTTTCTAGGAGTGTTTCTGCAGATGGTGACAGTGTATCTGTTCCTGACTCGCTGTTGCTCATACTTGAATTTGTAGTAATAGCTCTCTCATGTACACAATGTATTGTGAGGATTTGGGGGTGTAAGATTTTTTTTTCATGTTCTTAACTCATTTCATTTTGTCAAATGAGCTCTCTAAAGCTTTAGCTAAGTTAAAGTATGAGGAGAAAAAGACGACTGGTTTTAGAAAAGTTGAATCGCAGTTTAAGTCTGTGTACACAAGTGTTGCAGGCATAAGGATTAATAACAAAGATCAGGGCCTAGGATGCATTTGGGAGTCATTCAGGCAGAGTGATATACGCATCACTTGGAATAGGTGAGGTCACTCCGTTCAAGGGAACTGAGGAAACACCTCCAACATTGTGTTGGGAAACTTAAAACAATCAGATTGATTGGAGAAGAACTGATCTGATGCTGTCCAAGAGAAGATGGTTTCCTGAATGAGGTATTTGGATTTTATGGAAGTTGTGTTAAGATGAAATTCTGATCTAGACTTTTGATTTAGGGAATCCTATGATAGGCAGTTTTACTGGAGCTGGACTCTAAAATGTAGGGGATAGAAAGTGAATTATAATGTACCAAGGAATAAATGAAAGATGAGACAAGAAGGGACAGCAAGTTTAAATGATTTGGCCTGTAATCATGAAGGGAAGGGGAAAATGTGTGATAATGATTTCACAGTCAGGTAGAATAAGGGATGTTCCTTTCAGAATTTGAGAAACACAGAAACAGGCTGACTGAGGTTGGGAGAGAGGAATAAGAAGGAAAAAAAATGGTTGGGTCTGGAATGAGCAGCTAAGGGTTCCGATCATCAATTTCAACGTTTGGGAATTTCGCCCATACCAAGCAAGTCTCTGACACCAGCTGGGTATCCTGCAGTTCAACTCAATTCTGACACTACGCAGAGGTAGCATCAAATCCCATAAATTAGGGACTGAGTCCCACGAGGCTTCAGATGCCAGTTGCAAGCTCAGCTGTTACCTGTGCTTCTGACCAACTGGCTGTAACTTGGAGATTCCAACAACCCCCTCCTTGGGTTTGATTAATTTGCTAGAGTGGCTCACAGAACTCAGAGAAACATTTTATTTACTAGATTATTGGTTTATTATCAAAAGATATAACTCTGGATATATAAAAGGATATATAATAGCAGATGGAAGAGATGCAGAGGGTAAGTTCTGGGGAAAGGGCAAGGAGCTTCCATGCTGTCTCTGAATGGGCCACTTTCCCCAAATCTCCATATGTTCACCAACCTGGAAGCTCTCCAAACCCCATACTTTGGGGGTTTTATGGGGCTTTATTATATAGGCATGAGTGATTAAACCATTGGCCACTGGGAATAGATTAAATTTCCAGCCTCTTTCCCCTCCCAGGGTTGGGTTGGGGCAATGACAGAAAGTTAGTTACAACCCTCTAAGCACAGGGTTGGTTCTCCTGGCACCCTGACCCCATCCTTGGGTGCAGGACCAAAACCCACCTCATTAACATAACAAAAGGCACCTTGATCTCCCCCACCACTTAGGATATTTCAAGGGCTTTAGGGGCCCTGTGCTAGAAACAGAGAGGAAGACCAAATATGTATGTATTATAAATCACAGTATCACCAGGGGACCAAAAAGATTAGGCTTGGAAAGAAGTAGAGCTACTTCCTCTGTGACATCAAAGCAAGTTTCGAAGAGGACAGAATTAACTCTCACCACGCACCTACTCACAAGAGTTGTGGATGGGAAAGGAGGTGACTTGGAATCAGATTGGTGTCAGTTTGGATCTAGATTGAAACTGGACTGAGAGGAATCTATGCACTTTGCTGAAGTCATCCTCACAACTGGGGATGCCAGTAGTGAAGTTTTTGGTCTAATTTCAAGTCTACACGTGCGATATATGATACAAATGGAGTTTTTGTTTTTCAAATGTTCTGAGTCCTAAAGCAGGTAATGCCTGTTACAGATTTTGCTCCATTGTCTTTTACCTGAAAACATACAGATATACTTCATTTGAGTATAGTAGGATCATGAAAACCTTAGTGCCTGCATTTCTACTTTCAAAACAGGGTGTTAAAATGCGTGTTTTGACAACTCAGCCAAGTTATGCTTTGGGAATTTCAGCGAGTCCACTGAATTTGTCCCAGCAGTGCCACCTATGGATGGTAGTGCTGTTTGTAGCTCAGTAACATATATAATACTTTCACAAATTGATCTTTTATTTTGTGAAATTTTATCTCAAGATGCTTTGGATTCTAATTAGCTCAGATAGCTCTTTCTCCATCAAGAAACTGCATTTGGTTGGTTTTAAAAAAGAAAAGTGTTATGGCAGTGCCTTATCTGCTTCATCTACAAAATTACTAAATTTCTTCCTTTTTTTTTTTTTAAGGATTCACTTTTATTTATACCAAAGTGTTTCCTTAAGATCCTGCTGCAAATTAAAATTGCATTTCCCAGTGGTAGTTACATGGTAGTGGGTATTACGGGTTTTGGGCCTATTTTAGAAGGCCTTTATGCTCTGCTGCACTCTGGAACTATTTAGCCCTAAATTATCTTAATCTCACTAGTCCAGATAATAAGGATCAGGGTTAGTAAAAACTGTCCAAAGCAAACTATATATTTTTAATTAAGTGACATTAATTTGGATATCTTTATATCTATGTTTGAAAAAATGCTGAGATCCTTGCGATTGAGGTTTGGTTTACCTAATGAGTTTACACTAATGAGTACTGTTTTGATTTATGTAGTAGAAACGACAACAGGAAAGCAGATGCATCTTGTGAGATGGGTTCGAAGCATTTGTAGTAATGAAGTATACCCCTGTGAAATAAGCCCTGTCGGTGACTTAAAAACAGTATAATTTTTCAGTTTTCATTTTCTAGCAATCTCTTTCTCCATGCTATCATGAAAAGCTCTTTGCATTTGCTAGCATGAAAGATAAGATTTTTAGTAATAGGGAAGAACTGTTAGGAGTATCTTTAAAAGTTACTGTCTCAGAACCAAACAGCGGTTTTCAAAGACAGCCACACTTCATGAAGATGAATGTAGTCCTGACGAAAACCGTTGTTAACCTGATCAGAGCCTTAAGATTAGATGTGTTACTGAATCTTTTGCCGAATTTGGCTTTGCAGGACCGTACTGGGTGTCATGGAATGACATGGGGAACATATCAACATATGTTGAGATTTCCAATATTGGTAGATTCGTTTACAAATCTGTTACTTGGAGAAGTAATTCTACTTAATATGCTGTTCTAATGCATAATATTTTAACTTGAAATATATGCCATATGTCTAAAAAATATCTTAGGACAGCAGTAGAGGAAGAATCAAGCAACTAACATATATGGGTAATTCTCTTTGTAAGAATATGCTACAGATTAGTTTTGTTATTTGGCCCCTGGAGTACTGTGGTCAAAATAGCTTGAATGTAATTATAGCTAGTGGTCTAGAATATGAAATGAAAAAAAATCAGTTATTATATAAGTATACACACACACACACACACGTGTGTGTGTGTGTGTGTGTCTGTGTGTATGTGTACTTTCTAGGAGAGTTTCTGCAGGTCGTGACAGTGTATCTGTTCCTGACTTGGTTTTAGGCTTCTGCATGAGGAAGGTTTTGAAATTAGAAAGATACATGTAAGGAGTCATCAGCTCTCATTTCTTCCTCTGGCTGTGTGGGACATGACACCCTCTCAAACGAAGAAAAATAAGACACTTTTCCTTATGGATGCTAACCAGTCTGGGGTGGGGGCTGAGGGTGCAGGAAAAATTATCTTCCTTTCCTCCATGGATCAACAGGAAGTTTACCTCTGTGATATCCTGACTTACAGGCTATAGAATCTAGCTTTTTAACGAGAATAATTTTCGTGACTTTCTCCTGTGAGTTCTTATTTTCTATGTATACATACTGTTGGCATGGTGCGTATACAAAAGCATATTAACAGAGATTACACAAAATTATCCTTTAAAATTGATTTTCCCTTATTCTTTCTTTATATACAGACATTACTCATATTCCTTATCTTCTTTGACTTAAAAAAGGTATGTCCTTAAGGTTTCTATTTTCAGAATAAAACAAGCATTCCCAAATAGCCAAGCTGTTAAATTAAGCTCTTAAATCCTTAATATCCCCCTTTTAAAATACAGAATCACTTATTTAATATAGATATAGCATGACAGAAGAAGGAAAAGCAAATGATGTTATAGCTGCAGTAAACATGATTCAGTTGTAAATTTTAGGGCATGTTTTCCGTGTTAAGTTTTTCTTATTTCTCTTAGCTTCTGCTCCCCAAATAACAAAAGGTCCTATGAAAAGGATCAAAATATTTCTTGCTGTAGACCATGGTGTGTGTGTGTGTGTGTGTGTGTGTGTGTGTGTGTGTGTGTGTAAAATATTACACACCTTCAGGCATTTGTTTTAACGAGAAATCTAATGATCTTATTTTCAGTGGAATCAGATGTTCTTTAAATATTTTCTTACATTATTCCAAGGCCAAGAGTATTCCAGTTGTCCCATTAGCTAGCACGAATGTTCAAGTTTGTGTTTTGTGTTTTGTTTTGTTTTGGTTTTGGTTAAAACTGTGTCAGTGTTTCCATTGTAAATGCTATTTTCCAGGCATTCATTGCTCAGCATAGGCTGTAAATATTCATTTTGGGCTAACACTTGTCAGAAAAAGTCTGTTAGCAATTAGGAGTATTTATATTTTATTGGTGTAAAGAGAACTTTTTTGGTATGCTAGCTTTAACAAAAACATCATTGACTCAAAGTATTTCATGATGCTTTCATGATAGTTGACTTCAGATATTTTGGTAGAATAAGTGTGTCAAAATATTTAACTGAGAATTGAATGTTATATGTGTATTTTAATTACTGTATACTTTTAAATGAGACATGTTAGATCACAGAGGCAGAAATCAACAACTTTATGATATTTTCACATGTTGAATGAAACATAAAGAATTTAAGAAGTAATTTCAAAGTGTTTTCTTCAAGTACTCTAAGCTATCTGAAAATATGAGGCAATGTGAAATGTCAACACACGAAATAAAATAAGTGAAGTACTAGAGCAGCTGTTAACTGTCAATAAGTGTCCAAGCATAATTACCAGAAAAGAAAACTGCAGTTTGAGACAACATGCTGATACATGACTGAAATCTCACGTGATTGGTTAGATGATAAAGTATATTTCAGAATACCGTGTTCTCCTATAACTTAGAATTGGCCCTATTTTGATTTTTCAGCAAACAGTGACAGATCTTTATGAATGTAAACTAAATCTTTGTTACCTGCCCAAATGTTGGCTTAGTTTCAATTCTTGTGTTAAGTTGTCCTCAGGTGTTAGGAAAAGATGGAGATGCAGATCCGAGTTTGTGGAGCCTGTCACTTTTATAACTTTCCCTCCATCCCTTAAGAAATCAAATATAAAATTACAAAGAAAAAACTAGACTCTAAATGTATAGTAGTCTTAGTTAGAATTTTATACAAAAAAAATTATGAAAACATATTAAGAAGTTCATACAATGCGAGACTGCTCCCAGGCTTGTGTGATCTAGAGATCCTCAAGCTCAGGAACTAATTTTCTAGTAAATATAATTATTCCTTTAAGTTTTTGTTTTCTAGTCATGTATAATAGTATTTTTTCTCATTTTACCACTTACTTTAGGAGTGCTTGTGCATGTTTTAGCTGAAAATTAAATGTTATAGTCAGTTCATTGATTCAGTATTCATTGTGTGAATTCATTTATTGAACTTCTACCATTCATAAGTTTTGGTGCCTACTAATAGGAATACAATAATATATATGTTCTTGGACAGAAGATTTTAAAAAGTACATATATAACAATAAAATGAGGTAGATACTGTCTATTTCACATGACTCAGATATACCATATAGTTAGTGCATAAAAACCCCACATGGTTATAATAAGTTGTTCTGTTACGTAAATTATTAATGATATCCACCCCATTTCTTTTAGAATATCTATTCAGTAAGATACAGGGTAGTTACGTCTTTTAGGACATCTGTTTAAAATATAATGTAGATTCAGAGTTGTAGGATACCGTGACCTTGCATTATTGTAGATATAAGAAAATTAATAATTCATTTTTCAGAAGACTAAATAATTCCATTTGTAAAATATATTTTTGCTTTAAACTGTTATTTAGCTTTTACACTTAAATACTCAGAGCTTATTTTCAAGATCCAATGCTTTATTTAATTTAAGATATAATTATCTCATTTACTTTCATATACTAATCAGAAAATCATACTCTGAAAGCATATATGTTGTGTTTTGAAAATTGAGAATAAAAGTGAGAAATTCTTAAATCCTACTTTAGGTCAACACTATAATTATAAAACAGGTGATAGCTTTGTGAAAGTATGCAAGTTTGTAAAGCAGATAATAAAATGGGGGAAGATTGTAATTGTTCATCTTCCAAAATGATACACAATGAAAAGGACACTTTAATATTTTGACGCCATCCTCAAGTTTTAGATACAAATTATACAGTTGAAACCTATTTTATATTCTTCTTTATTCAGGAAAATTCATATATAAAGATTATAGTTCCCAAGATTTATACAAGTTGTTTGAAGTCACTTTAGAACGGAAATTATAATTATTATGATCGATGCTTTTACTTTTTAAGTATGTGATAAGGCAGTGGGGTCATATCCATGTATTAGACCATGCCACGTACATATCCCAAACTTCTTAAGTAAAAGAGTTAAAAGATAATCTATATATTTTGTTTACATATATATTACATAAATTAATGGTTATTATATCTTGGAGATTTAACATGTTACTTTCATAGGCCAACATAGTGACTTAGTTAATAACAAACAGTAGTAGTTCGCAGACTCTGAGTGATCTCCAAGATTTCATAACCTTCCTTATAATCAATGTCATGATATCTCCCTTGTCTTCAGGAGAGGCATTTTGAGTTTCAGAGCGAAGGTCTGCCCAGTTTTGCTTCCTCCCCTCCCCTTCTTAGTGTTTGGAAGATATTCTCATCAGGAAGGATGTAAGTGAAAATCCTTGTGAGAAAGCTGTCCTGCAGTTGTCCTCTGACTCCTTATGAAGCCATTCCTTCCCCAGGTACGGTCCGCATTTCCTTTGGTCACCATCCCTTCTTTGTATGAGACCTTTCGGTAACTGTAGGATTTCTAGTTCAAAGAGTCTTGGTGGTTTCATTTCACTTTTCTCATTTTTTTCTTTTTTCTCTTCACCTCTTGCTTGAGAGGAATTTTGCCCTGCAAGTTGAAGGTTACTGGAAAAAGCGACTCTTTTAAAACCCAGATTTAAAATCTTTTCTTTCAGACTCAATCCCAAGTAATTTTCTTGTTTTCCTGTCTATCAGGCAGTATATTCCATGTGACTGATGGCTTGTTTTCTAGGGATCTGTAATCAAATATATACCTTGAATTATTAGTTTTGAGAGCAAGAGGGTAAGTAGAAGTAAAATTTATTAATTTTGAATTGTCTTTCTCCTCTAAAAATTCATAATAAATCATTCTATAGTCACAACATGGAAAGGGTTAATTGCCATATTGTGTATTTGAATTTCAAGTTTTTACCATTATAAAACATGAAAAATTTGGCAGTACTTTCCAAATAAAAAAATTGACCTGGAATTCCACTTTGAGCTATTTATCTAACAGATAAACAACCATGTGTATAAAATAATATTTAAGGATATTTATTGTATGTGTTATTTGTGTGTACAATGTACATGTTAAAACTAAAAAGTTCTGTGTATGGAAAGTTTGAAAGTGAAATGCATCTTTCTTTTAGACATTAAGTATTTTATTAAGATTAAAAGAATGACTTCATGTCCACTATCACCACTGCTATTCAACATAGTACTGTAAGTCCTAGCCATAGCAGTCAGACAACAAAAAGAACTAAAAGGCATCCGAATCGGCAAAGAAGAAGTCAAACTCTCACCCTTTGCAGATGATATGATACTGTATGTGGAAAACCCAAAAGACTCCACCCCAAAACTGCTAGAACTCATACAGGAATTCAGTAAAGTGGCAGGATATAAAATCATTGCACAGAAATCAGTGGCATTCCTATACACCAACAACAAGACAGAAGAGAGAGAAATTAAGGAGTCAATCCCATTTACAGTTGCACCCAAGACCATAAGATACCTAGGAATAAATCTAACCAAAGAAGCAAAGATCTGTACTCAGAAAACTATAAAATACTCATGAAAGAAATTGAGGAAGACACAAAGAAATGGAAAAACGTTCCATGTTCATGGATTAGAAGAACAAATATTGTGAAGATGTCAATACTACCTAGAGCAATCTACACATTTAATGCAATCCCTATCAAAATACCATCCACTTTTTTCAAAGAAATGGAACAAACAATCCTAAAATTTGTATGGAACCAGAAAAGACCCCGAATAACCAGAGGAATGTTGAAAAAGAAAGCAAAGCTGGCGGCATCACAATTCTGGACTTCAAGCTCTATCACAAAGCTATAATCATCAAGACAGTATGGTACTGGCACAAAAACAGACACATAGATCAATGGAACAGAATAGAGAGCCCAGAAATGGACCCTCAACTCTATGGTCAATTCATCTTCGACAAAGCAGGAAAGAATGTCCAATGGAAAAAAGACAGTCTCTTCAACAAATGGTGTTGGGAAAATTGGACAGCCACATGCAGAAGAATGAAACTGGACCATTTCCTTACACCACACACAAAAATAGACTCCAAATGAATGAAAGACCTAAATGTGAGACAGGAATCCATCAAAATCCTAAAGGAGAACACAGGCAGCAACCTCTTCGACCTCAGCTGCAGCAACTTCTTCCTAGAAACATCGCCAAAGGCAAAGGAAGCAAGGGCAAAAATGAACTATTGGGACTTCATCAAGATAACAGGCTTTTGCACAGCAAAGGAAACAGTCCACAAAACCAAAAGACAGTCGACAGAATGGGAGAAGATATTTGCAAATGACATATCAGATAAAGGGCTAGTATCCAAAATCTATAAAGAACTTATCAAACTCAACACCCAAAGAACAAATAATCCAGTCAAGAAATGGGCAGAAGACATGAACAGACATTTTTCCAAAGAAGACATCCAAATGGCCAACAGACACATGAAGAAGTGCTCCACATTACTCGGCATCAGGGAAATCCAAATCAAAACCTCAATGAAATACCACCTCACACCAGTCAGAATGGCTAAAATTAACAAGTCAGGAAAAGACAGATGTTGGCGAGGATGAGGAGAAAGGGGAACCCTCCTACACTGTTGGTGGGAATGCAAGCTGGTGCAACCACTCTGGAAAACAGTATGGAGGTTTCTCAAACAGTTGAAAATAGAGCTACCGTATGACCCAGCAATTGCACTACTGGGTATTTACCCCAAAGATACAGATGTAGGGATCCGAAGGGGTATGTGCACCCCAACGTTTATAGCAGCAATGTCCACAATAGTCAAACTATGGAAAGAGCCAAGATGTCCATCAACAGATGAATGGATAAAGAAGATGTGGTGTATATATATACAATGGAATATTATGCAGCCATCAAAAACCCCGAAATCTTGCCATTTGCAACCACATGGATGGAACTAGAGGGTGTTATGCTAAGCGAAGTAAGTCAATCAGAGAAAGACATGTATCATATGACCTCACTGATATGAGCAATTCTTAATCTCAGGAAACAAACTGAGGGTTGCTGGAGTGGTGGGGGGTGGGAGGGATGGGGTGGCTGGGTGATAGACATTGGGGTGGGTATGTGCTATGGTGAGCACTGTGAATTGTGTAAGACTGCTGAATCACAGACCTGTACCTCTGAAACAAATAATACATTATATGTTAAAAAAAAAAAAAAAAGAAGAAGATAGTAGGAAGGGAAAAATGAAGGGGGAGAAATTGGAGGGGGAGATGAACCATGAGAGACTAATGGACTCTGAGAAACAAACTGAGGGTTCTAGAGGGGAGGGTGTTGGGGGGATGGGTTAGCCTGGTGATGGGTGTTAAAGAGGGCACGTATTGAATGGAGCACTGGGTGTTATACGCAAACAGTGAATCATGGAACACTACATCAACTAATGATGTAACATATGGTGATTAACATAACATAATAAAATAAAATTTAAAAAAATGATCTCAGGTATTTGGCTACAGTCTAGGCCTCTTAGAAGCTGAAATTATTCTCTAGTCAAAGATACCTAGAAAGGTATATAGACCAAATATGTAAGTAATTTATAAGCATGTCTTTTTCTTCAGGTTAAAGAAAGAAAATAGAAACAGAAGATCATGGGAAATTGCCATCAGACTTTCTGGTCCCACTGATATTGGAGGTTGAATTAGGTGTTTCTCCTACGGAACTTGTCTTGATAAGTAGATACCTCTCAGGGGTTAAAGTCCAAGAATTTAACTGTCAAAGATGGAAGAAGAATAAAGAAAATCCTAAGAAAAATTTTCACGTGAAAACCAGTAGAAAGAGAACTGAATTTACCTAAGATGTAGGTAGGGGGCAAAAGCACAGTCAGGGGAGCCAGTAAAAAAAAAGTCCAACAGAAGGAAGTTGGTAAAATGTCCAAAGAAAAGTTCTCCCAATGATCCTGTGACTCAACTCTTAAAAAAAGAAAAAAAAAAAGGTAAAATGCAGAAACAGCATGTATGTGCTGCTGTTTATAGGGAGACAAATTACATATATACACATACATATGAATATGTATATATATATAACGTACACATGTATACACACACACAGCATATATTTGTAAATGCATAGTTTATCTTTGGAAGGCTATCCATGAAATTGATAATAGGGTAGATAGCTAGCCTCCAGGGAGAAAAACGGGGCATTTAGGGATAGAAGAGGAGGGGAGGCAGACTTCATTTTCACTGTCTTACAGCTGTATCATTTAAATGTAATCTATCTAAAAATATCTACCTAAAAATAAATAGAATGTTTAAAAGTAAAACTAAAAAGGAACAGGCCAGGTGAGAACCTTTGACAGAAGAAAGGTATAGGGAGGAAGACTGCCCCAACCCGGTTAAACCCAGGCACCCTGAGAAAAGACCACAAAGCCCTTTAGGGCTAAGTGTCTGTCTCACAAACTCTGTGCTGTGAGTCCCTCTGTGGAGTAGAACGCCCTAATCTGACAAGGCCAGAGGTCCAGCTTGCATCATAGGCAGGTGTCATTCTAAATTAATGAGGTAGCATTATAGGAGTTCAGTTTTCATGAGTTTATCCCAGATAGGCTTCTCAATTTCCCTATAAGCACAAAACCATTCCTGGAGTCCCGACTTTGGTGACCCAGATGAAGCGTTGCCCCCTAGAGGCCTGCCCAACCTCCTTTCGGCATCCAGAGATGCCATGTCTGCTCTGTGACTTAACAGGGCCGGATACTCATGGTGTTTGCCACCCATCACGGTCTCCCTTGCCTTGGAGTTTAGTTTCATTTCTTTAGTTGTTATTTCATAGACTAAAATGAGCTCAAATCCCAAGAGAAGTGAGAAAAAGACTGCTCATTATCTACATTAGAAATTGTGATATTATTTCTCAGAAAGTGAAACTTGATGGACTCATAAAAGAATATTATCTCTGTGCAGAATACTTCAGAATAGAATAAAAAGCACAGTAAGTGATTGATTGACAAATATAGGTGTGCCTGCAATATGTATTAATAAACAGAGCCATTATATTAGGGACCAGAAGCAATCTATTTCATATTTAAAATATCAAGTAAAAATTATCTCCACAATTATGAATATTTAAACAGTACTATTGCTTCTCGATACATAACACATGCAAATGCACCACATCATTTTTATTGCCAAAAAGGAAAAAATAATTAAAACTATAAAAAGCTGTTCTTAGTGTCATTTTAATGTCTTTGTTATTGCCATTTATCTCTGAGAGATAATATGAAAAAGAAAGTGAGAAATAATGCATCAGTAGATGATAAATTTTATTCATAGCAAACTGTTTTTAAAAAAATCACTGTTGTTTTTCATTCAAGAGAATGACAGAGAAAACAAGAAGGACATATCTGTTATAAATGCCTGTTTCATATTTACATCATTTTAAAAGCAAAGGTTTGCTTCTTCAACTTTTCAATTTAGTTTCCCTCTTTGTTTCATTTTCATCTTACCTAATTTCTTAAATTTAGGGAAGAATTTTATTCATTTTAATGAATGTACATATGAAGGAATTTCTTTCCAATACATGCTTATGTTATACGTACCCATATAGACCGTTCACTCCTGAGTCTGACAGATTAGGGATAGTAGTTCAAAGGTTGGGCTTCTTACTTCTCTACAGGTTAACAGTAGGATGAGAGGCCCTGAGGGTGGGAGATTGACAGTTTAGGTCTTTAAAAGCCAAGTTAAGCTAAGATTACTGAATGGCCTATGCCTCGTACTGAACCTCACCTGGACTTCCTTGTAAATGAGATAGGAGGCTAAATTCTCAGCTAGGAGTAGGAGTGGGAGAAAGGATGGTGCCTCACTGAGTTTAGATACCAGTTCGCTGTGGCCTCTCCCTTCCTCCCAGTGTTCCAAATAAGACCACCACCATCATTTCTCAAACCATTGGGAAACAGTCTGTAGGACAAATTGACAAAGTTCTGGGGAATGTCAACTTTCCATTGTGAATGATAAAGCAATTTTTTTTAAAAGGAAAAAATGAACTTTAAATAAAGAAGAAACACACATGCTTGGGGTATAAAATGTTTCTTGACTGAAGAGAGTGTGTGAGGTACAAGAAAGAGAAACACACACATATGCAAACACAAAAAGCTACATATTGGAAAACAGTAAGAGGAAATATGTAAAAGGTGACTGCATTAGACTCATAGGATTATTTTCTTTTTTCCCTTTTTACTTTCCTAAACCCCAAATTTTCTTTTATGAGCCTGTATTGCTTACATAATAATGAGGTGAAAAGAAAGCCTTGTCCTTTGGAAATTTAATAGTTTTATGTTGTCTGTGTTTTTGCAATTACTTCTTTGTGCACTCTTAAAATTATCTAAATTTGGGTATTAAAATGTCAAAAAGAAAAAGCGAGAAAGGAAAATAAGCCGTAGAAAGGAATAAATACAAGAAAAATATTTAACAAATGGTTTATTCCCCAAAAAAATGTTGGCATGAAAATTGCCTTAGTATTTTAAATCCTAGACTGAGAACAGTAGGTTCATTAGGCTAGGGAGTTTATCTATTTAATAGGTTTTCTATAACATGGAATCCAGCTTACTCCCAGCCACTAATAGTTTGTGATTATTATTTGTGGCTCTCTTTGGAGATTCTCTCCTCATTCCTTTCTTTTCCATTCTTGGTACAATAGCCAACTTTGTTGTTAGAAAAGTTTGCATTCTTTTTAATTGATATCTATACTGTTAAAAATATGAATTTTATATAACTGAATTTCTAGCTTTATGTTAGATAGCCCTTGTATCCATGGCCACATAAGCATGATGTCTGTATGCTAATATGCTTACTTAATCTTTAATACATTATATTTTAATAATATAGGAATGCCAAGCTACGGAAGAGCAAATGAAAAGGTCATTTTTTATTCATGTACTACTGAATGTACCTTCTGCTTGTAGATCATTATACATGCAGTTGAGCCCAATTTTTTAAAAGTGGAAGGCATACCAAATTAAACCACAAGTTTCACAACTGATGTTCCTTTTATAAAAGGAGTGCTCTCCATCTTTTCAATTTTATTTATTCTGACTGCTTGTTACTCATTTGTGCTTCTCTCTTCTGTGTTATAGTCAGAATTTCTAATCCCATTTCAAGCAGAAGGCTGCCACTTTTCATCAGAGAAAAGGCAATAAACACACATCACACTTATATATGCGGGCTTTCATCTGGGGAACTCAAAGTGTTTTATGCATAAGTAGCATTTCCCCTGGCTTTTTTTTTTTAAGTGGGAAAAATGAAGTCTAGAGAGCTTAAATGACCAAAGGAAGCCCACACCTGCAACAATGGAAGTTGTGATTTTAATTAAATACACATGTGTGAAAGTATTCCGGATTTCTTGACCTGGATATCAATTTATATGCTGTGCTCAAAGAGTAACAAAATTGTAGGGAGTAAAAATTGGTACTGACACATTCTTGTCATAGCCCCGTTAGGGGAAATGGTGACATAATGAAAATGAGCTCTAATATAGAGTAACTTCATGAACTTGACTATTCATTTAATGCCTTTAAATATTGAAATTATAAAAAGAATTCAACAGGAAAGGGAAAGTCTTTACAGGGTCAGACTTTTCAAAGTTTTCCAAACTCTATATATCCATGTAGATATATACTTAGCCCCTCAAATAGAGAGGGCCAGAGAAAGGGCAGTCTATGGATGGGGTCTAGTCAGGGCAGTAGGAAAGGTCTGGTCTCAGGAATTAGCTCATCCCTCATTTAATCAATCTCAGTCTCTCTCTCTCTCTCTCCCTCTCCCTCCTATCATTCTTCCCCATCTCCCCGTACCTTTTTTTTTTTTTTTTGCCAAACACATAAATAACCTCAGTGGTACTTCAAATGTGGAATATTTTTATAAAAGCATGAGTAAGAGATTTAAAAAAATAGGGAATTAAAAAATAATAATAGTAAACAACCATCTTGTTTTGAATATGTCTGGATTTAGTTCTGTGATTCTCAAGCTGCCTTGCCCTAGATCTGTGGGGCAGGGCTTTGGGAATGTAGACAATCAAAGGAATGAGGACTCAGAAGGCCTTTTTGTCACCTCCACTTTTGGTGGTGGTGTGCAGACTGATTTAATACATGTGTGGGAGTGGGGGTGAAAGTGGGGGAAGTTTGACTCGCATTAAGAAGGGACATAGGGTGTGAAGGCCTGGATGGAATAAGAAAAGTTAAAACCGAAAAAGGCTGTGTCCGTGACAGAGTGATGGGTGAATTTAGAGGTTTAAATGTCGAGGTCAGAGGTCATTGCTTTCAGCGTTGAATGGGGCTTTGGGAAGGTAGTTTTCTGAAAAGGATTTTCAGAAGTATAACTAGATAGTGGGAGTCTAGTGGCTAACGTACTAATACGTAAGAGATTACTGAACTTGCTGGCATGTGACACATTCTGCCTGGTGAAAAAAATAGGTAAAAAAGTGCTGTGTGAAGCAAAATAAGTCAGTCAGAGAAAGACAAATACCATATGATTTCACTCATATGTGGAATTTAAGAAACAAAACAGATGAACATAGGGGAAGGAAAGGAAAAATAAAATAAGATGAAAATAGAGAGGCAAACCATAAGAGATACTGAACTCTGGGAAACAAACTGAGGTTTGCTTTGGGGGAGGTGGGTAGGAGGTAAGGGTAATTCGTTGATGGGCATTAAGGAGGGCACTTGATGGAGTGAACACTGGGTGTTATATACAACTGATGAATCACTAAATTCTATCCTGGTAACTAATAATACAGTATATGTTAACTAAATTGAATTTAAATAAAAAATATTAAGAAAAAGTGCTGTGTGTCCCATAGACTCTTATTAGAGCTGAGAGGTCAGTATATCAAATAATGGATTGGTTGAATAGCAGAGGAATGTCCATGTGATCTCACTGTACCTCTTTACCCTTTATAATGCAAACCAGATTAATTTCTTAAATAATATAATTACTGAATTAACTCTAAGAAAAACTTTAATTTCCATTTAACTGAAAATGGCATGAAACAGAATTCACTAATACTGATCAATGTATTGTTTAGCTGTGCTGTGTCTCTATATAAACATATTTGGATATAGAGATATTTAGATAAAATGTAGATACATACTTAGCAAATATTACTGCATATATGGAAACTTAAAATTTCTACCCAAGTTCCAGGGTGTATATATATATTTATTTCCCCTAGAAAACCACTTTAAAACTACTCCCTATGCAAATATGATGAAAAGCATTTGACTTTTCCCCCAAATTATCCTTATAAAATTTAGAAATACTCTTGGGTGTCATAAACGCCTGTCAGTAGAGTAGTTGGGGGAAAATTGTGGCTATATTAGCCTAGAAACAAATATCTAAGATATCAGACACCTGCGTGATATTCCCACTGCAAACATTTCATGCTCAAAATTGCAGCCTGACCATGATGTTTGAGATGGTTCCTCTGGAGAACAAAGCAGCATAGCACAAAAGTGGAACAACAGCATCCTGAGGCAATATTTTACGATGTCCATGGCTACTCTTTCTTATCCTGGTGGCTCTGGACCAGACCAGCAGAGAATGCCAGGCAAGTGCTGGATGAGAAGCCCCTGACACGTCATCCTACTAAGGCACCATGGCCAAGTCTGGTGAGGAAAGACCATCACTCATTAGCAGTGCAGCCACTTTCCAAGGCCAGTGACCTTGGAGCAGGTTCTCAATCCCTCTAGGCTCTTGCTTCTTCATACATAAATGAAGGGATGATAAAACCCTTAAGGCCCTGCCGGATTTAATATGCAGAGATTATGCTATTTAGTCTCATCTGCCCTGGGGCTATTCCTTGTCTATACCTTTAGAAAATGTACTACAGGTCTGTACCTAGTGGATGATGTACTACTGAAGATTCCTCTCTGTAGTAATTATTGTAAGAGAAAGACACAGTGTAAATTATTATAACAATCAAGTTTGAAATATCAGAAGTTGTTCCGTAGAACAACTTACACTTGGGTGTAAGGTCTTTACACTTGGGAACACTTGTTCAAGCCAAGTGAAATGGGCCTTTGTTCTGCAATACTGCTCAGAGCTTTTTCTGTGCTTATATGCACTGTGACCCACGGATCTGTTTTTTCAACTGATTTGAATGAAGTCTGTCTTTTTTGTGTGTAAAATTCTACATCCTGGCAAACTGTTTTTGGCTGTTCTCAGTATTCAGCTAAATAATCATCAAATACAGTGTTTTTCTTCCTTAAGTCTGTCCTTCTCCTAGCTTGCTTTAGTCTCCAGGGGCAAGTTTTGTAAAAGCGTCTCAAGGCTAGGAATTCAAATTTAGGAAGAAGTATAGGAGTATCAGAATAGTAGAAGCTACAGACCTGACCCACATTTACCTGGTGTTTTGAGTTCCTCCCCCACCCCCACCCCCCCCCCCCCCCCACCCCCCCCACCCCCGCGCCAGTCCTTTGTTGTATAAGTAAGTGTCCATGTAGATAACGAGTCAGGGCGGAGGGCATATCACAGCTCCGGAATTATTTCTAGCTTTAAGGTCTTTTCGCTTAGAGAAAAAGCATAAACTTTGTAATCGTAATCATGCCAACCTCAGTTCAAATCTGCCACTTGCTAGATATAACAATACAGCTGAGCTCCTATTTCTGCAATTGTAAAATGGAGATGTAAAATGGTAGGTGGAGTGGAGTAGTATTTCACAAAATTAAATAGGTAAATATTTAGCAAATTACCAGTTATTGAATGCTCACTAATGTTAATTACTTTCATTGTTTCATTGTCTAGCAGAGAGGTCCTAGATAGAGGAGCCAGTGAACTGGTCTCATGCCATTACTAACTCATTACTATCACAACTAATAATATTATTGTCCCCAGGGCTTACTATCTCTACAACTTAGTCCCCTGAATTATCAAATGAAAATAAAACCATCATACACGGTGTTGTCAAGTATAAACTGAGATAATAGATGTGTAATTAATTTCAAAAGATTTTTTTTAAGTAATCTTTACACCCAACATGGGGTTCAAACTTACAACCCCAAGATCAAGTCTCATGCTCGACCAACTGAGCCAGCCAAGCACCCCAATTTCAAAAGATTTTTAAGGTACCAATTAATAATACTATTTTTTTAGCAGTAGTAAAATTATTATTGACTACTACTCTGACAGTGGAACCTTTTTGTTTCCAGTGAAATATCTATTGTAATGGGATTGCTGAAAGAGCATGCTATTTTAACAAAATCCCTTTGGACAGATTTAAGAAAAAGTACTGAGCCTCTTGTTTTCCATCTTACATAGAAAGGTTTATATACTTTTAAACATTTGTATACAAGTTCTTTCATCTTCAACAGCACAACTGTAAAAGATTTAGAGTTTTTGAAGATTGTGCATTTAATTTTTAGCTGAATTGTATATAGATCAAATCCATGCATCAGAAAGGCTCCAAGAAGAGAATTTATAGAGACTGGGGAGATGGAGTTAAAATTTTATACGTCTCTGGGAACTTTAAATGGGAAAGATGTTAAAAAATGTGTTTTTGAGGCACTTAAAACTACATTTTAGATATGGGAAACTAACTCTTGGTCAATTCTTAACATGAAAATTATGATGTTAATTTCTTCTGTTACATTAAGACATGTCATTGTTAAAATCATTAATTTCAGAATGCAAAGATACTATTGACATTGAAATTTTGTACAAGTTATCTTAAAGCATTTTGTTTTGAAATTAATTTCTGATGTGAAATTTTAATAGTTTAGTACAGTAAGCTTAAGCCTTTTTTAAAAAGCAAATTTTAAAATTTATTTTGACACATGTTTATCTTACTTTATGTCAAACACTTTTTTGCCTAAGTTTTTCATTTGTGTATCTAACCTCTTTGAACAGGACTGAGGATTTTGAAGGCATTCACAAAATGCTTTTGGGTGGTAGATAGCTTACCTGTCTTTTTTGATAAATCTCCATTTCCTTACTGGATATTTAAGAGAGAGAGATCTAGATTACTCTGGGATATGTCTCTAAAGCCCTAGCTGCTTGTTCTGTCTGTTGCAGCCATCTATTCAGAATTCACTTTCCAGGTGCCAATAGTTAGATGGGCATTTTGTAATTTCCTGTAGGAGTTAAGTGTGCAGACAGAAAAAGTCCTAAAATTGTATTATTGAGAAAAGATTTCAAAACATGTAAATCATTGATAATACTGTGTTCCACCTAAGATATGCGTAAATGGGTAGAGATCATAGGCCTGCTATCTATTTTCATGCCATCAATGATGACAAAGAGTGCTTCACAGATGTTTTTACAGGAGTTTATTGTAAAGCATGTCCATAAATTTCTGTATGCTGAAATTTCTGGGCACAGCACTGTATCAAAACCATGGCATGAGAAATCTTTTCTACTTAACACCCAATCAGGAAATTTGATTAAACATGAGCCTCCTTTGTTGGAAAGAGGAACATTCTCATGTTGATAATTTTAATACTTTAAATTTAATAATAAAATACTAAAGAAAAAAACCCCTAAAATATTTTCTAATTTAAAAATATTAATAATAGCTACCAATTGAAATAATTGAGCACCTATGAATATGCATCACTACACATGTATTATACCATTTTATCTTTCCAATAACACTATGAAGTCATTATCTCCATTTTGTTATTCAGGCAAGAGACCAGAGAGGTTAAATAACCTGGTCCATAGTCATACATCACAAGACAAAATCAGATGTAAACCTAGATCTCTGATTCCAAGTCCTGTGCTATAATGCTTCATATTTATTAATACATTATTACAATTTTAATAGCTGCTTTAGTGCCCAAAATATCTGAACCAGATCACTCCTAAATGACCAAATCTGCACTCCGCCTTTGTATTCTTACATATTTAATGTCTGGTGGTCAGCTTTCATGGTAAAAATCTCATGCCCACAAAACCTCAGAAGTTATCTGCTTATTCCTACAAATCATTTGGCAAATAACAATGTTTTGAAAGAAAGATATTGAATCCAAACCAACTTAAGAATACGTAAGAAATATTAAAAAGCTGTCGTATAGAAAGGATCATGTTATTCATGCTGCATTGTGACTATTTCTACACTATTTCTTGAAATTTTGACAAGTCAAGGAAAAGATATATCATCCTATTACATGCCTGCATCTGGATATCATAATTTATTTAATCTATTCTATTTGTGTTTGTGGTAATAGAATCTCTGGGTCATAGGACATAGTCACTGAAAGTTCCCTGAGTTTTGTTCATCCTGTATCACTAGGATCCAGTATATCCCTAGGCCGTGTTTGTTGGTCCATAAGTACATAAATGAAGGAATGAGTAATACCAGACTACATTCCAGAATGGTTTTGATAATTTATGCTCCTGCTACATGTGTGTCTGTTTCCCCATATCCTTTCCACAGCCAGATATGAAAGTTGACAACTAAGTCCATGTTGTCTTTTTATAAATAAACTGCTTTTAGAGTGAGGGTAGAAGCTCCAAATGATCAGAAACTCTTAGCGGCAGCTGTGTTTGAGGTAGCTCCTAGACAGCAGTCATAATACCCACTGCAGTTTTAAAAGGCAGTGAGATTCTTAATCTCAGGAAACAAACTGAGGGTTGCTGGAGTGGTAGGAGGTGGGAGGGATGGGGTGGCTGGGTGATAGACATTGGGGAAGGGGAGGGTATGTGCTATGGTGAGCGCTGTGAATTGTGTAAGACTGTTGAATCACAGACCTGTACCTCTGAAACAAATAATACATTATATGTTAAAAAAAAAAAAAAGAAGATAGCAGGAAGGGAAAAATGAAGGGGGAGAAATCGGAGGGGGAGACAAACCATGAGAGACTATGGACTCTGAGAAACAAATAGAGTTCTAGAGGGGAGGGGGGCTGGGGGGATGGATTACCCTGGGGGTGGGGGGATGGTTTAGCCTGGTGATGGGTATTAAAGAGGGCACGTATTGAATGGAGCACTGGGTGTTATATGCAAACATTGAATCATGGAACACT
Organism: Callorhinus ursinus; assembly: GCF_003265705.2. Lineage (NCBI taxonomy): Eukaryota > Metazoa > Chordata > Mammalia > Carnivora > Otariidae > Callorhinus > Callorhinus ursinus. The sequence continues at coordinate 23,083,139 of NW_027397065.1, read as the reverse complement.
ACATCAAAAACTAATGATGTAATGTATGGTGATTAACATAACATAATAAAATTTTAAAAAATTGTTGGGAAAAAAATAAAAGGCAGTGTCGGGTTTCTAAATGCTTATTCGTAATTCAAGATTTTATGATACCTAAATGTGTAACTTATAATTTTGAAAGTTCGGTTTAGAGAAACTACAAAGTTTTCTATTTTGTTTCCCAAGATATAAAGTAATGTGTTTCAACATTTTTACTATTTTTAAATAAACCACCAAACAATGTCATTTTGAAATTTATGATGATGAGTTATTCTGGCATGGGACTTTAGGCACTAATTATGTATTCATTTTATGCTGATCTGCTGCATTGTCATGTTTTCCAACAGCTCTGAGATAGGGGCTATAATTAAATCAAATCTGTAACAAAATATATTTTACTGAGATCAATTTTTTTTTTTCTATTTCAGTTTATTAGAACATACAGACTAGGATTTTGGGTAGCTTTCTGTGATTATATTATTGTCCCCAAAGTGTACGAGTTTGCTCGTACTCAGAATTATGCTAGTGCTGATATTCAACTGTACAAATGAAGACTGATAAATTTTAACAGGAAAAGATATTTAAATTCTGGTACTTTATTATAGTGACTTCGAATATTTTATATAACTTGGCTTTGGAAAGAAAGCTTATTTTAAGCATTTTTTTCCTTTTAGAGCAGAGTTCAAAGTCGTCATCTCATTGCCTTATGACTAGCTAAAATGAACATTTACTTTCATTTTAAGCTATTGCCAATTCTTTTGTCAAGTAGGCAGAATGTAAATAAATAACTTGTCATTTTCTGAGTTTAGTTGATATCAGTACATTTTACTGTGTATTTTGTCTTTGGTCAAATGCAAAACACAGCTTTTTGCAATTTAGAAAGGCCTCCAGCTTCTGGATTTATTGAGGCTCTAGTTGTAATATGATCATTCTAAAACTGTAAAATATCGTATCATTTTCTCAATTTATTCCACTTTAATCTTATATTATGATTCAATCAATTAATTTAAATAGTTGAAATAATGTTTTGAATAGGATTTAAAACAGAAGTAATCTTTGGATTTCATTAACTTAAAAGGGGGTCTAAAACGTTTATTAAAGAACAACAGAACAAACTTGTAACTCAGTAGAAACCTTCTTTTCTGCCTTGATGGGGATTAGTATTTTTTTATTTAAAGAGTTAAGGGAGGGTGATGGGAATTGTAAAATAAAATATTTAAATAATTTGCATCATTTAAAATTCTGTAAATGCCCACTTATTGACCAGTCTTCTGCTGAAGAACCAAGACCTCTTATTTGTATAAGGGCACGCCTGCCCATGGGAGTTCCATATCAATTCTCCATAAACCCGAATTGCATCACCAGTGATTTCCAGCTTTCAGCACATTAAAGTGGAATGAGCACTAAGACACTTTGAAGCGATATAAGTAAAATCCTTCTAAATTTTACAGACTTTCCCCTAAACTTTTAAGATCATCTCACACCTAATTCAAAAGCATCTTTTAGTGAGTTTCCTTTATCAAATATATGCAAAGCATTCAACATACTTTTATAAAAATAATTATCTCTTTTTCACTTTCACATTTAATTTATTATAACATTTAGTTAAATTGCACAATTAGAATAACAAATATGCTTGGCATAAAGAGATTTGAGGGCAAAGGCATGTTAAATCCATCATACAATAAATGTTCTACAATTTAGAGTTCATCAATGGAAAGTTTCAAACACACATAAATATAGAATCAAAGAATGAACTTTTGTGTGCCCATTACCCAAACTAAACAATGACCAACATTTTGCCATTCTTATCGGTTGATTTCCCTCCAACTTTTTTTTTCCCTTGGGGTATTTGAAATTAAATCCTGGACAGATCCCTATTTCTAAATTCTTCAATTATCTCTAACAGATGAAGATGTTTTTAATGTACACACACAGTACTATTATTACAGCTAGCAAACATAAGCGTAATCCCTTAAAATCTTTTTTTCAGCTTATTTATTTGAGTTAGGATCCAAACTAGGTCACATATTGCATTGGGTTGATGCATCTCTTAAGTTTCTTGTGGTGAATAATACTTCCCCTACCCTTCCACCTTTGCATGTCATTTATTTGTTGAAAATCATGAATCGTTTGTCCAGCAAAATTTCTTACATTCTGGATTTAGCTGATTGTCTTCTTCTGGTGCCATAAAATGTGTTGCTACTTGCCCACCCCCTCCATATTGCCTATGGATTGATAGGTAAGTTAGAAGCTTAATTAAATTGGGTTCCTGGTTTTTAGCAATATACTGGATAGGTGGTGCTAGTTATGTCTTCATTAAATCAGGAGGCACATAATGTCTAGAGATAATGGAAATTTTAAATAAAGTAACAATAGCTAAGACATGTATCATTTAATATGTGCAAGGCACTATTCTAAACACTTTATATATTTCTTTTAATCTTTACAAAACGGCTTTGAAGTAAATGTTATTATTACCCCTGCACAGTTAAGGAAAGTAAGGGTAGGGAGGCTTAGTAACTTGCTCAGGCTCCCAAGTCTGGATTTGGTCTGGTCCCTGGCACTCAGACTGCTGAATTTGTGCTCCATAGCAGCCTGTCATTCTGTTTCTTGAAAGCACTGACATTTCTAAATTACACTAAAAAGAAGTGTGTTTCAGACCCTTCTAGTAAACATACTGTCTTAATTCTGTAAGCAAATAAATGTTAAAGGGTATGTATTTTAAATAAAAAAGCACTTTTAAACTATGTTGTTTACTTCATCTACCTTCTTTGAAAATAATACCTTGTAAAACCCACATTTATTTTCTCACTCTGATATTTACTCTCACATTGACAAATTGTGATATTTTCTTTGTCCTGAAGTGGAACTTTTCATGGAAAATGAATTTACTTCCCTTAGGTAAATATTTTCCAATATCAAGAAGTATCAAGTGAGCTCCTTGAAATTAATAACAATTTATAATTTTCAATAGCCATATCATTTTTAAAAAATTTATTACAATTTTTGTTGCTTCTTTTGCTTACCTAAGAATGAATATTATAGCATCTTCTCAATCGTTTTGGCTTATCTAGTATAGAAGATATGTCTACTAAAAGAAATTTAGCCAAACCCACTTTATGTTTCCATTACACGTTCTTATCTTTTTATTATCCTTTAACTTTATGGATCTTCATGTACAGTTTTTCTCCTTTTAAATCCCTTTATATTTTGTTATAATGTGCTCTTCATCCTTTTTATTAGCCAGATTTTACATAGATATTTCTCTTTGTAACTACAAATAATATAGTCCTTATGCCTAAAAATAATGCCCTACTTTGTTGACATATTCTTAATAAAAATGATGCATTTGTTCTTTTTATTCAAAATTCTAAGTATATACAAGGGCGTGACTTGTCTTATCAGCATCTTACCAGCACCAGTCCTTCACTCATTCATTCAACAAGCCTGCCTTGCGCATCACATCAAAGATGAGTCAAATATGGGCCCTGCATGAGGTTGGAACCAGAAGTCAGGTCAGGATGATGACATATACTTGATACAGTGGTCACAACAGAGGGGCAGGAGAAATAGGGGTCAGGAGCAACAGTCAGTCTGAGAAGAGACCAGCACTGATTTAAGGGTTTTAAACCCAAGTGGATGAATGTACATGGTATTTTCAGGGGTTGCAAACCTAAATATAAAAAACCAGACAACAAATATAAATGAGTAGAGTGGATCAAATGTATTCATTAGGAAATGGTGGGGACTGTTACAACTGAGAGCACATGTCTGATCTAAAGGCATTCGTATTCAAATGTTTGTTTAAAACATAGACTCAGCCATACACAATGTGGCTGGGCTGTCTCTTTGTGGCTCTGGTAAGTCTAAGGCGATGAAAGGCATAGTGTTTAGAGAAACCATCTAGGCAATAATGTGTTCAGTGGGCCAAGTCAGACAGTTATGTAGAATATATGGGCCAAAAGTGAGTATCTGGGGTTTCAATCTACATTGAAAGAAATAGATGGGGGATAAAACTTGAACAAAAAAAAGGTGACAAAATCATTTTGATCCATAAAATGGGGGGGATAGTGTTCCCAGTGAAGTAGCAGTCAGTTGCTACAAGATCAGGGATTCTACTGGATTACTGTTAAGCAGACCAAGTGCATGCTTAGTGTATTAGCACCAGAAGGACAACATAGACAATCCGAAAAAAACAAACAAATAAAAAAAACAAACCCAAACAACTTTGGTCCTCCTTTCATGAATTGTACAGTTTAGTGGATTTTTAAATTGTTATGCAATTACAGATGGAAGAGGAACCATTTTTTTCCCCCAGGACTTCCTGGCCTCTATACACCTTAATCTGGCCTGAATGAGGCAATAAAATTTAAGATTCCAAGAATAGAGGAGTTAGGTGTTTGGCTGAAGACCAGACTCAGGGTGACTGGGCATGGGTGTTGGAAGCTAGGTTCAATAACAAATATAGCCATATTCTGTTTATATGAATATATAGCCCACTGGCCATTAAGACTTCTTCCTCCCCCAAATAATTCTGAATGCCTCTTTATAATTAATGTTTGATATTGGTTATACTAGCTATTAAGAGAGAGTCCCAAACTTACAGATTTGTGCTCTGTACTAATTTTTGCAACTGACATGCATTCATTCTCCCTTGCAGGGATTTGTAGACATTGATTCTAATCAGTGCTTAAAGTTTACTTTAAAAAGAATTAGGTTGAATGTTTTGAAAGTTATATGAGATAATTGAATAATGTAGATGTGTAAAATGACTTTTAAAAGCTTTCATACAGTTAATAACTTTGCAATTATTTCTCTGGGGTTTCCATTTTTAAATATTGATATTATGAAAAATAATACAGTAACTCATAGAATTCTTACTGTATTTTTCCATATTAGTGAAATAAAGGTATCTTTTTTCTCTCACTGAATACCAGACTTTGATCATGTAGGGTTTATAGTAATATGCATAAAGTTATTAATACCTTCAAGTTATCTTTATATTATATATGAGAAAGGTCTTTCACATGTAGAAGAAATCCTCAAATATGTGCTTGGCACATCGTAGCATGGCTTACCATGAACTTTTGTATATCTTGAACCTTGACTTAAAAAGATGTGTGACTATTTCTTTCTTTGTTCCTATTTGGAAGCCATGTTTACAAAGAGTTCTTTAAATACCTGGTGTTTGGTTGCTTTATACAAATCAGCTAGGTTATAGGTGAATCATTGTATGTGAGACATATATAAAATTTACAATGGCGTGAAAAAAGATAAACTGTCAGGTTAAATTCTCTTTGATCTTTTTTTATTCTGTGTTCACTTATGATTAGAGAATCTCTAATTTGTCTCTTCAGCAGTACTAACCATCTTTATGTTCATTTGAAAAAATTCATGGTTTCCAGCCTGTTTCAGTGAAGATTTTTATTTTATATGTGTTTTATGTAGCTATGAAAATCAGTAGATTGCAAGTTTCTTAAAATTGGGGAATTCACTTAAATAATTAGAAAGAGTAAAAAAAAATTCCATTATTTTTATCCTCCGTGATTGAAGAAAATTCTCCTGAGAGATCCATGGTATCCAATGGTATCCAACTTTTACTATTTGCTGACTAATGCCAGAGTCCTAATCCAGTATCCAGTTTTTGGCTATATATATATTTTTTACAGTGTTCTTGATGATAGAATAAGCAGTCTACCTTGTAAGTCACAACATTATGTAATGTCTTCCACCAAATATTCTTTTGGGTTAGAAGCCTTAAATGAAAATCTTGAGGCTTATAGAGGAGGTCATAGTTTGGAGCTGATTTTAAATTGGTTTCCAGCTTCTAGTTCAACTTATGAGAGTTAATGTGGAAGGCAACATATAAGATAATGTTGAGGGCTATATGAAATGACTACAGCTTCTTTTCTAAAGTTACCTGGTTACTGTTGGATAGTTAGGTTGTCTGTGATAAAGATGATTAAAGAAATATAATTAGTCATGAAGATATCCCAAAGACCTAGCAGATGGAATGTTGCATCTGGAGCAAATAGCTATTGCAAAGAGTTTATACCAAACTTTGTATAATGAGGAAATTATATCATATATATACTTTTAATGTTGTATGCATTTAAAAACTATAGAAGTATAAGATAAACTTAAAAATATTGATTAGTTTCCAATTATCTTTTGTCACTGTGTAAATATTTTCTTAAAAGGTAAAAGAGTGGGGCGCATGGTTGTCCAGAAGAGCATCCTTCTTTTGATCTCAGAGTTGTGAGTTCGAGCCTCATGTTGGGTGTAGAGATGCTAAAAAAAAAAAAAAAACTTAAAAAAAAAGATGTAAAAAGTAGAATTATTATCGTGGTAGGATCTTTGGATTTTTTTAATGTTGAACTAGTCTTCATTATGTACTCACCAGAATGACTGTATGTCTGATAACATCAACATTGGTGAGGATGGGGAAGCACTACAACCTTCCAAAGTGTGGGAATATAAAACTTTGGAAGGAGATTTGACAGTTTCTTCTAAAACTAACCATCTACTAAATACATACTGCTAATCTCTAAGACCAAGCAATTCCAATCCTAGGTTTTTACCTATGAGAAATGAAAGCATATGTCCACAAAAAGATTGTACAGGAATGTTCCTGGCAGGATCATTCATAGTTGCCTCCAAATTGCAAATAATTTACATGCCCTTCCAGAGAAGAATGGATAAAGAAACTATGGTATATTCATTTAATGGGATGCCTCTTGTCAACTGAAAGTTACAATCAGGAAAAACTACTGAAATATGAAATAACATAGATGAATCTCAAACCTTTATGCTGTGTAAAAAAAAAAAAAAGCCCTATAGAAGAGTACATATTGTTTGATTCGATTTTTATGAGTGTTTAGAACAGTCAAAACTAAGCTATGGTAAAGTAAAAAATAACAAAACATCTACAACTCTCGTTGCCTTTTGTAAGTGGGTATGAGCATTGACTGGAAGGGGGCATGAGGGAAATTGGTGTTGTACTAGCAATAATCTTGATCTTGATAGCAGTTCAAAGTAGACAGATATGTGCATTTGTCAAAACTGATTGTATTTAAGATTTATGCGTTTCACAGTAGGTAAATCTATCTTAAAAAAAAATGACAAACATTGAACTCTAATCAATGATGTATATGCTGAAGTGGTTAGGAATGAAATGTACAATGTCTGCAGTTACTTTGAGATGCACCAAAGAATAAGATAAATTGATGGGTAGATACCTGGTTGGATAGAGAAATGGATGGATACATCTGAGATAAAGCAGATGTAAAAGATGCTAATTATAGAATTTAGGTGGTGGATAATGGGTTTTCACTGAACAATCCTTTCAACTTTTTGGTATGTTTGAAAATTTCCATAGTAAAATGGTTGGGAGGAAAATGATTGTTTATTCTAAAAAAGACATACCTTTTTGGAATGTATTCTAATTCAGGCTGAAGATATTGTAGGTTACATTGTTTAAGTTTTTCCTTTTTTGTCCTTTTCACAAATTAAAATTTTGTCTTATCCAGTAACCTCATCTTAATTGCATTTAGCTCGTTAACCTTTACAAATCATATTCCTTGGTTGCCACAGGTATAATTCAGTGATTAGTTTAATAACATTTACTGGGTACTGTATTTATTTCCTGTTGGTAGTATAACAAATTACCACAAATTTGGTAGCTTAAAAACAGCAATAGTGCGGCTTTCCCTCTCACCCACAGAAAGGCCTGGGCGGAGTCATCTCCTGGCCTCAGCTGCAAGTACGAACAAAGATAGGTGCTGACATCCCAGGGCTCTCTACTTCCCCTTCACTGCATCCTTCCAGCTAAAAATGTGCCCCTTATGCAGAATGGCTTCAACAAGAAAAACCAACCATCCCACATGAAATATTTTTGGTGATTTCAGTGATATTTCCTTAGAAAATGCAAAAATGGAAGAAATCAGAAACTTGAAATTCAGTAGAAGACTTACCAAAATAGCACCCAGTCATAGCAGATTTCTAAAAAGAAACCAAACTATGGGTGTAAAACACTCGGGAAAGAGAAGGCTGATGTGGGGAATGGGCTCAGGCTCTTCTCCCGTAGATGCCCGACCACCCCCTTGGAAGCTCAGGGCCAATGCAGCACCCACAAAAGTGGCTTCCTCCCACTCGGAATCTGACCCAAGGACCTGTGAGGACAGTCTTCCAGGGACAGCCGAGATGAAACGTCCCAGAGACAAGCCCTGGAAACCCCTGTCGTGGAGAACCGGAGGGGCAGTAGGTTTCTAAAGAACAGAGCCATCCTTGGAAAGTATATGCCCTGAAGCACATTTTGGGAAAGAGGAATTTTCAAACACCCAAAGAGAAAGAACCTACTAGAAAATTGGATTCTCCAGTCATGAGGAGGAAATGAAGGAGTTGCTGGGAAGCTTGATGGAATCGTGTAAAGAAAAAGAAACAGGCGAATCAGGGTTTCCTGAGCACCAGTCAGTGAGAGAGAACAGAGAAAACTGTGCTGGTAGGATCAGATCCCAACCTAACGGAGAGCCGCACCGCCCCCCCGCCCCGCCCCTGCCAAAGCCATTCGCCACAGGGCATCGGCCCGCCTCGCAGTTGGCAGGTGGCCCTGGGGCAGCTGCCACCAAGAGCTCGCTCCGCACACACTCGCGCTTCGGGGGGTACAGCCTCCCTCAGGTGTCGCTTCCTCACCTTGCCCAAAGTGGGGACCCTGGACACTGGGGCTAGGCAAGCCCTCGCCCACCTGCGGAGGAGAGAATGAGACGGGGTCTCCAGGTGAGGCGCTCTCAGAAGCCGCCTGTGACAGGCTGAACACCCACCGCAGCCGAGCACCAGGAGGGCGACACCAGCTTTAGGGTCACGGGGTATTGCCACGCAGACTATAGGGCAGCCTACGCTGCTCCCTCAGCTTTCTGACCTGTTCTGGTTGAGGGGCCAAGTCAGATTTTTGCTCTGTCTTTATTTATTTATTTATTTATTTATTTATTTATTTATTTATTTATTTAAAGATTTTATTTATTTATTTGACAGAGAGAGACAGCGAGAGAGAGAACACAAGCAGGGGGAGTGGGAGAGGGAGAAGCAGGCTTCTGGCCGAGCGGGGAGCCCGATGCGGGGCTCCATCCCAGGATCCTGGGATCATGACCTGAGCTGAAGGCAGATGCTTAACGACTGAGCCACCCAGGCACCCCTTTTGTTCTCTCTTTAAAGTCTTCATTGGGTAACCCTGAGCAATTACAGAGTGGTAACACCAAAACTAAATTCTTCTGGAGCCACCTACAACAGAAAGGCAACTCCTTCTACTTTTTATAAAAGAGAAATTTGTCTCCTTTCCTTTTTAAATTCACAAAAGGAAACATCTCAAACCAGGCACAAAAACAATGACAACAAAAAACCCTCAAATATTTATTCTCTCACAGTTGTGGAGGCCAAACATCCAAAACCAGTTTCACTAGGTCAAAATCAGGGTTTCAGCCCCCCCGCCTCTGAGGGCTCTAGAGAAGAATCTCTAGATTCTTCTTTTCAGCTTCTGGTGGCTACCAGCATTCCTTGGCTTGTGGCCAAATCACTCCTATCTCTGCCTCCAGTAATTTTGCCTTCTCTCCTGTGTCAAATCTCCACCTGCCTCTCTCTCATAAGTACACTAGGTATTGTTTTAAGAGCCTACTCAGATAAACCAGGATAATCTCCCCATCCCAAAACCCTTAATTTAATCACATTTGCAAAGAACCTTTTTCCATATAAGGTAACATTTATAGGTTCCATGGATTAGGAGTTATTATCTTTGGGGGCCATTCTTCAGCCTACTACAGGCATTTTTTTTTTTTTATGTGCCAAGTTCTGTGCTAAGGCCTAAATAATATTAATCAACATTTAATTGCTTACTGTGTCCCTGGTGCTGTCCTATGTGCTTTACTTTCCTTTTACTAAGGAAAAAAATGATTTAACATGAACTTACTGAACCATACATTTCTTTCTTGTATATGCCAACTATTAAAGCCCCAAAGTGCTAGTTTTCTGAGAAATATACGTTAGGAAATTATATTCTGTTCTAAATAACCCTGTCTTATTTGTGTGGAGGATGTTAAAGTTGACAAGATTGTGAATTCCCCTTGGGAAGAGACTTGGCTTATCCATCTTTGTATCCATATAGTTAGGGGCATAGTAAGGGTTAGTAAATGTTTGTTGAATGACTAAAAGAGCCTTTGCAAACATTATGAAGTGTAACCTGTATAAAATCCTTGGAGGTAGATACTGTAATTTCCATTTTACAGAAAAGATTTAGAAAAGTTGAATTACATTCCCAACACCAGGACTGTGTATACACACATACACACACGCTCACACAACTTTGACAGTCTGAGCATCTGAAACATATTTCCATTATCCGTAACTGATTGATTTTGTGCATGAAACATTAAAATTTAGCAAAATTCTGATGTAGCCAAATCTGTTTTATTATTATACTATGTTATTAATCATGTGCAATATAGTTTTAATTTTTAAATTTTTTGAATGGCCAGTTTCTCATGGATTAAGTCCATTGTGTTAAGAAATGAAAGGAAATTTTCTAAACGATGCAGAATATTTTGATAACTTTTCTTGAAAATTTAGCCTTTCCCCAGAACTGTCTCAAGCATTTCTAGTCTTTTTTTAATTTAAATTCAATTAATTAACATATAGTATATTAGTTTCAGAGGTAGAGTTCAGCATATCTAGTCTTTTTGTAGCTTCTTTTGAACATCTGATTTTTTTTAAGTCATTGATATTACGAATCTAAGAAATAATTGTACTTGCCTCTTTACTTTGGTTCCTTGAAAGCTTTTCCAAAATCTTAACCCACTTGTAGAGGCTTTTCAGGACTGAATCATATGAATCCCTTTAGGATGAGTATACCCCTGACTCACTTACTATCCATATTTCTTACCTTTCTTGCCTTAAATATTTCTTTTATAATTTTGTATGCATTTCTAGTGGAATAAGGCCGGATATAAGTAAACAGATAAAATAAATTCAGGTCCCTTACTAATGATGAAATATATGAATATGTTGTTATATATTATTACATATATGCTATATGTAACAAGAATTATTGTATATATGTGCTATATATAACAAGAATTATTGCATATATGTTATATGTTTGTATTGTTATGCATTGTGTATACTGTTTTCTTCTTTTTCCTCTTTACGATATTCTTTCCGCAACCTTAAGTCAAGCCACTAATTCAACTAGTTCATCCCTGAGTTTATATCACATTTGCTGACTTGCTTACACTATTGCCCTTTGTATTTTCTTTCACCTTTTTAAAAGTATGATGTGGCCTTAAGTTGCCATTATTTTTCCCCAAACCCCCAAGTTTGCCAAATGGCCTAAGTGTGTTGTGTGTCTGATGACTATGTATTGACCTTTCAGTAAATGATCACAAAAAGGAATTTGTGCTCTAATTTTATTTTATTTTTTTAATAAAATTCTGTCATTACTAGGGCAGAACTCATTATACTCTCAGGACCCATGGAAGCACAAAACTGAGCATTTGAATCCAGGCATATTTACCTGACATCCTTTTTCGAACGCTGGCATTGCTCTTGCCTCTTTATTCCACTAATGAGTTTTAAAAACAATAAACTCTCTTGTCAATTCTCAATCTTGCTTTTTTCTCAGAAAAAGCAGAATGTATTCCTTTATTGGGTACTTGAGAGAAGTGTGTGTGTGTGTGTGTGTGTGTGTGTGTGTGTGTGTATGTGTAGAGCAGGAATCTTATATTGTTACTCCATTTTGCTACATGGTTTGCTGCTTATGCAGACAGAACTGTAACTATAATCAACAGTAGAGCATTGAGAAATATGCCAGAGATGTGCTGTTCATTTTGATTTATCATTTAAAATAACCTAAAGCTGAGTACTGGGTTTGGGCGTGTTGCTTGTTCTTGCTGGCTGTCAGACATGATGTTGCCTGCAAAGGTACCCACTGTCTGAAACAAATGGTGAAATGACCTTCTTCCTTCTCCGTGCTTTTGCAGCTTTCTGCAAGGGGAAATTGGGTAATGCTTCCCTCCATGGTTTCTATCAGTCTTACACACTGGTTTCATTAGCTTTCCACCACTCTCCCCAGGAACAGAGATATGGTTTTTCCCTTCATAGAGAATAGACTGATGATTTGTCCAAGCAAAGCAACCCGAATTTTAGTGATTATGATATTTCAGGGGCTAGGCTGCTAAAATTCTTTTACTGAGTGCATTTATAACAATTATATTTTTGTTGATTTAATGACAGTATTGGTAATGGAAAACGTATTTGTTAAGAATTATATTCATAAATGTGCACACATACATGCACACATACACACCACATACTCTTTTGAAATATAAATTAAATGGCTGATGAACAAGTCTTTTCACTGATGGATAGAGTTAAGAGAGAATCCTCTAGATAGATATTTTATAGGCAAATGGACTTTATATTAGGAATTACTGAATTGGTCTGGTAGCCAGAAAAACTAAGGTTCAGTAGCCTTTCCCTGGAATTTCTAAATTTCATTCTGTTGTATTTACTTAAATGTTATTTAAGAAGAAAATTTGGAGGACTTTGTTTCTATATTCTTCAGATAGATAAAAATTAACTGAAACCAGCCATCATCCTTCTGTTGGGATTTACAAAATGTAAACTGCATATTTTTCACAAGAGAATTCTTGGTTGATGCCCCTTATTGTCATTTGTAGAAATATGTGGACTGTTTTTTTCTTTTTTTGAAAACGAAGTGAATTCTTTTTTTTTTAAGTAAAAAAGTTATCTCTCTGTGTAAATTCAGTGTACCAACACAACTAAACGTGACCTGCTTCCTCTCTTTCCTGTAAAAGCAAAGATTATTTTACCTCTGACATGAACATTAATTATGTAATGATATGGGAAAAAATAAGAATAAAGCAGTGGCAGTTTCAGAGCTTTGGAAGTAAGTTTTATGAATTCGGCATTGATGATACTTAGGCCTCAGAGGGTTCAGAGTTCAATCTAGCTAAGTATTAGTGAAGTCAAATTTATGTAATGTCCCTGCCTTCATCAAGCCCATGTGATTTTTCTTTTTTCTTCTTTGTGAATAAATTGTGTGGGTTACTTTGTTACCACTGCCTGCCCTTTTCCAGCTCCCCAATCCAGAACTCCTTCCTCATCCCTTCTTTTTTAGAAACTAACAAGAAGCCTTCACTGTGCTTTTCTCCCAATTGCAGAAATCGTTTTATGTAATCACTACTGAAAATCACCTGTAAAAATTCCTCTTCTGGCTTGTGATCAGGCCAGAAATTTTCTAAGCTTAAAAATTAATGACAAAGTACAGGCTTCCTGAGTATGAATGCTTGAAGCATATAGAAAACATTTGGAATGGAGAATGTTGACCTCCTTTCTTTGTGTCTTATTATTGCTATCTAATTACAAGCTTTCAAAGATATCAAATTAGGTGCTCTCTTCATTGCATTTTAAAATAAGTAATCTATTTCTTATCATTAAAACCATTTCTCAAACAAAATTTTGAATGATACGTTTGGATATTTGGAATCATTGTTAGCCAAAGTGAAACCATTCTTCTGACTTTTATAAATTGTCTTTACCTTCTGTGTTGTATAGTCTTCTGAGGATTTGGCTTATCCAAAAAGAGATTGTGTGCCTTCCCAAGTAAGAAGGAAACCTTTTGTCGGCATCTTGTCTGAGTTAACTCCTTGGCTACGCAGGTCATGGGAGGTCTATGTTGAACATCAGTCTTTGGCTCTATCACAAAACTGGTATTGAAACATAGACCAGCTCCCAGAGTACAGAGGTTAAAGAGGCAATTAGTCACTACAAAGCCGACTTGTGGCGTCTTCTGGTAAGGAAGTGCTTAACTCTTTCCTGAATGATGCCTGAAATCTCATCTTATGGGTGCTTTTATATTCCACTAAAATAATTTAGTTTTAAGTCTTAGCCATTTTAAATCAAAGGTGAGTGTAAAGTATATGATGTCTCTTGAATTGAGACTTTCTTATCAATACTTAGAGCAATTAGGGTAAATGGGATAGAGATGGGCAGGGAGAATATTATCAGTTATATGTTTAATAGTCCACCTAAATTTCATTTTAGTTGTTTGGAAGCCTAACAATCTCTTTGAAATATTTCTAGCTTTACCGTTAAAGTTGTTATTTATTATTGGTGGTCGTGGTAGCACTTGGTTTAGAGCTTGCCAGAATATTGCCTCACTTTTTTTCAGAAAAGGAGTGGCCTCTGATGAATTATAATTCACTAAACTGGACCATAGTTTTATATGTTTCTATATTCCTGAGTTTTTTTAAGGGCCTGGGCTTTTGCCTCCACACAATAAATTTTTGTAACATGTAGTAATAAAACCTTCTCTTCTGTCCTCTATCTTAAAATATGCCAGAAAACCGTAAAGATAGCACCAGTCTTAACTCTATCAACATTGTGCAGTGCCTGGATTCCCCCAGAGTTATTGGTCATGAATTGATGGAACCCCAAAAAGCTGAAAGGAAAGAGGAGGATTCTTAACTTTTCCTATATCAAAGTAACTGCATTTTTCCCCATTGAAGAACGAATAAACTGCTGAAATAGGAAGTCTTGCCTTTACATTTTCCTCCCCTTTTCTCTTCTAGCATTTCCTTTAGTCCTGAAAATATAACTATTTTCAGTCATACGATTTTTCTGCTCCTAGGTAGGAATATTATTATCAACAATAACAAAATAAATAGTACCTGATCTATCAAGGTTATAAGTATTAAATCCATCACTTTATAGTAATGTGGCTTTCTGATTATATCTTTTAATATTTCTAACACATAGTTTGCACTCAATAAAACATGGTTGAATTAAATAAATAAATAAAACCTTAGAATCTTTTTTCTGTCTCTTGCATATTTTGAGGAATACTTAGAAGAAGTGAGCTCAAGTTGTTATATAATGATTTAGTGTAGTTGTGGAAAAGGATGGCACAATGGCTAAAATTAAAGGTAAGACTTTTGGATAAATGTATCTGAAATATTAAAGCCAAAGCCAAGTTTATCACAAATTTGTTAGTTTAATCTCCCTCCCCCACCCACTTTGGAAGAGCCTTTAACCATCTTGTTTCTTAGTAGCTTAAAGAAGATGTGCGTTTTTAAAATAGTGCAGGCTTCATTCTATGTGAAAAACATTTTTAAAGTACTATAAGAAATAAATTAAACCTTGTTTTACTATATAAATGAAGAAACAAAATATTTCCGTAAGAGCTAATTTGTAATGGTCTTTCCTAAATATATTAGAAAATATTATTGTTGTTGTATAACTCCTTTTTTCAGTGCTGACTCCTACTTACTCACCAGCTGGGAAACCTACCTGATGTTAGAGACACATAGGGAAAGAGTGGTCCAGAATGAATCAGCAATGACAACATTTGCTCGCCTTCCTCAAAGGTGTAACACCTCTGTGGGCAAAGGTGCAAACCCATAGAACTTAAGTTTCATTTCCATTTATTTCCATCTATAAGCTACTTATGGTTTATTTGTAGGCCTTTCCAGTGGACAGAGCTGGAAAATGGCTTATTTGTATTCATATAGAGTGATACATTCACATGCATTCACAAACACTGCCAATTCCAGAGTCTTAGACTGTCATGATGTTCCTCTCTGGGTCTTCTCTATTTTTTTTCTCTATCCATTAAAGAGTATAGGGCCAGAGGCAGAGTATAAAACTAAGTGAATAAAATACTAAGTTTTCAAAAACAAAAGAAAAAAAAACTATTCTCATTTTGTAACCTTTCGCTATCTCTGTGTGACAAAATGGGCATCAGTTCTCCACTGTTTTAAGTAGCAAATGCCTAAATTAATCTTAGATTCACTAATCAGATATTGGCTTTCCGGAGAATAACATTTGGTAAGTGAGAACTTAATGAGTGTCCCGAGATAACTGTTGTTAACTGGTAGAGCTGGTGACATTTTGCATGTCACTGCTACTCTTTGCCCCTGTGGTATATTAAGAACGTGCTTTGAGCAAATGCTTTAGCATTTTCATCGCAACTCAACCTTTAAAAAAAAAAATCTCTCTTGCAGTGAACATCTATGATGATATTTTTGGAAGTTTATGTGAAAAATTGCCTTGTGTGTATATTTGGTACTGTGTTGTTAATGGGATAGAATAGAAGAACATTTACAAGAAAGTGTATCATAAAATACAAAGGGCACTCCATGTATCATTTTGATTCCTTGTGTCTTTCATTTGTCATTATGTGCAGTTGTTTAAGTTAAAGACAACAATAACTACTGCATATTATTTCTGAGGTTAAGGTGTCATATTACTAGAAAAAGTAACTATAAATAGAATGCTTATAGATGCAATTATAGTCCTATGTAATAAGGGGGAATGTACTATTATTAATAGATTATTGAATTGATTCATCTTGTACATGTTTACCTGTAAATATGTCTTTTTTGTGTAAGTAAAAATCTTTTATATAGGGCATTTTCTGAAAGCAGGATATACCTGTAAATCATGCCAATTCATTTGCTACACTGGGATCGGATTATTCTTCAGTAAAACTCAATTTGAGGATTTAGAAAAATAATCAAATATCATTATTCTTTCTATATGATGCCAAATTGTGTTTTGGTGACCTCTGCTATCATTTAAATGACCTGAAGTCACGATGAGCTTTCGCAGCACAGAACTGGACTAAGTTTGCTCCCTTGTTGCTCTCTTTAGATCTTGTAAATCCTTTTTATTCCTTTTTCATTTGTATGTGTCTGTGAGTTGCAGCTTCTTATGCTTTTACCCATTTATAGGCTATATGACATAGGGTGGCTTATTGGCTTGTTTAGTTTCAAGAAATGATGAAAATGAAGTTCTATTCCTTAAATCCCCCAATATATCACTTTTACAATGTGTTTGCATTTCAGGAGTTTTAAGGTTTGATCTACATGTTTATTCAATCTTAAAGATATCTAGCTCCCCGTTGTACTTATTTGCCAATTACTTTACAGCCCTTTTCATACTTTTTGTTTTAAATCTGTGGGGTTGTTTTTGTCTTGTTGCATTTTTTCCTCTGCTTGAAGACATATTTATTATACAAATATAAAAGTGACTTAGGAAAGAACATCCTAAAGTTTATTTAGAAATTCACCAAGCCCATACTAATGCATCTCTAATGGGGACATTTCTTTCCACACCTCTTAGGTGATTGAGCCTGTCCTTTAAAGTAAGATTTGCAAACCAGTGTCTGGCAGCTCCAATTAGCTTCTTTTGGGTTTGAAGCACATCACAAACAGTAACAAGGTCTCCTAGGACACTCCTCTTGCAAGCAATGTAGTCATATTTCCTCATTAGTTCTTTTCAATTGTCACTAATGCCATGTTCCAGCTTTTGAGTAGGAGACAAAAAACATAAAAATTTGGTATGTATGTAGAATGGGCCATTGTTTTCCATAATTCAAGGCTCTTTTGAATTCCTTTGGTAGTTTTTGAAGCTTACACAGCTTAATTCATTAACCTTTACCCTTCACATAAATCAGGTGATTAGGAGTCTATTGCTAAGGAGACAGATTTTCCCTCCACTAAAACTAAGTAAATGCCTTCTCAAAAAAAATTCCTATATAGCTAACAAAAGTAACCTTTTTGTTGCTTTTCAAATTTCATCAGATATTTCAGGTGCATTTTAGAACATTATCAAAAGCAAGTGAGCATAACATTGCATTATTATAAATAATAATTCTGGATGCTTTGGATACTTTGGAGCAGGTTTTCTTATGCTTTTTGGAGTTCTAGAAGAGTTTATATGTATATATGTATGTACACACACACACACACACACACACTCAACAACTGTTATTCAAGAATTTACAATGGTTGCAATTAAAAAAAAATTTCTTCAGGGGCACCTGAGTGGTTTAGTTGGTTAAGCATCTGACTCTTGATTTCAGCTCAGGCCATGATCTCAGGCTTGTGAGAGTAAGCCTGCCTCAGGCTCTGCGCTGAGCATGGAGCCTGCTTAAGATTCTCTCTCCCCCTCTCCCTGTTTCCTTCCCCACTCCCTCTTGAAAATAAATAAATAAATAAAAATTCTCTCCCTCTGTAGCACCCTCCCCTCACCCCATGTTCTCTTTCTCTCAGCAACAAAAAAAAATTTTTTTCTTCTGAATCCTGTCAAAGAATAAAAGAAGAAAATAATTTGAGGGGAGGCAATTCAGAATAAACTAAAATATATTGAATCTAGGACATCTGATTTGGAGAAACTCTTCATATAAGGCTTCATGTTATAGAGAATGAGAATATGAGGTTTCAAAGGGGGCAGGTGGTTCTATGTTTCATGGAGGTGAGAATAGAATGGATTTCTCCAGATTTTTTTATTCCTTCTTGTGAAGATACATCTCACTTTGTTTCTCAGAATTTGGGAAGATAGTTTAGTAAGCTTGTGTTTGACATTCATGGGCTAGTCTAAGAATATTTGATTTTCTGCAGTTTTCCACTAAGCCATTTTCTCATTATTAATTTCTCCTTAATAATCTTATAGATTGTTACTTTCCCTAAGGATATAGTTCTTTTCCCAAGTTTTAGAATTCTTTATGTTGGCATGCATAAAATGAGAAATCTTTGAGTGTACTGACCCATGGAGGATGTCAGTTATATAATATTCTGAAGTTTGTCCTTAGGGATAGCGGGAACAGGGGGTGGGGTGAAGAATGGGAAAAGTTTGAATTCTAGATTCTGAGTTTAGGGGACTCCTGGCTTATCCCTAGGGACAAAACTGTCATTTATCGTTGAGATTAATGGATACCCTCCTATGCATTATCTGTGAATAGGAGAGGGGATGGAGAAACAAAGGTTTTAAATGTGGCCTTTGATTCTTTCACTCTCCTTCTTTTCTTTCTTTCTTTCTTCTTCTTTTTTTTTTAAGTAGGCTCCATACCCAGCGTGGACCCCGATGTGAGCCTCACACTCACTCCTGTGAGATCAAGACCTGAGCCAAGATCAAGAGTCAGACACTTAACTGACTGAGTCACGCAGGCACCCCTTTTACTCTCCTTCTTAAAGATTATATCACTTTACAAACATTTCTGTATTTTATTGGTACCATTTAAAAAATACCCTTTACAAAACTTACATAAGTACCTATAGTCAAAAAGTTTCAATAATTACTAAGCTTTACCACCTTGTTTGTTGCCTGCATACCTACTATACAGTGAACGGGGAAGTGCTCTGATGTTAACAACACTAATGGTCATGACTAGAGCCAAGACTCTTTTAAAACAGAGAATTATTTAGAGTAAATGCAGTCCACAGACCCTAGAGTTATGTTCATGTACTTCCTGTATACATACTATAATGGACTTTGAAAGTTTCAGGAGGAAAGGATAGTCACCATGCAGGCCTCTTTTCAAGATGTGCTGTCACTGCAGGCTGCCTGGGAGCGTAGACCTGGACTAATCACCAGGTTTCAGGCACTAGCCAATTGATGTGGGGTTCCATTTCCATCAATTTGCAGTAACAGGACAATATAAACCATTTTCACTTTCAACTCTCAAAACAATAGCTATTTTAGCTATTTATTTGAACCACTCAATTTTGTGTAATATTACTGTGTTGAGAATTTCAGTCCAGGTTCACAGAACTTGGGGTTTCTCTCCTCAAATATCACATCTGGGAATGATGTGATATTTACATTAAAGAAATTACGTTTTGCCACAAATCTTCCAAGGAATGTTTTTTTCTCCACAAATTTTTATTCAAGGAGTACTTCCGTGTTATGCATAACTTCTAGTACACTGGCTGTGATTACAGGGTAATTAAAAGTATTTGGAAAACCTTATGCAACTGAACTTTTAAAAACAGAGCAAAAATCCTGGTGATCCTTTGTAAAAGCATAGTGCTTTTCTCTTAAATTTCCTTTCTCTTTTTCTGTCTAAAAGATATTTACTGCTTATTTCTTAATCATGTGTTATCTCTTGGCTATTGCCTCTTAAATAAGCTAAATTTACTTATGATATCTATTCATAAAAACTTCCCTCTGACACACAGGGGGGAAACCTGATGCTTATGGCCTTTCATCAGTTTTTAGAGAGTTTTCATCCAGTGATTGATTATCTTATTTTATATGAATACTGGTTCTTGTTACCTACGAAATAACATTTGATCTGGCTTATACGGTGAAATCAGTTTGTGTTATTTGCTCTTTGTAGTGGGCTCTGTGTGTCTTTAATATTCCTATGTGCTTGTAGTGTATCTTACATAGAATCAAGCGGCAGGAATGCAGGTAAACATTTGTGTAGAGTTTTTTCACAATCAAATGTAAAATCAGGCTTTTTGGACTATTTGGAAAGAGCATGAGAACAAAATAAACGACATAAACATTTTTTCTGTACTAATTTATTTCATTTTGTAGTGGTCGTACAGAATACTGCATCTGTTAACTTTTGGTAGGTTGGTAGAGGAGGACTGAAATATGTATCTTTGATATGACAGAAAGTAGTCAGACTTTTTTTTTAATTTAGGATTTTGTAATCATCTAGGGTCTTTGTTTTTATCCTTAGCATGTGAAAATTCATTTTTAAAGTTGTAAATAAAACGTAGTTGTTTTCTGTAATGTCTTATCTGCTTTTGTCCTTCCTTTTTTATGAGTTTATTCAAATATTACATTATAGCCAAATGACATGGAATTAGGTTTAAAATTTTCCCTTCATAATAAGCTGTGTCAATGGTAATTGCATTGTATTGCTGTTTTAAGTTTTCTGTTGTAGCCATGGAAGAACTTCTCCGTTTTCATCATAAATCCTTTTTTTAAAAAAAAAAGCCAAAAAAGAATGTTTATTCAGTTATTCCAAAGAACTTTGAAATGTTTATCATTCCATTAAAACAATATTCTATAAAAATATTTTAAAGGAAAGAATGTCTTCTTTATAACTAATTTAACCTTCAGTAATGAATTATGTGAAGTAAAATTGTATAAAATTTTCTGACATTTTATGAAGATTCCTACAAATAAGCCAGACAGCGAATAAAACATCTGCAAGACAGAGATGGATACTCTGTAATTTTTTGATGGATTATACACACAGGTATCAAATTACTTGATCCTTACTTCCTAGAAAAGGTTAATGACTCTTTTTGCTTTTACCCTTTTACTTAACTGTTATTTATAAAGATTAAAACAGCAACTACATTGAAGGGTGCATATTCCTATGTGTCAGTATGACTGCACAGGTTTTTCTGATATTATAGAAGACTGAGCCACAAAATGGATGGCATTGTTAATCATTATTTTTCAAGTTCATTCAATTCTGTAGTACATGTTCTGCTATGGGTATTAAATCTGAGTGCACCATTCAAAAACCTTTTAACTTAAATGAAACCAGAAAAGACTTTAAATCTTACATATCTATGTCTATATTACATATCTATGCAATTCATTTAAAATATTAAGAATTAAAAATTTTAAAGTAAAAGATCTTAAAGTTCTTACATGTGCATATTTTTTCTTTCATCTATAATCAGTTAGATTTTTAAATATTTCTGGTTTATATTGAATAAAATACACAAAAATATGTATTTTAGTGTTACCAAACTCCATCATTAATAACTGAACCATGAATAATATTACTGTCCACCTATAATGACCATCCATCTGTATTCATTTCATTATAATTTTTATATTATTATATAAATGACATGTTCATTATATAGCCTGTGTTTACTAGTATATGACTAAAAGTGATATTACTCTTATAGAAATACCTCTTTTTCATCATTTTGTTTTTAAAATATACACTAGTCATAAATATGCTTAATTAAAGTCATTTAGGTATTAGTCCTCTTGAGTTTAAAGCAGGGAACGTAACACTTTTTCCTGAAACACCTTGAAAGAAGTTTGTTGAAAGAAGAGAGCTGTGGCATTCATCAAATGCTGACCTCTTCCTGTTACAGTCACGGCCAAACTCTTGCTAATTTAACTTGAAATGCATTAATGTAACTCACCACTATTTCGTGTGTGTTTTAGGTGTGTGGAGGTCATTGCAAAGGAAGGACAAAACCTGAAAGAGCTGTATTTGGTGTCCTGTAAAATCACAGATTATGGTATGTAAAGAGTCATTGTCCTAATTCTTTTCTAGAATTAAAAAGTTACAAAATCTTTGAAAACTTTTTAAAAGAAATCACGAGCTACTATCTCATAGAGACTATTTATCTTTATTTGTGCTAACTCTGGTCACACCCAAAGAAATTAAGAAATCATGAGACTAGGACCCAGAATAAAATGAACACGTGTATCAATTTGTCACCACATGCAGTCACACACGCATGTGCATCTGTGCACACACAAACACACACACTCACATAGGGTTAACATGTGTGGTTAAAAAAGCTATACAATGAAATAAACAGCAAGACAACTAAATATTTGATATAATAAATATAAAGAAGTTATTACTTGGGTTAATTTGCTTAATTTAATGTCATGTCAAATACATTCCCTGCTGACATTCCAAATGGCACACTATTTAATGCTTTACATTTTTTAAAGCATTGGAAACTTCCACGTTTATATATGTAGGAAGTGATGGATATACATTTGTATGCAAGATTTTAAATTATCTTAATTTTCAATATCTCTTTAAAAGTGGAGAAAAGCAAGTTGTTTTATAAAAAAAAAAAAAAAGAAAAGTATGTAATCATCCTGTTGGAGTAATAAAAGAAAAATAACCTAGCCTTTCCTTTTTTATTCAGCTTTATGTACTTTTTTTCTTATTAATTTGTGTATTTAATCTAGAGTTTTAACCGGGTATTTGGCTTTATGGGAGACTGAATTTCTCTTTTCTGATTTCTTAATTTGTTTGTTTAAATTTGGGACTATGCTTTCTACCTTGAGGGAAACTAATAATTCATTAAGGTTTTTTATTGTTAACTCTGACATATGCTAATAAATGACTCCAGTCTTAGGATGTCATGCTGACCATCTGTCCTGGGTGGGAGAATTGTATTTTATCAGCTACTAAATTCAGCCTTTAGAAAAATTCTACTACAGCTATGATAAAAAATAACATAAAAAATATTTGACTTAAAATAATGCTAATTTCTTTTCAGAGTTTATTTTTTAGAATGGTAAATGAGTCTTGTGTGGGTTTATTCATACTGTTTCTGGGTTGTTGGGTTTTTTTCCTGCTTATACCATGCAAAAGGAGTATTTTGATGTTTTTCTTTTCTTGTAGTTTATTTTCTGGTTTGGCATGTTAGATTGCCACTTAGATACAGTAATTCTAAAACCTATAACTATCTCCCTGTTGTCTAGCCCTTAGAGAATTCTCTCTGTCCAACCCAGGGCATATACTCAATACAGGTAGATTTGTTAATTAATACATTCATTCATTCCACACTCTTTCCTTGGCATTCAAGCTTCTTTACCATTAGTCTACTACCTGCCCCTCCAATCTTATTTTATGTATTTCTCCCCTTTACCTATGCAGTGCCAATGTCAGATTGCTAATTGCCAGGAGAGCTACAAATTACGTTCCTTAGAATGAACTCTTCAAGGTCCTACAGTGGAAAATGATGCTAAAATTACACTCTGTCTCAGCACATGTTAAGTTCACAAGTGCAAAGAAATATTCCAGGAGATGTGGAAAAGAGAAAAAAGCTTTGGACTTGAGATACACCTGGGACCAATTTCAGTCTTTGTCTTTATCTCTTCTTTGGCCTTAGGGAAGTTCCTTCACATCTCTGAGGCTCAGTTTCCTCATTTGTAAAATGGAGAATTCATGTCTGATGTCATATTTGTGTACCCGGCACCATGTCTAATGATTAGCATTGGTAAATGTTGCCTTCCTACAGGAGGGGGACGGAGAAAAGATTTTATGCAAAATTCTTCTACCCTCTTCCTTTCCTAGGTTTTGGAAGAGGTTTTTGTTGTTGTTGTTGCCATTGTGTATAGTTATTGTTTGTTGCTATTGTTTCTTGATGTTACCATGTTTTGGTGTTTAGAAATTTTAGGATTTTTTTCTCCAGGTGAGGTGAAAATGATGTTAAAACCTTGTCAATATGGTTTACATTTATTCACTTGGGTTGGTGGATCTCTGCACAGTAGGGTCACCTGGGGAGTTTCTAAAGCATACTGATGCTTGAGTCTTATTCAAGGCTAATTAAGTAAGAATTTCTATGAGGTGGGACCCAGGCAAAGGTTTTGTAAAACCTGCTTAAATGATGTTACATCAACCAAAGTTGAGAACGGTTGATCCAGTCCATTTGAAAGGGCCAGATATTGGACATTTAGGGGACTTCCCTGCCATTGTGATGAGAAATCTATCACAATTTTTCTGGTACCTTAGTCACTTCAGCTTTAAGCTCTCTGCCTCACCTCATCTGTCTTCCATCTTTCCTTTGGTTTTAGATATTCAAAGGGTTCATGGAAAGCCAGCTTTCATCTATTGATTCTGGTCTTCAAAACGTTGGGGCACAATTGAGGAGGGAGGGGTAAAGGTCAATAGTTTATGAGATTGTAGTATAATTGCTATTTGATTATAGAATTTAAAAAAATCACTGAAAGTTCAGCTCAGCTCAGCTCTTTTTCCCTGGTAACATGCCAATAACAGATGAATAATTTTTGTCAAAAAAGACAGCAAAAAGGATTATTCATTGTAACCAGAGAAACAGCGTGTTATTGGAGGTAACTGCTCTGCTGGGGGAGGCTGGCTGTGATCCCTTGCCCTGCATTAATTATAAATTTTAAGATGGAAAAACAGATGCCTGTTTTCCTCTTTAACTGGATAAGTGGAGATAGATTCTGTAGAACTTTTAGATTATTGAAGCTACTTAAAAATTGTAAGATTTGATGTACCCCCGATACTGGGGGAGTTTCATCTCCATAATTTCTACTCCATAATTCTGCTTCCTGTTGCTTTACTCATATTCGAGCTAGTCTCATCCTCACCTCCTCCCTCTGTGGTGCTGTGTTTGTACTTGCTTTCATTATAGTATATGGAGATTTTTGAAGTTTTTTGCAGAATGCATAGATTCAGAAAGAGCAGCTCGCCTGGCATATCATTTGTAATTTTTGTGAAGATTCTCACAGATGTTGCATGTGGTATCATAGTACTTAGCAACACCTGACCGGCTGTTATGAAGTTATGTTCATTTTAATTGATATATGTTATAGTTGTCATGAAGAAAACTATCATTCTAATAGGCTTCTTATTCCCCAAATTGAACATAGATCTTTATGGTAAAAGATGGCAATTATAAACAAATCAATAATTCAGGCACAGCTAAATGGAAAATACATTCTTGGGAAATTGCTCCCTGAAGAGAAATCTAATATTGTCACTCTTCTATCACTGAACAAATATATGTTATATAGGCAGTATTGTGGGAAAAAACTCAAATTTAGGAGTCAGAGAGTTAGGTTAGAATCCAGCTTTGCCTCTTCTTTTCTTTATGACCTTGAGCAAGTTACTTAACCTCCTAGTTTTGTCATCTGTTAAGCACATAATAAAATGTACCATAAAAGGTAGTGAATATGAATTTAAAACATCTGCGTCATGCCTCGTGGCATAGTGGGTACTCATTAATTGGCAGTTCTTAAAATAATAGAATCCTCTCTTTCTCTTAAAAAGAATCAGCTCTCCTCCCCCTCTTCCTCCCCTCCTCCTTTGCCCTCCCCCCTCCCCGCCCCAAGTGTGGCTTTCCTGTCTGTGGGAATCATGATCTAGAAGTTTGGCCTGTATTAGTCTGTACTTGTCTCGTTGACTTCTATACCTAAGCTATCTAAGCCAGATTCTTATTAGTAGGAAATAAAGGGAAAGATGCAGCAGAAAGTTTAAAATCTTTCATTTGCCTGCCTTTCTTAGGTTTCTTCCTCATCTCTTCTTCATTTTTGTTTGGAAAATTTTCTCTTGGCTCCCCTTATGCTTTCTTTTGTTCCTAGAATTGTCAGCTAATCGTTTTCAACCTACCTTTCTATTTGCCTTCAAATACTTTTCTCTTGAAAGTTCTCTTCTGGAAAATTGTACCCTTAGGATTGAAAGGACGACAAGGGGTAGAAAGTGACATGTATCCTTCAAGCCTGTGAGGGTCAGGGCCAGTCTGTCTTGGGCTGCATGGCACAGAACAGGAGGTGTAATGAACAGGATGGATGAATGAAGCGCTTGCCTCCCCTGCTGTCTCCAGAGTGAGTTTTACCAGTGTGACCCTGTGTCAGGGAGCAGTTGTAAAAAGGACCCAGGTTTCCATCACATCTCCTTTGACTTCAGCACTCCCGGGACCCCTAGAAATATACTCTAGAGGATATCTTTTGATTTCTCTCTCAAGTTGTCAAATAAACTTTAATTAAAGAGGACTGTAAACATTTAACTACTGACATCGATATTTGGGGCCTCCAAGGTCACTGACAACCCACATACTCACTCTGTGCCACTCAGTGGGCTCTCTGTCACTCCCACAGGCTCTGGGGCTGCTATTCCAGGGCAATGTTTGGTTGCCCCTTACTCAGCTGGCAATTGGTCTGCTGTCTGATTTGGGACTTTTGAACCTAACCTCAAGGCTTGCCGCAAACCTTTTGGATTGCCCTGAGCAAAAGGTCTCCCAAGTCAAAGAGGTCACTGTTCCCATGGTTATCATTTGGGGTGTCATTTCAATTGGTCTGCCACACAACAGACATGATACATATTCATTCTGCCAGCAGATTGATTCAGCACCTACTCTGTGCTGGGGTCTGTTCTAGATGCAAGACATAAATAGTTTCTATATTCCTGGAGCTTTCATTCTGACGGGATTGAGAAGATGGGCTAACCTGCTCATTAAAAAAAAAAAAAAAAAAAGTGGTAATTCATCTCCTTCTTCCAGACAAGAAGAATGGCAGGGAGTGGCCTGCTGACCTTAATCTTTGCTTTGGTGTAACCCACACCTCACCTCAGCCTTGTTGACCTTCTAACATTATTGAAAGATTTATACATTGTACATTCCCTATCTCTTCTTGGGCTACCAGATCTCTTCAGCTGTTCGTTAACCCAAATTGGGATCCTGGATGCATTATCAAAATAAGTAAGCACGCTGAAGAAACAAAAAGAAATCCTAACAAGCATTCTGGATTACGCCCCTATCAAGAGTGCTTCATCTTTTCTTAATCAAACCAACACTGATAAATTATTCAAGAAAAGGGCTCATACCAAACATAATTTTGCTTTTTTTATATTACTTTATTTTTCATATTATTAGGTATGCATTGCATACAATGATGTTCCATTTAAAATTAAATTCCTGGTTTTTCCTTTTATATTTTGTTTCATTTTAAAATTGTATTTCAAACTGTTACAAGATTGCTGGGTAAAATTCAGCTCCTTTTGTCAGCTGGAATAACTCTAATAGTTGTAAAGTGACAGAGAAGAACTTTAGAAAATACATTTGCAAGTCAAAAAGAATGTCTTATTGTTTACTGTTGATTATTCATACTTTCTTTCCATTCTATCATTTAAATACAGATAGCTTTTATTGTTTCTAACAAAATAGTACTAAACTGCTAAATCTTCTATTGTTGCAAATTTCCCTTGTTTATATGTCCATCTTAAAAGTTATTTCTTTTCACTTCTAATTCTCTATTTTTATTCCTGTAGTTCCTTACTACTAGATTGATATGCCTACTGTTGTACTTAGCAAATATTATATTCTTTTTTTTCTTCTCAGTAATGGTTGTAATTTCTCACCAAAAATTTGGTATTTAATTGTAACTTTTTCTAAATGCTTTTCTTTGCTTAACAGCAAAGAAATTGTTGACTTTCTTCCTCAGTTCCTAGTCATCCTAAGACTGCAGCTACATAACCTTGAAATAAAAGGCTGAACAATAATAATGCTTATCACTGTGGCTTGCCATAATAGACCACAAAATCTCAAATCTTTTGAGAAGGACTTAAAGACGTTTCTTCAAGAAAGTACTCCCATAACCAATTCAAAGACCAACTCTTGCTTCATATATAATGGAGGATTGTTGTTTTGTTTTTAATTAAGAAACCTTTAATCTACTTTTAAAAGACAAATGGACCGATTTCTATTTGATTGCTCCTAACCTTTCTTATACCTCCAAATGCATATCTGTTGTTGCTCTAAATTAATTTATTAATTTTTTTGTAAATAAATACTAAATTTCTATATTTAACTGAATTAAGTGAAACATTAACTTTCCAACTTTACTCAATTACTTTTAGCATTTCTAAAATGTAGTATTTAATTTTACTTTTAATTAGCTGTTTTTAACATTAATCTTGTAAAAGAAATTTGTCCCAAATCACATAGTCATTTCTCAGAGTTTTCATCTTTAACCCTCATTGCCTTGTGTCCTTGAGTATGCAGACTAAGCATTTGTTTTCCTTGCACTATGCTGTATTATAAAAAGAATTATTATTGATTATTATTAGTGATGAATCGATCTAAAGGGGACTGCAATGAACACCAAGATAATTGTAATAATCCTAGATCCTACGTGAGAAACAATTTCCTAATGTTAAAACTTCTTGAAAATAGACGTCTTGAGTAGTAGTGAGTTCTCTATTACAAGAATTATTCAAGCTGAGGGGCACCTGCTGGCTCAGTCGGTGGAGGATGGTACTTTTGATCTCAGGGTTGTGAGTTCGAGCCCCACATTGTGTGTAGAGATTACTTTTTAAAAATTTTAAAAAAGAATTATTCAAGCTGAGATAATCTCTTTAGGAGAATGTGGAAAGATGGAAGCATTGATTAAGGAATTGACCTATATGATGTTTAAATTCCTTTCTAATCCTGTGATTTATTCTGGACTGGTTTTGTGTTTCATTTCATTCAACAGATATTTACTGTGTAAGTGCTGGCTGGGTGGTGTGGAGAATACGGAGATGGATAGAAAGTATACACTCTTATGTTGAGAAAGAAGAGAGAAGCACTGAAAAGTTTTCTAACATATTAAGCAATATGATGAGGTCAAATAAAAAAAATAGGCCCTATAAGATATAGGGGCTCAGGAGGGCAGATCATCAGAGATTGAAATCGTTGGGGAAGTATCGGTGGTGGGAGAGGCATGGGAGGACAGAGATGAGAAGAAAGGGCATTTGAGGTAGTATAGCCCTAGGAAAGGCTCAGAGCAAGAACAGGTGTCTGAATGGATGAGTTTGTATGCGTTGGTTAATCTAAAGAAAGAACAGAAATCATCCAAAGTGATTACGTGCACACACGGGCAAATTTTGAAGAAACCTTATGAAAATATTCTAGTTGAAAATTCAGGGTAAGTTCCAACTTTCATCTCAACTTTTCCTGTCTTATTCACCATTCCCATGGTAACAACTTCACTTAACATATATAAAAGGAAACACTACTTTGAGTTCTAACTAATCAAGTATCCAGTTCAATTGAAAGAAATCAAATGTAACTTTTCATGACAATAATCATAATAATAGAATAGTTAACATTATTGGGGGTTTTCTGTGGGCATTATTTATTTGATACCCTTAACACCCCACTTTAGATAGTACTGTTAGTATTTAGGCCTACAGATGTAAAAACTGAGGCCTGGAAAGGCTCAGGTTCACATAGTTTGTGAGTAGTGATGTGGTATGGGTTCAATGTCAAGTCAGTCTCTTGCATAATCACTCATAGGTCAGTGATGTGCTTACAAGTATTTATTACTAAAAAGCTTTGTTAGATTTTCGCAGTTCTCAGAGCTTAAGAAATATAACTGAATCCTGTGCTACCATGTTTGTCCATCTGTGTATAAAAAACGGTGTCAAAAAGCAGCTACCCGTTAGGATCTAATTATATAGTTATAGAACTTAATAGGTTTAATGTGCTTATTCACTATAACTTTGTTATGCCGACACCAAATACCAGTTGCATGCTGTGATTAAACATTCCCTAGCCGGAAGGTAGAGGCGCTCATTGATGTTCAGTGTGTATTCATGTATCCAGCAAATATTTTCTTAATAATTTCAAATCTGTATATAATTCTTCATGAGTAAAAAAATTTTCCTACTTCTCCTTTCTAAATTTTTCCCAAAAATTTATGAAGGAAGCAGAAATATTATTGCTCTTTTTTTAATAGAGGAGAAAGTTGAGCCCAGACGGTTTTAATTAGCAAAGCTGGAACTAAAATCTCCTGCTCTAAATCGTTTACTGGATTATGTGCAGATAACTCCTCAAATGTCTCTGCTTTTCATATAGAAATAATTTCTTCATTGAAACGGTTCTTTAAAAGCAATTTTAGCCAACACTAAATGACGTAATTTCATAGCAGTTTTTTAAAATACAGATATTTCTAGAGGCATGCGGTTGTACCATTCTCAAAAACATAAGCAACTGTTCTCTTCTTTAGGTTTATCTCCCTTGAACCTGAGCTCAGAAGTTCCTCAGTGTCATCATCTGTCTCAGGTGCCCGTTACTTTTCTTCCCTTAAGGAGAGCCTCTCCAGTAATGTTCTCTGAAAAGTCAGAATGGAACCTCTCTCTGGTGTGGCTTTGCTCTCTACCTCCTCTATGCTCTTTAATTTTAGAGCACCTCATTTTTTGAGATACCGTGAAAAGTAGGAGCAGGAAGGGAGGAAAATCCAGGAGCTGCAGCTCTTCCTTCTAAAGCATCAAACCACATCTCCTCCACTCTCAAGTGTTTTCTTAGGGTTTTACTTCTCTTTGAAATGATTTTGCCCTCCCCAGTTCCTGTTTGATTAAATATTTTTTATTATTTACTGGTCAATTAGCATACTTAAGGTACTTGGCATCTAATTTATTTTGAAACAAAACAAAACAAATATTTATTAAGTTTCCCCTTAGAAAGTGACATTAACACTCATAATAAAATATAAATTGAACATTAAAATAATTGATTTTACTGTATGTCTGTCACTAGTTAGGCTCACATCATTATGTCCACTAACACTGATAGGATTGAGCTTTATAGAGGGTCTTTCTCTTTTCACTTATTAGTAGGACTACCTTATATTAAGAGCAACTTTCTGTTAATGACTTTTTGGTTTACCTGAGTTAAATTAATATAGGAAAGAAAAGAATAATACATGATTTTTTTCTCTTTATTTACCAGTTTTCAAAATATTAATTAGGCTTCCATCGTCTTCTAAACGTGACCAGTGAAGAGTTATTGTTGTTGAATTATCATTATAAACTCAGCAATCCATTGCAGTCATTTTCTTACTGATCCTCAGTTTGTCCTGTCTTTGACAGTGGAAGCTTCTTCAAGTTGGTTCCTGTGTGCTTTTGATATAAGATGATTATGTCAAGGATACAATAGGCTCACTTTGTGCATTTCATAATGGAGACATGGCATCAGCTGCTTTTCTAAAGAACTCTGGTTCTTTGATGAATTAGGCTTTTTTTTTTAATTTAAAGAATTTCCTCCTTTAAAGTCTGTTGCACTCTGAATCTTATATCACTGTATTTTCTGTCTTTTATTCCTCCAGCTTAAAACTTAACTCTGTTATTTCATCACAAGTCCAATCCTCCTATTACAACTCAGCGATATCAGCCCCTGAGTTTTAAAGCATCCTCCTTTAGGGATTTCCTACGCACTAGACACTTCTAGTTTCTTATATCCAACACTCTCTTAATCTTACCTGAATGTTCTGCTTTTGGAGAAGTTAGATTTAGGACTTAGGAAGGAGAAGTAGTTTTACATTTTAGCTACTCCCATCAGCTTTTTGGAGATTTCCTTCTGATTTTGTTTGTCTCTGATTTTCTGCATTTGTTTTAAGTAAGGGCTAAAATTAGACCCCTTGGGTCCATTTGGAAATAAGTAGTAAATTGTTTAAACTGTATGGTCCTATATAATCTCATTCAGGGGCTTTCAAACTTTGTCCTACAGTGAAAAATACATTTTGCATGTATAGTGCTTGTTGTACTCTCACTAAATTGATTTCATCTCTTACTAGAATGACCAGCAGTTGACACTGCTGTGGTTCAACTTCTTCAATGTATAGATAAAAACTACATCTGTCAGTCAGTGACCTGCTCAAGAGTAGAAAACTGATGGATTTCCTTGGTACAAAATCGTCACTATTCTTGAGGTAGAAGGTGCCAGCCTTCCCATGCTCATCAAATCCCGCATGTTGCTTTTATTATCTGTGAAATAAGGGATTAGTAGTGCTTCCCTCTTATATCTTTGGGAGTAAGAGAATCAAAGAGATTCTCTTGATGATTGATTTCACCTTAGATAGATACTAAATGGAACTTTCTTCTGAGGCAAAAAAAGGTAGTTTTGTTAATTTCCTAATTTGGTAAATCAGATGTACTTTCAACTTATATATTAAACTATTAATTTTAACCCTTATCCTAATACGTTTCCTTGGGTTTATAAGATTCAGTCACCTAAAATTTATCTGTCAAATGTGTTCCTTTTCTTGGGTTTATCTTCATGACATTAAATAAATAGTTTGAACTTTTCAACTTTTCAAACAATTGTGTTGAACTGACGTGGCTGATCCAGCCTATGTGTGTCTGTGTGCAGTGTGTGCCGAACATCTGAAAGCAACTTGTCTTTCAGTTAGAATGACTGAGTGTGGGCAGAGAAAAGGAGATTTTACAAATTAGAAATAAGAAGTAAACAAAAGAAAATTCTGTTTGTCTTCAGGGAATTACGGTACTTTTCTAGTTGATATATATGTATATATATAGCCTTTTAAAATGAACTACATTTATACTGATACAATGTAAAATTTGCTTCCCGTGAAATTTTTATATGGTAAATAATTCTTAGAAGCAGAAAAAAATTACATAGAAAACTAGCTAAGTATCATTTGATGATTGAATGATGATTTTTAGTCATGTTTCTTTCTTAGATGAAATTCCCCCCCCCCTTTTTTTCTTCCTACTATCTCTTTCCTCACCTATATGTAATTCTAGGAGCCTCTCCAAGAAAGCAGTTTGCTTTGAAGATACTTTATTTCCTCTCATAAAGGATTCTTCTGTTCTTTTAGATTTAAAATCACAATAATACCCTAGTAGGCTCCAGCCCCTTCCCCGCCCTCTGTCTGTCTGAGAATCTCTCTGAAGTCAGCTTTGGAAAGTCAGTTTTGGAGATTTGAAGTCCAGAGATGCTTCTCTGGTGTACTGAGGGCAAGACAGTTGTGCATGAAGCAGCTCATGACCAAGCTGAAATCATCCAGAATGATACTTTTTGAATGTGCTTGAGGAGAATATATTTGAAATTTTAAATCGTGTATATCCTATAGTAACAAAAACTTCTTTTAAATGAATGAGAATAATATATATATTATAATTACACATATATAATAGCATACGATTCAAGCCAATTTTGAACAGCAATAAGGAACTTAACATTTCAGCTCTACAAAATAAACGAAGACTTTGAAATTCAATCAGTCTTATTTTATGTTGAGGCAAATGTACTTGGCTTTTTCTGAGAATCGTACCTTCTGCTCTAGTTTACATAAGCAATTGCATGAAATCCTTTAAAGCATTCATTTTCAACTTTGCCAATACAACACACCTTGCATTCAAGGCTTGGAAATAATTTACTTTCTAAAGAATTATAAATGAGAACAAATTCAATAATTTCTTCTTTTCACTCACTTGGATTCTGGTAAAATTTTCTTGAGCAGCAGAAGGAGGGGTGAGTTTAGCAAGCATGTTGAAATTTGCACATAATTTGTGGGTTCTTTGTTGTCACAGCTTTTGGTGTGTGGTATTTACCAGCATACTATTATTCATTATTTACATGCTTGGGAAATGTGTTATGAAAGCCAGTCACCTCTTCTCCATATGCGTATTCCCCCCAAATTTCTGTCCTGTTCTTTTACTTCAGCACTATTTTGGGGCTAGAGCAAATTTAGGGAATGCACCTGAGTATGTGCTGTACATGTCAGTGTTATCCATCATATTCATCATTTTGTGGAGGAAAACATGGATGCTAGGGCTGGGGGGCCCTTGAGGACAATAGGACACCAAGCAGCATAAACCTGAAGAAAGACCCTCTCAACTACATACACAAAGGCACAAGAGGCTGTGCCTTTCTACAATAGGTTGCTTTTCTCATGCAGCACATACTTCATCCTTTTGCTAGATTGTTGATGTGAAACTTACTCTTTCAGATTTGTGAAAAAATATAATTTTTAAATTTCTCTTTCAAAGAAGTAGTCTTTATTTTTAATAGCCTATATAGCATATACTTTTACATTTGTTATTTTAAGATACAACATTTAAATTAGACACCTACTATAATTTCTTATGGTTTCATGGATATAGCAAGGCTCTTGAAGACAGTTTTTACATGCAGTGGGCTCTACAAATATTTACCTCTGTTTTTCAACTTTAGGAAACCAGTTGAAAATTGTAGAATTAGACTTTGAGGCTGTGTAGGGTATTTTCTGACTATTACAAATCTATCTAAATCTACAACCTGCTAGGAAAGATCGAATCCCTTCCAGCTTGTGATTGTAATATATGATTTGTGTGGACTTGAGTCTGTCTCACAAATGCATTTAATATTTCTGAACTGAGCTTCTGTTCTGTGCCAGGCAGGTTTCTAACTGTGCGTGTTCAGTCCACTGATTGACTGACTGAGAGCCAAATTATTCTTGCTAACACATACTCAATTCCCAACTACTACAGGAAAGATGGACTCCCGGGCCAAAATTGGACCCTCACTAACAAAGCTTGCTTTCTGCCACTAGTAATACTTACACAATGAATGAAAATTCAGTGACCTATATTCTTCCATTTAAATCCTTAAAAATTTAAATTAAAACTTTGTCAACAGTAATTCTAACCATACTGAGGCAAAAAGAGTGTTCCCTGCAATCTGGCAGCACTAAATGTAATTCATAACTATCAAAAATCCGTTTTCTGTGCATAACTTTAAAGAACGCTCCTGATGTCTTGAAAATTCCATGCAATTTTCTTTAAAAGTTGGTTTGGAATGCCACTGTGCATCTTGAAGCCCACATACAGTGAGTTAAATTACAGCAATAGCATATTTCTCAAGCACCATATAGTTGCAAATCCTTTATCCTGAAGTACATAGTGAAGGATTTTCTCCTTGAACAGTGAAGGAAGTTGAACTTTGGGGTTGTTTCAATTTAACACATGATGTGCTGCACACTTAAAGCCGTGTTTTGCCTTTCCTACCTCTTCTTCTTTATTCATCCCCACTTCCTGTAAAAGGAATTAAGTATATAATGCCGATTATAAAACTGGATCCGTGCTATCACTTTTCTCAAAGCATCATTTCCCCATGCTGCCGAGTGTAAGTACTTCCTTTTCAGTGGGTTAATCTAAATGCAGAGTAGAAGGCTGTTTATTCTTCACCCCCATTTCTGTCACTTCTTTATGACCACTCCTGGTCTTCTCTGAGTCAGTAAATGGCATCGCTATTCACCTTGTTATTCCAGCCAAAACTTAGTTGTCCCTGATGCCTCACTTTTTTCTTCATACCTCTCATCCATCCATTAATAAGCCAGGTCAGCTCTACCCTTGAAATATATCTCAGATAGAGCCAACTCCACTGATAACTGCACTGGCCACTTAATTGTATTTCCTATTTGTCTTCTTACTTTATAGTCTGTTTATCATAGAGCAGCTACAATGAACCTTCTAAAAAATTCCTGAATGAAGGAACAAATTAAAATGGTATCTAAATTAATTGGTTCATGACTTTAGCAATATGCTATTTGTCCTGGGTTATAGACCTAAAACCATGAGAAACACTAAAAATTAAGCATGTAGACGCTTTGCCTACCGTGAGATCTTACTATGTCCAACTTTAAACATTTAGACATTAAGCCTTCATAGGCCCCCATTGGCACAGTCTGTTCAGAATGATGAGGATGGGAAGCTGAGCTTGCCAGAGGGCAGTGTCAGGTAGTCCTTTTCTGTAGGAGACCTTGCAGCAGTCCATGTCACAGCTCACCCAGCAGTCAGTGAAGTATTTTCTTTTACCAACAGAGGAAGGCTCAAGCGCAAGGAGATGAGATCCACATAGTGTGGTTATGGGCACTGCCCTGGCTTAGAAGCATCAAACTTCCAAGAACTAATATCTCATGGAATGATCAGTAGGCATAGGATCTAGCATCCCTGCAAGTTACATGACTAGATACAAGAATTACTGCACTGAAGGAATCCAAAGCAGTAGTGTCCCCATCAGGTATTTATACTTCTCTTAAACTACACAGATACTATCTACCAATTAGCTGTCATTGTAACTTTAAAGCAATGTTGCCAAGTAACGTGGTTAATGTACCATTTTAGGGGAACACATCTGGGAAATTAACCAAAGGTCAACTTCTATTCAGAAAAGGAGACGTTTGTTAGCTCTTTACCTACTGTAGGATCTTTAAATCAGCTTTAGATTTGACATTAATTTTAACATTATTTTGTATTTATTAGAGGGCAGATATCTAACTACCATATTTCTTGCTTTTTCTGCCCAGTGTTGTTTTTTTGTTTTTGTTTTTAAAGAAACAGACATTTTACTCCTAAAATTTAGATGAAAGGAGTAAGCCATTCGGCAGGATGGCACTGCTGTCTCTGTACACCTCTGTTCCTGCCTCTAGACTACTCTGGTCCAGCTGGGCCTGGCCTCACTGGGCACTCTGAAACCTTACACACAGTCCAGACTTAGTGGCAGGTACAAGCACTTTTAGATTTCCATTTCGTTTTTGCATGAGGGAGAAGGCCTAGCTAACACCAGGCAGCAAAATCACTACAACTATTGCTTGTGCCTCATATATCAGTCTGGTCCCAAAACGGACACAACTAAACTAAAAAAGTCATTGAAAATTTGCCACTGTAGCAATTTGCTTTGCTATTGTTCGAAAGACCTGTAAACTGGCACCTAGTATCCCCTAACCAGCACAGTGTTCTTGGAAAAAAAGCTGTCAGTTTTGTAAACATCTTTTAAAGCAGGTGTTTCTATTATTAAATCTCCTGGGGCAGGGGGATGAGGAGTCAAAATTGAAAACTTCTGGCTAATACAGTTATTAGTGGGAAACTATTGCAAGAATGTGTTATATAATGTGCTACAAATTCCATCTAGAAGTATTTCCAGCTAGCTTTATTACAGGTTCTGAGATTATGGAAGACAGAAATTTCATCCTATAGGATTGGGCTAAAAGATTATCAGGCTTGAGAGCTATAGGAGCCATCAGAAAATACTGATTTCTTTGAAGCCCCTGCTTTTTTTTTTTTTTAAAGATTTTATTTATTTATTTGAGAGAGAGAGAGAGAGAGAGAATGAGAGATAGAAAGCACAAGAGGGAAGAGGGTCAGAGGGAGAAGCAGACTCCCTGCTGAGCAGGAAGCCCGACGTGGGACTCGATCCCGGGACTCCAGAATCATGACCTGAGCCGAAGGCAGTCGCTTAACCAACTGAGCCACCCAGGCGCCCCGCCCCTGCTTTTTAAAGAGTAGGAAACTGAGGTTCAGTTTACCCCAACTCCAGAACCAGAACAAAGCTGTCCTCTTTCCCCAGCTGGAGGCCTTGTTCTCCCACAAAAATCACCTGCTTCCCCCATCTTCTAACCTCAGGCTTCTTTGTGAGACCAATCAGGCTTCCCTCAGAATGGGGAAGGGGGTAGAAAATACGTTTATTATTCAAGTAAATCATGTTACAACAGAATAGTATTTCTTTGGTATATTGATATTAGAAATGTTCTTTATTAACTTCTTATATAAATTTTTTTAAAAGATTTTATTTATTTGACAGAGAGAGACACAGCGAGAGAGGGAACACAAGCAGGGGCATAGGGAGAGGGAACCCGATGTGGGGCTCGATCCCAGGACCCTGGGATCATGACCTGAGCCGAAGGCAGACGCTTAATGACTGAGCCACCCAGGCATCCCAACTTCTTATATAAATTTAAAAAATAATATATAATTTCTTACCTAGTAGTTTAGATTAGGTAGGATAACGTTATTTGTCAGTTTATTCAAGAATGGGGAAAGTTGTGTTTGTGAAGCAAAATGTGTAGGGCATTTATGCAGAAGTATTTTAAAAATATAAGATCACAACTTTAGTTTACCCAGTTCTTGAATGATATTTAGCTGTGTATACAATATTAAAATTACAGTTATTTTCTCTCAGTACTTTGAAGATATTGTTCCACTGTCTTCTGGCTTCCATTGTATTGAGGAAACTGACAATCATCATTCCTTTGTTAGTGATTCCTTTTTTCTCTGCTGGTAATACTTTTTTTTTTTTCCTTTTAGTGGTTCTGCAGTTTTTCTATGACAGCTCTACTTATGTATTTCTTTTTTATTTATCATGCTTAGAATTTGCAGAACATCTTAAATCTGAGACTCAGTTCTTTATTTTATTTTTTTAATTTAATTTTTTAAAATTTTTATTTAAATTCCAGTTAGTTAACATACAGTGTAATATTAGTTTCAGGCGTCCAATTTGGTGATTCGACACTTCCATCCATCACCCTGGTGCTCATCACAGCAGGTGCCCTCCTTCATCCCCATCACCCATCTCACCAACCCCCACCCATCTCCCCATCAAAATGATTTTTTGCTGGTTTTGGAAGGCAGCAGAAAGGGCCAAGTGGAAAACCCTGTACCCTACCTTACATCTGCCCTGCTGGGTTCATTTTCTATTACTGTATAACAAATTACCACATATTTAGCAGGTTGACATGGTTAAATTTGTTATTTCACAGGTTCCATGGGTCAGGAGCCCAGCATGTTTCAAATGGGTCCTCACAAGGCTGAAAACAAAATTTTGGCCAACTACATCCTCATCTTGAGGTTCAACTAGAGAAATACCCGCTTCCAAGCTCTTTTAGGGGGTTAGAAGAATGTATTTTTTTGATGCTATATGACTGAAGTCTCCATGTTCTTTCTAGCTATTGGCTGAGGGCCACTCTCAGCACCTAGAGGATGTTCTTGGAGTCCTGCCATGTGGCACTCAGTATAGATAATCTACAACATGGCTGTTTATTTCTTCAGGGCCAACAGGAGTATTTTGGTTTCTTCCTTCACAAAGGGCCCACCCAGCTTTTTTTTTTTTTTTTTTTTTTTGAGACTCAGTTTTTTAATCTGTCTGGGGCAAGTTTCAGTTATTATGTTCTCAAACATTGCCTTTCTTCCATTATCTCTGTGCTTTGCTTCTGGATACTTAGTTAACTTAATTTAGTTAATCACATATTAGACTTTCTTGTCTATTAATCTCTTTTATATTATCCATCCCTGTGTTATAAAGAATGCTATCTTCAGATCTGCCTTCCAATTAATTAATTTTTTTCTTCAGTTCTATCTTATTTACTCTTTAAGTTGTCTGTTGCATTTTGAATTTTGGTGATCATAGTTTTAATTTTTAGAAATTCTGATTCATTTTTATATAGTCTTTTTATTTATTCATGCTTTCAGTTTCCTTTTTATTTCTCAAACAGTTTAAATATACATTTATTACATTTATGATCT
Organism: Callorhinus ursinus; assembly: GCF_003265705.2. Classification (NCBI taxonomy): domain Eukaryota; kingdom Metazoa; phylum Chordata; class Mammalia; order Carnivora; family Otariidae; genus Callorhinus; species Callorhinus ursinus. The sequence goes on along the minus strand of NW_027397065.1, from coordinate 23,043,727 downwards.
TGTAATCTAAAATCTGAAGTCCTCTTGGGCTTATTCTTGTTTTTGTTTTGCTTTGTGTTTTAACTGTGAGCTCCTCTGAGCTTTATTTGTGGCACTGCAATCGGACTTGGGCTAATGGATGTGCCTCCAAAGATCTGTGTTTGCTTCCACCAGGAACTCTGGGGCACTACCAATTTGGACAAATGAGTTTGAGTTTATTTCTTGTGTAGGGGTTTCCAAGAGCAGTAATAAAGGGTAATTCACAGTCCAAATTTATGTGAGGGATGGTCTAGGGCTTCAATTCTCAGATGAGATAGCTTTCCCCTCTCAGCCCTACCTGGCCATTAAACTCAGACTACCAAGATTAGCAAGTGTCCCCCAGGTAATTGTGGCATTCTTCCTTAATTTGGGGGTCCTTAATTTTTTTCACTTTCTTTTTTTAAAAGAACTTTATTTATATATCATAAAATATATAAGTGCACAACTCGATTATTTTAGTAAATTAACAGAATTATACAACTATCATCAAAATCCAGTTTTAGAATATTTCTACCACCTCAGTGAAATCCTCTTATCTGTTAACAGTTAATCCCTATTCCTATATCCAACCCCAGGCAACTGCTCTTCTACTTTCTGTCTATATAGATTTGCCTTGTGTGGACATCTCATATAAGCAGAATCATACAAGATGTGGTATTCTGCATGTGCCTCTTTCACTTAGCATTATCTTTTTGAGATTCATTTATGTTATGGCATGTCTCAATATTGCATCCCTTTTTACTGCTCTATAGTATTCTCATTGTATGCACATACCATATTTCCTTTATTTATCAGCTAATAGACATTTGGGTTGTTTCTACATTTTTACTATTATGAAACACTATTATGAACACTCATGCAAATCTTCATATGGGCACTTTTTCATTTATCTTGAGTGGATACTTAGAAGAATTGCCAAGTTGTATGGTAAATTTTTATTTGCTTTCTTACAAAGTCAGCTGTGTAGTTTGAAGAATGCTTATTATATTTCATCCAGCATTTCTAGCTATTTTGTAGTAAAAAGATTTTTTGGTATATCTGGAGCACAACAGTGTTTGAAAAGAGAAGTTTTTTGTTTGTTTTTTTATAAATCATAAACTATATTTTAGAAATTGTAATATCAGTTACTTTAACTTTCTCAAAAACTCAGTTCAATTTCCAATTTAGAGTTATAAATTGTTTCTTGTTAGTTCATATTTTATCTAAAATACTTCCTTATAGAACTTATTTTTGTTCCAAATCTCTCCAGTCAGCTTCCTATAAAAGTTTCTAATTATGTGTGTTTGTTACTCTTTCACTAATACCTTATTTTTAAATCATGTCAATGTGAGTTGAAAATCTTACTTTTGGGCGCCTGGGTGGCTCAGTTGGTTAAGCGACTGCCTTCGGCTCAGGTCATGATCCTGGAGTCCCTGGATCGAGTCCCGCATCGGGCTCCCTGCTCAGCAGGGAGTCTGCTTCTCCCTCTGACCCTCCCCCCATCTCATGTGCTTTCTCTCTCATTCTCTCTGTCTCTCAAATAAATAAATAAAATCTTTAAAAAAAAAAAAAAAAAAAAGAAAATCTTACTTTTTTTAATCCTGTGGACTCTCATTTTATTCTTTTTTATGTTTATTGTTATGTTAATCACCATACATTACATCATTAGTTTTTGATATAGTGTTCCATGATTCATTGTTTGTGCATAACACCCAGTGCTCCATGCAGAACGTGCCCTCTTTAATACCCATCACCAGGCTAACCCATCCCCCCACCCCCTCCCCTCTAGAACCCTCAGTTTGTTTTTTAGAGTCCATTGTCTCTCATGGTTCATCTCCCCCTCCGATTTCCCCCCCTTCATCTACAATTTAATAAGGGAAATTTGTGAGTTGAAATTTTTGTTATTTGAAAATATTCACTTGCAAGATAGTGATCTTATCTGTGTGTTTACCTTTCTCTCCACTCCCTCCCTCAGTGTGTGTGTGTGTGTGTGTGTGTGTGTGTGTGTGTCTGTCTGTCTGTCTGTCTGTCTGTCTGTCTTTCTCCCTTTTTTTGTAGTTATTATAGTCATCAAAGTCCCTTACCAGCACAGGAGGAAAACACCGATAGAATGTCAAATGTATTAGCCACAAGATACTTTTGTTTGTCATTTGTTTTAGTTTTTATTGTAGGACACAGGGAACTGCCCCAAAGAAGTGAGTTTCTCTTCTTCCCTGTCAGCCAAAGAATTAAGTTGAAAGAAATACATTTTTAATTTATTCAAATATCCAAATTTAGACTACTGGAATTCTACTTTTGTTATTAGAATGAGCATTGACTTAAGAAATTTGTAATGCTAAAGTCATTTAATTGGAAATTAATTCCATTTCAGAGACTTGGTTTGGACTTGCTGTGCTTTCATTAAAATCATAAAAACATCCACATTTAAACCATCCTTATTTTTCTTTTTGGGATCTTCTTTTCCCTAAAGTGAATCACAACAAGTAAGTAATTACAGTTGTTATATATAAAAAATATTGCTAAACTAGCAAAGTCTACTACCATATGTGAAGAGAATTTTTCTTCCCTCCACCCTTAGGTTATTTAGGACTATGAGGACAACAGTCTGTTATTGTTATTCTCTTTGAGGTTTTGTATTTGCAGATGAGCGTAATGATTCTGTGCATCAGCTACTCCATAATTTCATGTGTCTGTGGTAGATGGAAGTGGGCACCAGTATTTTGATTACCTGTCACCTATAAGCACTTTGTGATTCAGGGGCTTGTGTTATATTCCACCTAGTAGATGACATTACTTTACTAGCTAAATGATTTAAAATAATTTATTGTGTTATGTTTCTCTTTTTCTTTACAACAAAATCATTTTTGTAAGATCTTTCTAAATGGATATTGTTTTTGTTCATGGAAAATTTCAAGATCATAAGGTTGATTTAAATGCTTTTAACCAATCACTTATCATTAATGCACTGAATCATCATGGAGATGCTGAGAGCAATTTAAGGTTCTGGTATATGATACTCTCTGGTGAGACTTTATTGTCTTGAGATTCTGGCATATCTATCTTAATATAAAGTTGAAGATAGAGTTTTTAGTCAGTGTATGGATTACATTAGTATAGGATGTTATGAAATATACTCTTCCATCAAGTATATGTATTAAATTTAGCAGTAATCAGATATCCGTTGTCATTTCTAAAATATTGTTATTGTGTTTTTGAGTGTGCCATTTAAAAAAGAGACTTTATTTTTCTTGGTAGAGTCTCTGAAACAAACAAGTAACAAAAAAGATGATTAACATATAGATGTAAGTAGAACTCTGCCTTTAGAAGGAAGGAATCTGTCCTCATGTCTTCCTATGTATCTCCCATTACTGACTATAACCACTTCCTTTGGTTTCTACCCTAGCCTGAGGAAGCCTCAGCAGTAAATGTACAAGAAGCTTCTGGTTAGACCAGAAGTCAGCCTCATCTTCAAGGTTGCAAGGGTGATGTTGTTGTTATTGTTATTATTATTTGCATTTGCATGTAAAATAATAATAAAGCAGCTTTCATTTATAGAGCATACTAGAAGCTCGTTTATAGCAAATCTTGACGGGAGTATTATTCCCATTTACAGATAAGTAAATGGAGAGGCCTGGAAAGTTCTGTAATTTGCCCAAGGTTATTTAGCTAGAACACAAATCTAAATGTATCCGATTTTAAAACTCATTCACATAACCTCTATTCCCAGGCTACTCTGACTTTTTTGGTTTGGAAGATTCCTGGTTTCTGCCCTCCTTGTCTTGCCTTTCATTATCTCCTTCCTGCTTGTTCTTAATTGATACCCCTTTTAACTTATTTCTTTGCCTTGACTGTGGTATATGAATGCATCTCCACTCTAAAGACTGCTGAGTAGTTTATGCTTAAGCACCAAAGAGCATGAATATTCACTTATCCATTCCTTTAATCAATTAACAAGTGTTTTTTGAGTATCTATTATGTGTAAAGTACTCTACAAGATATTTTAGGAAGCATGAAGAATCGGATAAACCTGCCTTCTTTTGCCTATATGCTGTTTGAGAGCAAGGTCTAAGAAATATAAGAATGAAGGGAAGAATAAAAAGAAACACCTAAAGGAGTTGGAAGTGGTTGACTTCCGGAAGTAGGGCTTGGAAATGAGGACATGTACAACATGAGACTGCTGGTTGTGATATTTTTTTTTAACATTTTAAAAAATTAATTTATTTTAGAAAGAGAGAGAGCATGGGGGAGGGGCAGAGGGAGAGGGAAAGAGGGAATCTCAAGCAGACTCCACATCAAGTACAAAGCCCAATGGGAGATTCGATCTCATGATCTTGAGATCATGACCCAAGCTGAAACCAAGAGTCGAATGCTTAACTGACTGCACCACCCAGGTGCCCCTAACTTTTTTTTTTTTCAAACAATATGCATGTATTATTCTGATAAAAGTAAAAACAAAAAGAAACAAATTTCAAAAAGAAAAACATTCCATTGGGGCATCTGGGTGATTTAGTCAGTTAAGTGTCTGCCTTCGGCTCAGGTCATGATCTCAGGGTCCTGGGATTGAGCCCTGCGTCAGACTCTCTGCTTAGTGGCAAGTCTGTTTCTCCCTCTCCTTCTGTGATCTCTCTTGCTTTAGCTCTCTCTCAAATAAATAAAATCTTAGAAAAGAAAAACATTCTAAACTGTGGTAGAAGAGGAGGGATGTAGGTCACTGTTGTAAGAAAGCTCTAGATGTTTCAAAACTATGAGAATCTTATGTGGCTGATACCTGAGATGAAGGGGAAATATGAATATTTATTGAAGACCTAGTTCATGCCTGTCACTATACTAGATCTAGGAACACAAAGGCATAATATTAAGGTACTTATCTTCATCTCCTCCCTCTCAACTGATCTTGGCTGGAGTGATAGCCCTGAACAATATAATGTGATGAATGGGATATATGATGATATCAATATATCAGATATCTGAAGAGTGTAGAAAAGTTATCTGGGGGTATCACTGAAGGCAAGGACAGATCACCAGCAGACAAGGAGGGAGATGGGGGCACAGCAGAGCTCTGAGCAAGCTTGGCATAATTGAGAAGAACAAGGCAGTTGCCTGTGGTGAATTCTCAGAGATGAGAGTGGAAAGAAGTTTGGAGTGAGATGTTGGCAAGCTTTAACTCTGAAGAATTTAGACTTTATGCTATAAATGTTGGGACTTATTGGAGGTGTTGGAGGAGGAAAGTGACAAAATCCAGTTTATCTTCCAAACCAGAACTCTAGCAGTGGTGTGGAGGATGGGTTGCAATGAGGAGAGATTGTGAAGAAGAGGCCAAGAAAGAGGGAAGATATTGGAGTAGTTTAGGAAAGAGATGACAAATCTCAGGTTTCTCAGAGCTTTTGCTTTTGCTTTTGCTTTTGCTTTTGACTTTCTGACCTCAAAGTAAACAAACACACACATATACATATATATACATTTATATACACACACACACTGAAATCTGGTATTCTAGTGACATCTATGTCACTAAATATATTTAGAATTAATATTTAAAATATATATTTAGAATTAAGTTCTTCAAATCTTATGTCCGTAGATCACTATACTGAAGAGCAAAAACGTTTCAGGTAGCAATGTAACATGCTAAATACCTACTGAATCCTATTACAGGAACATCTGTGACTCAGGAAGCAGTTGGCAAATGTAAATCTTAATGAAGTTCAACTCCTCTTGTTTGAGTTGAAGAGAGTATTTCTCATGTACTATCACTTCCTTGAATGGGAAATATCTTTGATTCTCATTCTAGGCCAACACTGTCTAATAGTAATGTAATGCAAGCCACAAATGTAAGCTACATGTGTAATTTCAGATTTTCTAGAAGTGCATTGAAAAAAGTGAAAAGAAATTGGTGAAATTCATTTTAATAATGTATTTTATTTAATAAAATATATCTAAAACATCATTTCAGCATGTAATCAAGTGAAAATATTACTACTGAGATATTTTACATTCTCTTTTATATACTACATCTTTAAAATCTGTTGTGTATTTTACATTTACAGCATATCTCAATTCTGACTATCCATGTTTCAAGTGCTCAATAGCCATGTGTCGCTAGAGGCTACTGTATTGGAGTGCAGCTCTAGATTATCAATCTTTAGTGTAAAACTCCATTTTAGGATTCATTCTAAATTTAGTGACATATGAGAAAAATGGATGTCAGTGTAACTTGTTTTTTTTTTTTCCCCTTGTGGCAAAGATGTAACCCAGTCACTGAACATGGATTTCATTTATTTTATTACCTTGTTGAATCAGGTTGTTAATTCATCCATCTAGTTAATAGACCTTAAGTTTACTTCCTTCTTCATCTTTCTGAGGCTTTTTTCCCTCTTTTTATAATCTTATCCTTCTGTTCTCAGCTGTAGGATAATTTATAAATAAAGTGACTGTTCATCTGACATCCTGGAAGATAGACAGGAACAAATCAGACAGAAATAGAAAGGAACCCATCTCTTTCACAATTCCTTGCCCTCTTGTAATGAAACCTGTATTGTTTGATATGATAATGAATTCTTGAAATTATTTTCAAGAGACCATCTCCTGAATACTCTTGAGTATTGAATAGCAAGAAGCACTCTTCTGCATGGGGACATGTGGAGGGGTCATGGAGGCCCCGTGGAGTAGATACCCTGTAGAAGACATGTACCTGATTTCTGGACCATGTGTTATGATGAACCCCTGCAGATGATGACGTGTCAGTAGAATACCAGAGTTCAGCATTTCACTACTACATGTAAGTTGGGAGAGGGCAAGAAGACTAGCTCTGAGTATTTTATTAGTAATTTAACATTTAGTGGATCCCTTAGTCTTCTCATTATAGATCTTCAATATCTTTATTATTGTTGTTGTACTGATAAGGAAATATCTGAGTATATGCAAATGTTGCCTAAGGATACAAAGTAATGCTAGAGATAGGATTTAAACCCAGATATCTCTGCCCTAAATCTGGTATCCTTTCCATCACAATATGCTGTGTGCTTAGATAAAATCTTTCATCCTTGAACACTCGATGCTGTGAGTGTTCAGTGGAACAAGGTGAAGAGGAGCTAGGAGACAGTTTCTAGTCTCTGCCCTACCATTAACAAAGTATATGAACATACGCAAATTCCTTATCTTCTAATATTTTACATCTAAATCTGTCTCAGGCAATGTGCAAGGAGTAGTGAAGTTAGTAATGCAACCCATTTTCTAGAAGAGGTACCATGGTAAAGTACAGTTGTCTCTGTCCTTCAAGGTCACCATCGGCTTGAAGGCAGTTGGAGGCTTTAATATTTGGGAGTCAAGCAGGCCCATGTTCAGAACCCAGTCTTGCTTCTTAATATCTGTATGAAGATGGGCAAATTATTTAGTCTTTCCATGAGTCTCAATTTCTTTGTCTATGAATCAGACTGTTAGAAAGGTTCAATGAGAAAATGTAGTAGATGGAATTTGTCCTTTACTTTTCCTATCAGAAAAAAAATGAGTTTCATTCATAAAACACATCTCATATACGGGTTAAGTTCTTAGTGTCAGAGGATTCAGAGAAGGAAAAAGATCATTGGGAACTGGGGTGTGATCAGAGAAGATTTCAGAAGGGATGAAGATGTCAGGCTGGTGGAGGGAGGAAGGAAGGAAGGAAAGAGGAAGGAAGGGAGGGAGGAAAGGAAGGAAAGGAAGGAAGGGAGGGTGGGAGGGTGGATGGATGGATTTGGACAGGAAAACTGGGCAGTAACAGTGAGAGCAGTATCACAGGAACAAAGGTGACAACAGATATGGCATATATGAGAACATTTGGAATTTGTAATGATTCTGAGCATTTTGACATGGTTCAAGTTAATGAGCTTTTGGTCATAAGCTAACCATAAAATTAAGTAGCTTCTTCTGCCTGAGTGTTTAATTGTATCTAAACAGATAAATCTGTTGTAGTGGGTCTCTTCCAGACTCAGCTACCCTGTGTACTTCACCAGCTGCCAATTTCAGGTTTTTGTCTGAATGTCTCCTTTGATGTCTGCATTTTTCCATTTCAGTGTTCCATGTCCAGAACTTTCACCTTCTTTTAGGATAACAGCTTTATGTCTTTTATTAGGTTTCATAGAATTAATTTAAATGTTCATTGACCTAATACTATTTATTTAATTTATTTAATATTATTTATTTTTATTTGATATTATTAAATTAAACTTTGAGACCAGACTACTTGAATATCTTACTGTACATCTCATATCATTTTTCAAAAATAACTATTTTAAAGGTCTTGAATAATTTATAAAAGCCCTCAGAAATTTGAGTTCATTAGGCTTTGGTTACGTTAATGCACGCATATCCAAACTTTTATAGAACATGTGACTTTTTTTTCCCTTAAAAGTGAGGGGAATGTTGTAGTCTCTAAAACAAGGCCTGTTAGAATTGATGAAGAATATATCCTTGTTTTTTGGGTCTTTTGGTTTACCTGATAGTTTAAATATACTATACTAAAAGAGTTCATTTAGCCATCTTTACTCCTAATGGAGGCTAAGTCACATCCAGAATTATTCCTAATTCCTCAAAGAAATATGTATTTTAAATAAATCAGGTTAGGTAGGAAATAATTTGTCTTGTATAGCACTGACTTTAAAAGAACCACTTCTATATTTTATATATATAAGATATATAATATATATATTTTGAAGTGGTTCTTTTAAACCACTTCTATATTTTATATATATGTGTATTTATATATATATATTTTAAAGTGTGTGTGTGTATATATATATATATACACATACACTTTAAAAGAACCACTTCAAAATATATATAAAATATAGAAGTGGTTCTTTTAAAGTCAGTGCTATACAAGACAAATTATTTCCTACCTAACCTGATTTATTTATATATATATAAATAAAATCAATGTGAAAATATCTACTAATATATACAAATATAGAAAATTTAAAAATGGTCTAATATTTTAATTCATTTTCTACTTAAAAAACTTTTTAAGGATAATATAAAGAGAAGTGCACATATATTGTAAGTTCAGAGAATCTTGACAAACTGAATACACCCTGTAACCAGCATCCAAATCAAGAAACATTTTCACTACCCCACAGTCCTCACCTGTCCTGACTCTTTCCAGTCATTACCCTACCCCAAGGAGAATCGATATCATTATTTCTAATAGCACAGATTAATTTTGCCTCCTCTTCTGCTTAAAAAACATTTTTCTTTAAATACATGTGGCATTGGGCGCCTGGGTGGCTCAGTTGGTTAAGCGACTGCCTTCGGCTCAGGTCATGATCCCGGAGTCCCGGGATCGAGTCCCACATCGGGCTCCCTGCTCAGTAAGGGAGCCTGCTTCTCCCTCTGACCCTCCCCCCTCTCATGTACTCTCTCTCTCTCTCATTCTCTCTGTCTCAAATAAATAAATAAATAAAATCTTTAAAAAAATAAATAAATAAATAAATAAAATAAATAAATAAATATATGTGGCATTATAGAAGTATCTAAAGTTTTGTTTATTGTCTTTTATGTTTTATTTTAAATACGTAATTTTAGTGCTGTCTTCAGCCTGACGATAAACTATTTATAAATTACTTACCTGTGGCCTGAAAGGGAGGAAGGAAGGCTAATAATCTGTGCATATGTGAGCGCTCACACACACACACACACACACACACACACACACAAAATAAGATTTGCCCTATCACCAATACATCTGACTTAAAGCAGTGCAATAGTAAAACACTATTCACTGATTTTTTTTTTAACACTTGGAATTATTTGGCATCAAAATGGAGGATTTTCTTTTTAAAAACAATTTTTATGATACCATGTCACTATAGCCTTTATTGAAAGTAATTTTGAAACCTTCTTAGAACAGTCAGAGAAAACAATCCAGCTCTAATAATCAGTGTTTATTCTATTTATGAATCAGTATTATCCTGCCTCTTTCAAGCCTTCTGTAATAAAAGACACAATTTTTACCTTTAAAATTTGTTTTTAAATATGTAGAATTAACCATAAGGATAATTTCAGTATGATTTTAATGTAATATTGAGAATCGCTACTAGCTCTTCGAACTCTGCACCACAGTCACTTATTCTTGAGCTAAAGGATGTTAATTTGAAGTGAGCTTGGCCTGGTAGGAGGGGGTCTATTCAAAAATTGATAGGCTGTGGAATTCTCAGATATAAATTTTGATTTACCACCACATTTTGTTTTAGCACTGCTATGACTTAACTATGTGGGATGATAACATCATGATACAAAGGAGTATGATTTGAAGGAAGATTTCTGAAGAGTGATAACCCATACCCTCTTTCTCAACATACATGTTATATTAAAAGAAGACATTACATGTAAAAATGGAACACCCTAGAAAAAATATATATTAGATTAAACAATTAAAGGAAAAATAAGATTTTCCCATTTATGCGGACCTTGGCTTTTAGACACATGAAAATCATCTGCATAGACTATTTACTACTTAGTCAAATGACGATAAAATGGAGGCTGCACTGACACTGAACTCTCCTGATGTATCAAAAATGTCAGGAGAACTGAATGTATTAATAGCTTTGTTTAGGATGTATTTGCAGATGGAGGTTTAATAAATCAATTTTGCCAATGGGTTAATTGTTGAAGTTAGGTGATTGTACTAATTTTTCTACTTTTGTGTATGTTGGAAATTTTTCATGATAAAAAGTTTTAAAAATTTGTCCCCCAAAGCACATTTAGAACTTATATGAATAATTCTTCCTGTTTCCATGTAGCATTAGTTACTGTTTACGTCATGTAGAAGGACAAAGAGGAAAATCTGCCTAATAACAGAACGGTTTTTTAACATTAAAAAAAATGATGATAGAAATTGGAAGAGTCATAGCCTTGTTTATACATCTTTTTTGAGGCCAACAGTTTTGGAAGTCTAGTTCCAGTCTCAGGGAGACAAAGTGTTCTTGTTTGATGTCCAATAGTAGAAAATTTCATTTTTCTCTGTATTTAATTGTACTTTTTATGTTAGTGAAGGATATTTCTGATATGTTGTATTCCCATAGTGGAAAGTTAGTTCCTTCCCAGTCTGCCTAAATCTATTGATCATTAAACTGTATAAGGAACTGATCTGTACCTTGTTCTTCCTAGTTCTTGTTTGTTATAAGGGAAATCTCAGCATCACATAGTATTATATTGCCTAGATGTTCATATACCTGCCCCAACTTTATATCTTTTTTTTAAAGATTTTATTTATTTATTTGAGAAAGAGAAAGTGAGAGAGGGAGAGAGAGCTTGAGCATGGGAGTGAGAGACAGAGGGAGAAGCAGACTCCCCACTGAGCCTGGGGAGCCCAGTGCGGGGCTCAACCCTAGGACTCCCAGATCATGACCTGAGGTGAAGGCAGATGCTTAACTGACTGAGTCACCCAGGGGCCCCCAACTTTATATCTTTAAACGTGTGTGTATGTGTAATTTTTTTTAATTTAATTTTATTATGTTATGTTAATCACCATACATTCCATCATTAGCTTTTGATGTAGTGTTCCATGATTCATTGTTTGTGCATAACACCCAGTGCTCCACGCAGAACGTGCCCTCCTTAATACCCATCACCAGGCTAACCCATCCTCCCCACCTCCCTCCCCCCTAGAACCCTCAGTGTGTTTCTCAGAGTCCATCGTCTCTCATGGTTCGTCTCCCCCTCCGATTGTAATTTTTATCTCCATATTTTTAGATGCAAACAGGTGAAGTCCTATTTCATCACTCCTCTCACTTCATCTGAAAGAAATTCTGATTTAGGTAATTAGTTCTTATTTCACTAAATACTGTGATTAAATCTCCCTACCCTAAGCACTGGAATGATATGCTTCAGTATGTTAAAGCGTGTTTTATGTAGGGTACCCCTGAAAATAAATTATGTTGACTCTTCATTTTTCTAAGCTGATGAAAGGATATTGTAAAAAAAAAAAAAAAGGCAGATAAACCATGCAGTATTGTTTTTCTCCCAGCATAAGCAATATCTAAATACCAAAAAAAGAAAGAGATAAAGTAGTAAGAGAAACTTAGATCTGAAAGAGCAGTCTTCAGGTTATTTCTGGGGAAGTGGATGAATATTAAATAGTACATTTGTCACCCTGGAATTTAATTTTTTAATCTTATCTATAATTTGGCTTCGTCAGTAGTTAGGATGTATACCCCAAGTTATGTTTGTGTCTTCATTCAGTACCGTAGCTTATGCAGAGTAAGAGCTCATGAAACTTCTACTGGTAACAACAATGGCATATCTTAGATTTGAAGCACAGAAATCACATCCAGTTTTGTAGTAAACTCAGAAGGAAAGTGTTGAACTAGGCCCATAGTCCATAGGTCTGACTGCACCTTAGAATCACGTGGGCATGCCTTATTAAAATACCAGTGTCGGGTCCCACCCTAGACTGGTAAAACCAGAGTCTTTATAGAAGTTGGGGGCTGGGTGATAATTCTGAAGATCAGATTGAGATGAGTGCATCCAACCGTGGTAATATCTTCAAATATTCTGGGTAGCTCTGGGAATGGGAAAACTACAAATGACCATCTTTCTATCAGACCTACTAAATCTGACTCTTGTCGGGAATGGGGTGAGGGTTAGGGGTGGTGAGCAGAGCACTATGGTTTTTTTGTTAATGTTATTTGGTGTTTCTCTGGTGAGTTTTACAATTGGTTATATTTAGGTATCACTGCTTCAAAGAACACTGTGGTCTTTTAAATCAAAACAAGGTGAATTTAAAAAAAATACATCTTCTTTGTGCATGACATTTGCTTTTGATGATACTTCCCAGGCCTCCAGGACTACAACCCATGATGCCTCTCAGCCTTGCTCCTTGAACTCAGCCTTTTATATTCCTGTCTCTGCTTTCAGAAGGACCATTTACCTGCTCCATCTGCTCACACACATAGCCCTGTTAGCTGTGCAGTCATGTTAGACAAACCAGAGGCTTTTAGAAAACAAGACCCTATGATGGAAGACAGGCATAAGTAGCTAAGAAGAACGGCTGGCATCCTTTGTGTTTTGGGCCTCCATTTATTTGTAGGTACATATGTTTTAATTCGTTCTCATGAAGTCTGACTTTCAGGTACCTATTTAATATTATCACTTTTAAAAATTATTTGTTAGTAAATCAAGCTTGAAGTATAAAATTGGGCCTCTTTAAATGTATAGAAGATTTTAGCGAGTGAGCCTCAGATTTGGCCCTGGTCTTATTCTGAAAGTTGATGTCTGTTGTAAAGATAAAATTTTAGATTGTTATTAAGATGGTACTTTACCTCAGGAATCATGACTCAGACAAATCGTAGCAGTCCTAAGAAGGTGAACTCTCAGTACTGTAAGATAGGTTCTCTGGGGGCAGGACTTTGTCTTTCATGTGCATATTTGTGTCCTCCCTTGCTTAGCTGCTTGCCAAGCAAGACTAGCATTATTAATATTTATTGTATTAAATAATTATCAAAAATAATAGCTAATGTTTATTGAGCACTTGTAATATGTTAGATCTGTTTTAAGAGTTTCCACATTTATTAACTTAATCAATTCTTACAACCACCCTACTAGGGAGTTATTATTATTATTATTCCCAAATTATAGATGAGAAAACTAAGAAATTAATGCTCAAAGTTATGCAGTTTTTCAGTGATGGAGCTAAAATTCAAATTACAGAGACTAACTCTAGAGTTTGCACCCTGAATTATTACTGACCTGATAATTAACTACTGAATGAATAAATGTTAATGAACATCTTTGGCCCCAAACCAAACATAGAACTCTTAAAAAAAAAAAAATACATAGAGTGCTCCTTTTGTCCAAGGAGAAACCAAGTGGGTTTCTGCCCCCAAACACCAGTCCTTAAAATTAGTAACCACATTGAAACAAAAAGGCACATCCATCTGCACCCTCTCACGCCTGGGGCAGTAGCTCCAGTTCTGGGCCCATGCTGAAGGAAAAGGGCTGGTGGGGAGGGTATTGAGTAGAACCTCAGAGAAGGATGCCAGAAGCAAGCAACCACCACACTGGGTAAAGAAAAGTTCTTACCTCTTGTGAAAGTTTCATCCCTAGAACTTGTTACTCATTCACCATGCTAGAATCCAACTTGAGGTCCATGCACTTCCTCCATGGAGAGAAACTTGGGGAGGTTAGGGGAAGAGCAGAAAGGAACTTCAAAACTACCTCTTGGAGCCTAGCAGTGGTGGCCTTTTTGAGTAGAGATCTACAAACAGTTCCAACAGGGAGAACCTAGTGGAGAAATTAACTTAATTCAGGGAGTCACAGTATGTCCTTGTATTTATCTAGAAATATTACAAACTCCAAATACATCAAATAGACTCTTATTTAGATGTTCAGATGAGAACATTTTGTGGGCATATAGACATGATATGAGGTTAAATAGCCATTTGGGATTATCCCGTTCCTTATTAAGTGTAGTCAAAAGTTGGCTTCTTTGCACATAATTCTTTCTCTGCCAAATTTCATTGCTAAGAGAAAATTTAGCTTGGGGTTAAATTCCAGGTGGGTGGTTACCTACATTAGGCTAAACAAAAGATCAGATTATCATGCTGTTTTAGTTAATGAATCATTTTAAAACTAATGGATCAAAATATTTAAATGTGCTGCCATATCTAGATGAGTAATTTTATTCTTTTAATCAATTTAAGCAAAATTTTGATATTTAAAAACTAAACATCCAAATTTGGTCTATTTTCAATAGTACTGGTTATCTGTGTTTGAGGTTTCATTCATATGTAGTAAATGATCTTTAAATGTATTGCTCTACTTTTTATGAAATCATTTGTTTGGTTCTGCAAGAGTACTACTTCTAAAACAGAACTACTTAGAAAAGGGACTATTTGTAGCAGCCTATATGTTCAACTCATTTCAGTGCTCTAAAAGTGTTGATTGTGCTTATGAAAGCGTTAGCACCCTGTATGACATCTTCAAGAAAAAATGAGTGAAAAAAATTTTAATTGCAGAAGTGGAGGAAAAGTGTTTGGCCAGTAAGTTCTCAGATTAATCTGTTTCTGCAGCAGAAAGAAGGGTAATGAGTTGAAAGGTGATATCTTGCTAGACTCCTGGGTATAGAATTACTTGGTTTCAGACTAATCGTAGAATTCAGGATGTCGTAGCTATATTACATACAGCATATATTATGAGGAGGATTCTGAATTTTTTGTCATTTGATCCTTATTTTTTTTAAGTTTATTTTTCTTTAAAATATATATATATATATATATATGTATGTATGTGTGTGTGTGTATATGTATATATGTACACAAAAAAAATTCCAGTGGTATTCTTTGGTAACCAATATTTCTACAAAAGAATCTAATGAATTTAGAAAATAATTCAGCCATCAGCATCAGTTCCATTTCACCTAATGCGTCCATGATGAATTAAACACTATCAAGTATTGTCTTTTATTATTAAGATAGGTATAGATTTAATCATTGCTTGGCCTGACCGGAGCTTCTTATTCATTCCTAAGGACACTCAAAACCCATTTCTCAATTTTCTCATACTCAGCCATGGTTCAGAGCATCTATTCAACATATGCTAAATTTCTTGGCTTTGAATATTTTTTTTAAAGATTTTATTTATTTATTTGAGAGAGAGAGAGAGAGCACGAGAGGGAAGAGGGTCAGAAGGAGAAGCAGACTCCCTGCCGACCAGGGAGCCCGATGTGGGACTCGATCCCGGGACTCCAGGATCATGACCTGAGCTGAAGACAGTCGCTTAACCAACTGGGCCACTCAGGCGCCCCAGCTTTGAATATTTTTATTGTAGACCTTGTTTAAAAACAATAAACAAGATGCCCACTGAAGACAGGTTTTATTTTTTGGACACACAATATGCAAAGAGCATGAGCAGACATTGAGCCAATGCACTATTACTATCTTACTAGATGTGTGTCTTGAGCTGCTGAATTTACATGAGCCTTTTTCCTAACCTGAAAATAATACAAGTGTTTAGGAAGAAGGACATGAGAGAACTTATACAAAGCACCTAGTATAAAGTTTCATTCTGTAATTGCTGTTATTCTTTTAAAATAAAAATCTTTTTTTTTTCAGGATAGGTTTTAGCACTTAGGAGAAATGACCATGATGCATCTAAAGGTTTTTTGTTTTGTTTTGTTTTGTTTTTTGTTTTTGTTTTTTTAAGAAAGGAAGAGTGTTAGCTAAAACATTAAGAATAACAGATACGAGTAGCTGAAAATCTACACTGCTTATGTGGTTTGGGGCTTTTCTATATCACTTAAAAATATCTTTTCTCTTAATGCCACCTTTTCTTTTTTTTAATAATTAAAAACTATACAGACAAAATATCTAAAGTGTATAAACTGGAATATACTTTTAAATTCCCTCTCCTGCGTTTCCCTATTTCTTCTCCAAGAAGCAAATCATTCCCAGTCATCCTTTTATAAATGCAGTCTCTCAAAAATGTGTTAAAGTTTCAATAATGTGACTTTTTTTGCCTGAGTTTATTAGTAATTTTTTTTAAAGATTGTATTTATTTATTTGATAGGGAGATAGAGAGCACAAGTAGGCAGAGCGGCAGGCAGAGGGAGAGGGAGAAGCAGGCTCCCCCCGGAGCAGGGAGCCCGACGCAGGGCTCGATCCCAGGACCCGGGGATCATGACCTGAGCCGAAGGCAGACACTCAATGACTGAGCCACCCAGGCGCCCCTATTAGTAATTTTCAACTTAAGATGTCAATAAATTTGTATAGACTTTTAAGAAAATTTGGTAGTATTGGGGCACCTGGGTGGCTCAATCGTTAAGCGTCTGCCTTCGGCTCAGGTCATGATCCCAGCGTCCTGGGATCGAGTCCCGCGTCGGGCTCCCTGCTCCGCGGGAAGCCTGCTTCTCCCTCTCCCACTCCCACTCCCCCTGTTTGTGTTCCCTTTCTCGCTGTCTGTCTCACTGTCAAATAAATAAAATCTTTTAAAAAAAGAAAGAAAATTTGATAGTATTAAAATTTTAAAAATGTGCTCAGCCATATCAATAGTTTTCCCACAATTGATCTTACAGATAATAAAATTATATTATTTGTTAGATATTTACTGATTTTTGGAATTTTTTTAAATTTTTGAATGATAGTTTTTTAAATTGTCATAAATAGGGCTGCACATTTGTAAGTGTGTCACTCTGTTAACTATTAACTAGAACACTTAGTGTGTTAATATATGTTTTTTAAATGAGAATAATTATCAAGTTGTCAAATAATTCTAATATAATATGATTTAAAAGACTATTCTACTTAAACTTACATTTTAAGTGATGTGATTAGGTCTGTCTCAAAGAGTTTACTTGATTTCAGTGTGTATCCTTGTTACATTCAGGGACTATGATTAATGAACACTACATCAAAAACACCCAGTGACGTACTTTATGTTGGCTAATTGAATTTAAATTAAAAAAAAATAAAGATCCCAAAAAGCTTTAGTTTAGGGGGGGAAAAAGACTACCAAGATATTATATGGAGATCTGAGTTCTTTTAGTGTAAATGGAGATACTTCTTTCAACCTTATTCATATTGCAAATAAAAGGATAAATATGGCTAAATTAGTGTCAAGTTTGTGTAGGTTGTTCTAACATTTGAGTAGACTGCTTTTTTGTCTATGTTTAATTTTATAATTTTCCTTAGCCTTAAAAAAGGGTCAATTTGAAAGCATTTACATCTTTTGTCATTTGAAATTAAACTTGCCACAAAAGAAGTCTCTATTAAAATAATTGTTTCTTTCAGGTTTCCTTATATTACGTTAGTTATGGTTGGTTTGACAAGGCAAGAAGTAGATTTATCGGTATAAAAAGCATATATCTATATTAGACATTGAAATATTTACTCTAGCTACAGATATATTTTATCTCATGTATTTATTATGGTTACTGTGTAAAGTAGATTCGATACTGATGATTCAGTAGATTATATTTCTAGTCTGAAAAGTGAATTTATTTCAACCACATTAGATAATATAACCTTCCAAAGTTGCTAGTTTTCATGTTTTAAAATGTTTTTATTGTGGAAAATTCCAAATGTTAACAAAAGTCTCTACAGAAAACTATAATGAAAGCCTGTGTGCATAGTACCCAACCTCAGCAGTTACAATAGACAGCTAAACTGGTTCTCTCTCACCTTCCCTACTCTCTTCCCACATACTGAATTATTTTGAAGCAAATTCAAGAGACATTATGATATGTTTATAATTAGTAATTTGTAGGATATTTCATTATTTAACAGCATTTTTGGTTATGTTTAATATTTGGCTCTGTTTTGGCTAGCTGCAAATTTTATAGATGCTTGACCATTGACCTCTATGTAATAAACATCATGTTATTGTTTTCAGCCAAATGGAAAACATTAAGAGTTCTCTTTGGGATTAGTTGCCATAGTTTAATACCGGATCACTCTGACATGTATAAATCATAATAAAGGTGGAAAAAGATATGTGGATATAGATGGCCTGAAGTTACCTTATGTTTTTCAGCAGTATGGCAAAAGTGAAAAAAACAAGAGACCAATTTAAGAAGGTCCATTTATGGCAGTCTGAAAACACGTATCACAGGCACAAAGAGAATAGATATCAAACTCTGACAAGCTTTCAACAGAAAAGCCAGAATGTTCTCTGAGGTAATCCTGGAATAGCTACACCGTCTGCACCACCTCCACTGAACTTTTAGCTTTCTCTTGAGACACTTGGCAACATGCCATATCAGTCTGATGCCAGCAGTAGAAGGACTAATCATCCTTAGCCGTGGCATGCTCTGAAGGTGCATATAATTCTTTCAAAAACTGAAATAGGATCACAAGACTGAGGCATCTATTTCCAATTAATTTGGTCACAGGAGTTTATCTGTCATCTTTGTTCTGTCACAGCAGTTTGTGGTAAACCTGCTTCACATGGATTATCAAATATTAAGAACAGTGGATTGCAGAATTTTCCCCCCAGTCAATTCCTATTTTGTCACTTTTGGTTTAAAGTAGATGAAACTAGCCATGAGTTTAAAAATGAACTTGACATTTTCAAACTTCCATGAAAAGGAATTGGTCAAACTCCTGGCACGATGACATAGTAGGTTATTGTATATACCATATTAATTCATTCTGATTTTCTACAAAAGGTTAGTATAAAGTTTTTACTCTAGAAAAGTATATACAACTTTAGCAACAAAAATACTTTCTTCCTTTTGCCCAGAAATGCATATGTGAGGATTCTATGCATAATATTCTTACTGTGTGCTAAATAAAATGGATACTAGTTTTCTGAATAGTATCTCTCAATATTTAAATATCTCATCTACCGTAAAAGTGTAACAAATTATTTTCCCTTATGGTCATGTAATACCAGTACAAAATAGGTAGGAATTTAGATGGCATGATAACCATTTTTTAATTTTTATCTGACTTTGATTCAGCTGGTTTAGGCTATTTGGGTTGCAAGAGCAAAACCTTGCTCAGGTTTGACCGAAAGGAAAGGTCATTAGAAGGATGGATGGAGTTAATGTTGTAGAAAGTAGGTAACACGAACTCACGGGCATCTTGGGAACTGAAGTTGTGTGTTTGGCTTCTTAACACTGTGGAACTAGAGCCAGAATATCTCTGCGGACCTCACAGTATGAGGGACTAGACCTCTGTTAATATTGTCATTCCAACAATATTTACTCGCTAGTTAATAGTAATAAACTATGTCTGAGTTTTGTAAAAATAAGACTTAAGTATAACTTAGATTACAAATTTATAAAATTAAATAACTTGAAGGAGATAGAAGTGGGACCATGACTCCTTGAAAGCATTTTAACTATCTAAGCTTGCCCTCATAATAGCTCTGGGAAGTTAATATTGTTGTTCCCAGGTAGCTTTTCCAATTTGATGCAGTCAGCTCATGGGGGGAAGCTGAGAATCAGAAACCTCGCCTGTACAAACCCTGAAGGCTGTGCTTGCTCACCAGACCACAAAGTCGGCCTGTGATGGAAAGAACAAGATTTTTCAAAATTGCTAATCCGTGAGGGGCATGAATGGCAACTCTGTTTTTTCTCTTTTCCCTTTTTGAACCTCAGTCCTTTTTTTACTTCAAAGCAGGTTAAACCAAGCCAGAACACCGCTCCCACTTTTTTTCTCATCGTGTCTTCCTCTTTTTTCCGGCTCTCCCTCTGCTTCTGTTATTCTCCACGCTACCCAAACTCTTCCATTTCCATTTCTGATGAGTCTTAACACACGTGGGGTGTGGTGCATCCACCCAAAAGAACTTGAGGGAACGTGACACGGCATCAGCTTCCTGTCCTGCCTGGACTCTGCCCTCCTCCCCTGGCTTAGCTGTTCTGACATTCCTACTGTTAGAAGTGCCACTTTAAAATGGCTCCGAGACACTATTGTGCTATCCTCTGAATTTTCTGGTAAATTCATCTGTGTTTTGTGGAGAGAGGTTTCCCATCAGTCATATTTACCTCTCCCTTTGCCATCTTCATATTGGTTTTGTTTATGAACTTCACTCATTGTTATTCAAAGGCAAAGAATGCTGCCACTGTGCATGTCAGATACGGGGCAGCCAGGCTTCTTCCAGAGGAAACAGCAGGGCAACGAAGTCTGGGAAAGGAAATGGCATCAAAGAGGAGCCATCAAGCCCGCTCCTGATGAAGGGAAATTCGATTTTATGAGTGCAAAAGGGGAGAGCAGACGCTCATGGAAGGAGCAAGTGAGCCAGGAAAAGAAAGGGAACGCTTCGATCAAAACCGAGCTTGCTCATAACCAAACAGCCGTGTTTTTTTGAGTCTAGCCTCATAGGTGTATTCCCCATGGCCCAAAGTGGCTGTGGGCAAGAGGGGAGCACTGTGGTCAGGGCCAGGAAACACGAAAACCACTCCTTTTGTTCCCTACCATGAGTCTTGATTATAATGGAAATCCTGCCAGACCCTTAATTATGAAAGTACAACAGGGCATTAATATAATTCATCACCTGTTAAAAGGAGTACTTGTGGGCTATTTACTAGAAATCTATTAAATATGACATGAAGACAGATTGCACTCCATTTCTTAACATGACATTATAATCAGGATGTATGCTCAGTAAAATGGTTTATAGAACCCTTGTCTGTGAGTCCTATCAATTAACCTAAAATCTGCATGAATGAAGTGTAGCCAGGCAGCGCCCTGAGCAAATGGATGCATTCTTCCTCTGGTTCTCAGCAGAGGAAAGTTTCATTTTGAAATATCACTTGCTGTTTTCATAGAAAGTTCATTGCCATGTATTATATTCAGCAATGCACAGAGTGAAAGGATTATAAAACAGAGTACTCACTTCATCGTTACGTTACTGAATGTTGACAGATTTGTTTTTGTATGAACCTGGTGCATTTCCTTGACATCCTAATATAAAAATCTTTTGCATAGATAAGGTTGATACTGATGGCCTAGTACTATAATCCTGTAAAGTATGCCCTGATGTACCTTCAAGTACAAATATCCTTTTAAGCTTTTCTGCTTACAAATGAAAGAAAATTCATTTATGTATTATCTGCATAGCAGTTAAAGATGAGAATCTCTTTGACTTTAAGTGGAGAGTAACTATTCTCAAATGTATTTTATTTACGTCTGTGCTCAGGATTCATCCTTGCCTTTTTTTTTCCACCTAAAAAATATGATGTGAAACTCTCCTCATTGTCCTTATAGTTAATACCCCACTCTGTAACACTCTGTATTACTCTAAAATTGTATTAGAAATGTTACACAGTAAACAAGCAGCCATGTTTAACATTTTCTTAGTCAGGCTTAGTTCAGATCTCTTTGTTCATATTTCTCTGGTAAAGTTACATGTAAACATAGCTCCATAGGGAGGCATTGTGTTTTCTGCTGCAATGAAGGGAAGGTAGTGGAAGAGATCAACCAACATGGAATAAAAAAGTCATCTGGGCGTGGCTCTAGAATAAATAATTTGGTTTTACTTACTATGTTTATTCACTGGTTTCTCTCCTCTTCACATGCCAGCAAGAATGTCAAAGAGAATGTTTTTCTTGTATAATGTCCCCTGCCCTGGTGCCATATTGTGTTATGCTTTAAAATAGAAGCTGCCACTGCCAACCCAGATTTCTTTAGAGAGAACATACTGTCTTCAGGCCAGAAGAGAGCAAGCGTTCATTAGACCAGTGGGACACTCGTAGCTGAATGGAGGGGATGGGGGATGACCTTGTTAGTCCTTCCTCCACCATTCCTTGCCCTGACCAAGCAGTTTTCCGCCCTTGCTCTTTATGTTCTGCTCCTAGCAAAGGTTACTTTCCTAGTCAAATCTTGGTGCCTGCTGAGACAGAGAAGAGCCTGACCTATGACTGTGGTCATTCCTTGTAAACATCTTCCTAGGTATATCCATGAGTGGCACAACGGTACAGAAACAGTAAAGCACAAAAAACTGTTACAATGACATTAGGATTCTGGCTAGCAAAACCTATGGCTATGAATGGGATAATCAGGTCCATAGAATTCATTTTCACCCCTTCTTTTTATTTCACAGTCTTCTTTTATTTCACAGTATCTCCTATTTCTCTATAACATGAATTCCTACTCAGCCAGGCTGGGCTTCTTCTCACTATATTGTAAATGTTTCATCCTCAGTCCAGTCTCTGTGACCTTGGCCATGCCCCAGATGCCCTCCCTTTTCCCCTCATGATTGTATCTCATCTCCTCCATGAATTATCAGTTCCCTAATAATAGTCAAGCGCTTATTCACTTTTGTATCTCTCCCAGGATTTACTAAGGAGACATAGTAAATATCTGTTGAGTTAAAAATTAAGTAAAATTTCTGTGTAGTTTTAGATCCATAATATTTTTAAAATTAAGGTTAAGGATTTGTGAGAGCATGAAGATGCATTTACATTTAAAACTGTTCTTACCTATTTTTAAATCTCTTTGTACATCTTCAATATAAGTAAACAGGATATATTTCTTGAAATCTGAAGGCATGGAAATAATCTTTTTGTTGTGTTCTTGTGTATAACATGCATCTAAAATTAATATTCTCTGAAAGATAGTTCAGGGTTCATGAGGAATACTTGTTAAAATGAACAATGTAAGTCCTAGTTAGCTGTTAGCCCCAAAATAGAAATGGTCATTATCAATAATCAAGCTCCTATAATAGATTCTTACTCTTTTGGAGGAGACCATGATGTTTGCTGCCTCATTTCCAGAGGGGCTTGTGAGAGAATCAGTGCCTGAAGTCACAGCTGTCACACTTTGGAGTCTCGGCAAGGCATGCTGGGTTGGAAAACTAGCTTTCCAAAGGGTCAAGGAAGCAGAAACTGATTTCTCACACACCATTACACAGTTTAACTAACATAACAAATGCCAAATAATTGCTGGCACTAATGGGTAGGTGGATGTTTACTTTGTGTGGTTACCATGGATTCTCTTAGCATTGACAGGCCTGCTGTGATTGAGATGCTGCAAATTTAAGGAAATAGCAATGATATGATCAGCTTGACTCAATAATTTGAAAAGGGCTTATTTATCTGAAAGACAATTAAAACTGTCTTAACTATATTATACTCAGCTTGCTTTGATTTAATGTATTATCCTATCCTATGGGAGTTGTTTTGGTATTTTATAACTCTAATCCAAACGTGTGTGTGTGTGTGTGTGTGTGTGTGTGTGTGTGTGTGTATGTACATACATATATATAAAACCTATTAGATGTGTGTATATATATATATGTTTATTGAGCTATTGAATTTATTGACTTATTTGTGTCATACACTGGAATAAACACTTCACATGTGTTATCCCATTTAATTTTATTAGATATAATCATGCCCACTTTACAGATTAGAAAACTGAGGTAGGGATAGGTTAAGTAGCTTGTCAATGATCCCACCCTCGTAAGTAGTAGACTAAGGATTTAAACCCTATTGAGTTCCAGAGTCTGTGTCTCAACCCAGTGTGTTGTTCCCTATCCAGCAGCAGCAGCATTACCTGGAAACTTGTTAGGGATGCAGATTCTCAGGCCCCACCACAGCCTGACTGAATCAGGAACTCTGGGGATGGAGCTCAGCAACCTGTGTTTTAATAAAACCTCAGGGTGATTCTGATGATGCTGAAATTTGAGAATCATGGCCTTCCGTTATTCTCTCAAGCTTAAGTTTCCAGCCAGCTTTCCCAGCCTGCATCTGTCCCAGCGGCAGGTGCCTTCTGGCTTCCCCGCCATGCCCTCCCCCAACCCCACACATCCCCAGGCCCTCCTTTAATCACTTTGCTGTCTTTAATGAATCCAGCCATACAAGGAATACTGCTTAAGTTAAATTGGAAGAACAAACTATATACTAGGTTTCTCTCATGAGCAAGCACTTTAATCATCTGATCAAAGTTAGGAACCTCTTGCCCAGACAAATATGTCTGTCCAGACACATATGGATACCCATGTAGAATTTGTTAATCATGTTTCCCTGGAGCCAATCCATGAGATGTCCCTGGGATTTAGGTGAAGACCCTCAGGTAGTAGCTATAAAGATTGGTCAAGGTAATAAAATCCAAGGCCTATAAATGCCCCTCACAGCAACAGTAAGCAGTTCATCTCTGTTCTTTAGTATTTTTTCTTTAAAAAAATCTGACCTGTGACATTTAATTATCTATGTATGAACTTAAGCAGGGCTAACCTTCTCTGAGCCTCAGGGTTTTTTTCTCTGTAAACCTAGGGGTAATAATACCATAATGTAGAATCAATGAAAATTTAGCAGTAATAAATTTAAAGCTCCTATCATTATAGTAAGGCACTCATTAAATTGTGTGTGTGTGTGTGTATTTCTTATCATTTGGAAAATACAGAAAATTACAAAGAAAATAAATGATAACCCAGAAATAAAATAAATGATAACTCAGAGATAACCCACTTGCCTCTCATTTTTTAAAACCGCATTTGGGATATGCACAGTTTAGTAAACCCTGCTTTTACTAAACAGTTTATTATGATTTTTTGTCAACCTGCCTAGAAAGAATTATGTCCAATGAATAATTTAGTATAATACACAAATAAGACTTAATCCCTGTCTGCCTACGCCTAGCTATATATTCTTTGTCCTGTAATAGTGGCAGGGGATACATGATACACATTCTTTAATTTTAACTTGTACTTAAATAGCAGACACCCTCGAAATTTCTAACCCCCTTTTCTAGTCAATTCCCAAAGATAATGACCTTGGAAAGAGGGAAGAGAGTGAAGGTGAATGTGGACTTAAAACGTCTCTTATTCTTCTATGCGAATACACTAAAAGTACATTCTAGTACTTAAAATATCCCCTCCTCCCACCCACCCCCACCCCCCGCTCGGCCACGAGACTAGAATCAGTTGTTTTAACTCCAGCTGTTATAGCTTGAGACCTCAGTTTAAACACTATTTATTTATACTGAAATCTGTTCCCTGATCTCTTTTATTGTCTTATCCTTCCCCCGCCCCACAATTGCTTGCTATAACATAAAATGTCTCGAAAAGAGGGGAAAAAAATGTCATTAAAGCAGCATTTTTAAAAAATGAAATGTGTTCCATTTTCTACTTATATCTTATCTTCTGTGGTTGTTTCTTCACTGTTGTCTGGAATGAGGCATCTCTAAACACAGTGAAAGCCCACACTACAGGATCATGAGAAATCACGACGGGCAGACCCCTCCTGCCCTCAGATGCCTGCCACTGCTGTCACCACCAGCTAGACTTTGAATTCATACATCATGAGACCCTGAGAGGGAAAGGGTAGGGTCTTTTTTTTTTTTTCTTCATTTTTATCCACCATCCTAGTGCTGAGTAAAATTAACCTAATAACTCTTTGTTGACTAAATACTATGAATTTGCTTCAGATCGCATGAACAATTCAATTATCTTTTTTTCCCCTGTATTTTAGGCATTCTTACATCAACTTCAGTATTTGGTTTGAGGGAAATCTAGCAATGAGAAGAAAAATTGCAGATAGAGAATCTTAGATTTTTCTGCTTCCTTAATGCTTAAAATGTTCTTTATACTTGTAACCAGTGGAGATAAGATAGACTTTTAAAATAAAGTCATGATTCTTCCAAGTGATTGTATATCAGCCTTGAGAGAAGTCAGCATGCATCATATATAACATCTGGAGATTTATGATCCCTTGGAGAATGCTAGCAGAAATCTTCCAATCTTCTCAGAATTGTATTTGGTTTTTAAACTTTTTTATTTTAACACCTTTTTATCTGTCTGTAAAAATGATATCTATTCATAGTCAAACATTTGAAAGATACAGAAATTGTAGGGGAAAAAAATCATCACCAGCAATTCAAACGTACAAACATAACCATTCTAACTTTTGTTGAATTTCCTGCTATCATATCCACATTTGTTAGATGTATTATAAAACAAAGGGCTGGCACAAACTATTATTTATATTCATTTTGATACTACACAACAATTTTATAACATGCCTACTATTGGCATAATATCTTCATGTTGGAACATTAAACATTTCCCCTGTAAAATTTTGCTACCTATATTAGGTCAACCATCTTTAAGTTTCTTTTCTGAAAAATCTGATTTAACTAAAGTAGGAATATCAGAACAATCCAGTAAGAGCAAGACTCCTCACTGAATCATACAAATGGAATCTTTGATATTATTTATAAGCCTGCTATCTGAAAAACTCTAATTATCATTTGTAATAAAAATGAACTGTCAAATTTACATCTAGATTGATTCAGATTCCATGCATCTTTTATCTTTTGATTTCTAGAATTCTTTGTGTGTTACTGAAGAAAACAGTAAGTTCATCCTGCACATTTCAATTCATGTTAAATTCTACTAATCCTCATGCCATTACCATAAAAAACCGCACTATAATAAAATAATATCCAAATCTCAGACAATGACAAATTTTGTCAAGTACTCTTCAATGTAATAGATTGTACCCAAGCAAATAAAAAACATGTATTAATTTTTAAAGGTTTTACCTACATTTTTAATCTTGAATACTATATGTAATTAAAAGAAAAACAAATACCAAGTAGTATTTAGTAAGAATACATTATAAGCTGATGGTATATTAGAATTAAAATTATATTTTATGATATTATTTCTTTATATGACCTGTTTACTTGACCTTGGACTTAATCCTGTTAATTAAACATATTTCAAGAACTGTAATGAAAAACAAGATTATTGAAGAGAAGTGAATTTCCACAAATTTTTGGCAAGGCTTCTAAATTGATAGATTTGCGTCACCCAGCCCATCTTGTCCTGGATGTGCTAATGAGCAGTCAAAGCCAATACATGAAGAAAAGGAAGGAAGGGGGGAGAAGTATTTGAGCATGTTTATAGGCAATCCATAGCTCATTGACTAGACACTGAATATCTGGGAATTGATTTTATAGAAGAGCACATTTTAAGAATGAGAATTTTCTTAAGCTCTTTTACTACCAGAACAAAGTAATCTTACTATATTTTTAGGACGCTTGTCTAGGGAAGGCTTTGGATATAAATGATGCATTAACATTATATGCAGACAGAGTGTATATGCCAGCAGAAAACTAAATGGGGGAGAATTGTATGTTTATACAATACAATTCCAAGGTCAGTTCACTCTTTGCTGAACGCACAGCTCAGATTTTTTTCTTCTTTTTGATATATGTTTGTTTTTCTGTTAACAGAAGATATCCCTTTATCAAACATTCCATAAATCTGAGTCTGGCGAGATAATTTTTTGTAATTCTCCCTTGGCCCATTTCTGTGCAGTTTTGAAAACATCTAACAAACAGCTGCATAAAACAACCTAGTAGCCTAAAATAACAAAATAGCTGAACGTGGAGCTTAAAGAAATTAGGAAATAATCAAGTAGAGGTTCTTTATAGCAGTTGAATTTTCAGTCAATAAATATTTTTGATTGACTGAACACTGTTCTTTAAGGACATTGTTAATTATCTCTAGGTGTATTGTTTATATCTTTTGGAAATTGTTGCAATAGTGATAAAAATGTTGTCTGGTGGAAATTGCTCTAGTATCAAATATTTTTCAGTGGAAATTAAATTTACTTATTTAAAATTACCATTGAAGAAAGCCTTTACAACCATTAAGACATAATTGCTTTACTCTTTTTTGTTTAATTGTATAAATAGGGTATTTAAATACATTTGAAGTTTAGAAAGTAATGGAATCTTTTTAGTGAATGCATTTAATTTTAAAGTTACTTTTCACTAGTTTTTGCCTTTCTGTGAAGTTACACAGTAAGTATTTTGTTGAATCATTCAGCAACTTGATCTCAAGACAATACGATTATCACAGTCATCTAGATTGATCAGGTCCCTATATTTAGCTTCTTGTATTGACTTAAAAATCTTTTTACATTTTACATTTTAAATGGTTAATTAATTAGGTATTGATTTATTTTTAAGCTCCACGGTGACAATAACCAATAAAGATCACCATTATAAAACCTCATTATAGGAGCATCTGGCTCTTGATCTTGGGGTTGTGAGTTCGAGCCCCACATTGGTCATGGAGACTACTTAAAAAAAATAAATGAATAAATAATAAAACCTTGGCTATAATTTTATCTTTCTGTTTTTTGAGTAGGAAATCCATCCAAAGTGGTATGATTTCCTTCTATGGTGAAATATTAACCTACACAGGCTAAAAGGAAAGCAGTAGATGGAGTAATTATCTATTTGTGATCACCCTTAATTCCACCCCATAAACTGCTACCCTTTACCCCTTATCAGTAAGTAAGAAGATTATGTCTAAGTAGATCCCATCACAATTAGGTAAACATGCTTTTTTTTTCTTTTTTTTAAGATTACCCTCTAAAGTCCTTATCATAAGCCATAGGGGTCTGTTAATTAGAGATCTTCAGGATTCAGTCCTGGTGCCTGTGTTAGATTCCATTCTGCATTTCATTATTTCCTGGGTGACAGAATGAAAAGCGTACTGATTAAGTTTGGAGATTACACTAAGCTAACAGGGGTTACAAACATTTGCAAAGCTAGAACTAGAATTCAAAATGATCTTAATAAATTATATAAATCACATTTCAAAAAATGGAACACATTCAAGGTTATATCCTGAGAGAAGAAAGTAAACAGTACTCTCAGCAGAGGGAGGAAGATTATTCAAGCCCCGAAATGACAAGAAAAGGGCTGTGAGCTCAAGGTGAGTCAGCAGAGTAGTGCCCAGCCTAAAACAAGATTACAAAGGCCAGCTTTGCTCTGCCAAAGACACACTTAGCTCCTTCGTGGCCTGAACTATAGAAAATCAGGATGAGACTCACTTGGAACATGCTCCACGCCCCAAAGCCCTAGTTTAGCAAGCTGGTGAGAGCAGATGCAAGGGTATCGCACGTGCTCGGGGGCACCACTGAACGCTGTTCCTAGAGAGAGTGTGGGTGCCAGGCCCTCTTCAGACACCACACATTCAGAGAGTACATGAGGACTGACAGGCACGGAGAGGTGGTAAGAGCTTGTTGGCTTTTAGCAAGGCATGCTATAAAACTCATACGATACTGGGTTTTAGGGGGTTAGGAAATAATCCTTTGTTATGTTTGGCATCGTATAAGCTTTTATTAAACTGTTTTGTCGACTTTGAGTTTCCACATTTTAAAAAGAACTGTGAAAATTGGGAAAAGTCTGTAGAAGAACAACGGAAATGCTTAATGGGATGTAAAATAGGTCATGTGGGGAAAGATTAAAGGGGTTTCATTGCTTAGCCAGGAAAATAGAAAGCTAAGAGATGCTTTAATAACTGTCTTATAGTATACAGAGGTTTATAATAAGAATGCTGACCAGTTCTGCATCCCTACAGAAGAAAGAATAAAAGAAAATTAGTTTAAAATAGCAAGGGAGAGCTTGCTTTTACGTTGATGGGATTTCTTGATTATAAACTATCATTAAGCATTGTCTAAGGCTACCAAGAGACCTAATACCATCTCTGAAGGTGTTTAAAATGGAATCAGCCTTCCTGGTTGGAAAGCTTAAGAGTTGACCTGCTTGATGGTAGAACTAAGGCAGTCCACCTCTTGAGGAATGTAAGTGTTATCTCACAGTTATAAAAGGTCATCGCCCTCTTCCTTTGTTACGCATCTGTAAAGTTAAGTATACATTATGTGTATTACGGCTTTATTTGACACGCTCAAGAAATGACTTTGCTTGCCGTTTTCCTGTCTAAAGAAGCACACGTCTTGTTTTCTGTTTTCTGTCGTTTATTCAACAATGTCTGTTGAGTGCCTGCTCTGTGCAAAGCGCTATGCTCGAGGCTGTGAGTTATACAAATAACTGGACCTTCCTTTATTCTTCCTTCACAAACATTTTCTGGGCACCTCCCCTGTGCTAGACACTATGCCACATGCTCAGAATCCAAATACATGTGCAAAGACGTCTCTCAAGAGCTCACAGTGTAGTGAATGAGAATAATAAGTAAACAGAA
This sequence comes from Callorhinus ursinus, assembly GCF_003265705.2. Lineage (NCBI taxonomy): Eukaryota > Metazoa > Chordata > Mammalia > Carnivora > Otariidae > Callorhinus > Callorhinus ursinus. The sequence goes on along the minus strand of NW_027397065.1, from coordinate 23,013,313 downwards.
TTGCACTGTGATGTGATGAGGCCTGGGCCAAAAGAATGAGCAGACAGCTTTGAAATACATGAGACATAGTGGATGCATCTAATATAGATCAGGGTGGTTCTGGAGGCTGGGAAGGGTTTGCTGGAGGAGATGACATCTGAGCTGAATCGAGGTGTTATGGGAAGGGAGCCCAGTGTGCTCTAAAATACCAAGAGGACTATCCTATGTGAACTGATTATTTCTATCTAGCAAGACACATAAAAACATTTGTTTCATTTCATCAACTAAAATGTTATTGATTCTGTCCTCTGCCCTTTCTTTGATCTTTAATAAAACAATGAAATCTGATTTACAGTCAGTTTTGTTACAAGGTGACATACATGTTTCTAAATTCATCATGTGCTGCACAGAAAATTATAGCTTAGGGGAAAATGGGGTTAGAGACAAACATTCAAAAACTTCATCAGGGACCTACAAAATTTTAAAAAGATAGGACCCTAATAAAAAGTAGCAGCATTAAAATTAACAAGTCAGGAAACAACAGATGTTGGCGAGGATGCAGAGAAAGGGGAACCCTCCTACACTGTTGGTGGGAATGCAAGCTGGTGCAGACACTCTGGAAAACAGTATGGAGATTCCTCAAAAAGTTGAAAATAGAGCTACCGTACGACCCAGCAATTGCTCTACTGGGTATTTACCCCAAAGATACAAATGTAGTGATCTGAAGGGGTATGTGCACCCCAATGTTTATAGCAGCAATGTCCACAATAGCCAAACTATGGAAAGAGCCAAGATGTCCCTCGACAGGTGAATGAATAAAGAAGATGTGGTATGTATGTATGTGTATATATATATATATATATATATATATATATATATATATATACACACATATATGTATGTATGTATGTATATATATATAAAATGGACTATTATGCAGCCATCAGAAAAAGAAATCTTGCCCTTTGCAATGACGTGGATGGAACTGGAGGGTATTATGCTAAGCAAAATAAGGCAATCAGAGAAAGACATGTATCATATGATCTCACTGATATGAGGAATTCTTAATCTCAGGAAACAAACTGAGGGTTGCTGGAGTGATGGGGGGTGGGAGGGATGGGGTGACTGGGTGATAGACATTGGGGAGGGTATGTGCTATGGTGAGCACTGTGAATTGTGTGAGACTGTTGAATCACAGACCTGTACCTCTGAAACAAATAATACATTAAATGTTAAAAAAAAAGAAGAAGAAGAAGATAGTAGGAAAGGAAAAAATGAAGGGGGGAAATCGGAGGGGGAGACAAACCATGAGAGACTATGGACTCTGAGAAACAAACTGAGGGTTCTAGAGGGGAGGGGGGTGGCGGAATGGGTTCGCCTGGTGGGTGGGTATTAAAGGGCACGTATTGAATGAAGCACTGAGTGTTATACACAAACAATGAATCATGGAACACTACATCAAAAATTAATGATGTAATGTATGGTGATTCACATAATAAAATAAAACTAAGAAAAAAAGTAGCAGCCTGGTTTTTACACTTGTTAAATAGTTAGGGAATGCATACTAGTACTATAATATTACATTGGTACTACGATAAATATGGCAGTGTACCATGAAAAAGCCCATGAAAAAGACTTGCTTGTGGAAGTTGGAGTCAGAGGGTGAAGTAGTGGAAAGAAGTGATCTGAAATCTGATGGAAAGTCGTGACAGCAGATGGGCAGGAATGTGGGCTCATAACTGAGTCATAACACAAGAAGTGGAATGAGAAGTTCAAGATGTGTGCTTGTGTGCATTTTGTAAATTTCTCCACAATTCCATTCAGCTGGGTACAGTTTTCTGTTCTCACCTAGCATTTCTTACCAAGAACTCCATTTAAACAAATGCAAAATTTGCATTATGCTCAAATTATTCCCTAATATATCAGTCCTATTGGAACAAATTTTCAATTTTAAAAGGAGCGTTATTGCAGAACTGACTATATATTGTTGCAAATTAAGTTCATAATTTTTTTATTATATCTCCTGATATTTCAAATATAATGTGTTTAGATTCTACTGGGCCTATCAGGATTCCTCATAAATTTTGTTTTCTACTTAACTAATGCTAATAAAGGGGCTTCCATTTCTTCCAGAGCAACATTTTCCTGTAGGGTCTCTAACAGGGGCATCCACTGGGAACTAGGCAAAACAGGTGAAAGCCATGTGAGTGCAAATAGTGTCTTGCAGTCTGAGCCTCCATGTTTGCAGCAACCCTCGGGGAGACTCAGTAACAAGGACAGCAGGTCTGTTTGTTTGTTTGTTTCATGCTGGCAAGGTAGATGGCCAAAACTACAAAGGAATGATCCAGGAGACTGGGGCTTTGGTCATGGATCAGTCTCCACTAACAGGCATGCAGAGAGTGATGCCTATCGGGATCAAAGTGTTGCCTTTTAGGGAGCCAGTAGGTCCAAAGAACTGGTCTTTACTTTCTGCTCTCTCCCTTTTGTAGTGGACATAGATTCAGGCCTACAGGAAGAGGGACATCTCGGTGGAGGACGTTATACTTAGGGGCAGAGGAGGCAGCAGCTGTGTAGGTGGGTCAGGCAGTGTCCCATATTAGGCCCCTGTGTCCTTTTGAAATATTTTCCCCCATAAAAAATATAAGAAAGATGATTTTCATCTATGCAATGTGGTGGCGATTTTTTTTTTTCACCTAATTCAAGTGTTCCTGCAAGAAAAACAGCTCTTAGTTACACTAAGATAGAGGAAAAGAGACAGTTTGGGACTTGGAAGCAGAAAGAGTCGTCGCGAGCTCTTCATGGTGTTCTTGAAGTGGCCGGAGGCCTCTTGTTCATGCTAAACCCCCCATTCGCAGGCCCAGAGAAAGGGGAAGGTTCCATCTGCCCACACCTCTCTCCCAGGTTAGACAGCCCCTGCATAAAAATTGGGAACTGAAGGGTTAAATTACACCAGATGATAAAATCCTTACATAGCTTCAAGCAAACATTCAGCTGACAAAAATGTTATTGTATGTTCTCTCATGAAAGCTTTAAGATATGCTTGGGTTAATTAGATTTCCAAATATGCAAATATGCCCTAGTGAGGTTTTTCTGAAATGCACCATTTTAAAATTATGTAGCATGGCATTAGTGTTCAAAATACTGACTTGTAAGACTTAGCCTGAATAGCTTACTAACATATCATGTAAATTCATAATTGATCAAACCCATTTATTCCCCACTGTCCACATTATACTGTTCAAATTGGGTTAGAAAGTTTTATGGAAATTAGGTTCTCTAGCATGCTTTGGGGAAGATTAAGGAGTAGTTTAAATTACAGCAGTAGTTCTTCAAAAAATGCCAATTCACTTGTCTGATATCAATGTTTCCACTGTGCTCAGTTTAGGGAACATGAGGCTTCTATAGCCCGGAGACGGTGGATCACCTGAAGGAAATTAGAACACAAACTTTGATCTTAAGGGGAAAGAATATTGTAGCAAGGGCATCTGAAATGATTTCATTTTGTTGACCTGCTTGTGCCAGTAAATAACTTTAAGATTTTAACTTCTGAATAGCTTTTTTTTTTTTTAATATTAGATTTTCCTTTAGAAACATAATTCGTTCGGGTGTTCTATAGAAGCAGTTTTCTGGTTAACTGAAATGTTTGTTCTGTGTCAGTTAAAAACAATAATTTTTCCCAGAAACCTTTATGAAATCTATTGTAGCCTTCAATGCTTTATTAATTAGTACATACTGAAGTATACTAAACATAAGCCAATAATTTCTGGATAACTCAGATGTACTATGACCAGAGGCCCCAGTGAGGTATGGGAAGCTATTTATCCAGGCTTTTAATTGAGCTAGACCACAGAGTCAACAAACTTTTTTTGTAAAGGGCCAGATACTAATATTCTAAGTTTTGCAGGCAGTGTCGTCTCTGTTGCTGCCCCTCAGCTCTGCCAGTTGCCCTGTAAAAGCAGCTATAGATGATACATAGTGAATGAGCATAGCTGATTTCCATTAAGACTTTGACACTGAACAAGCAGGAGTTGAATTTGGCCTGCAGGCTGTGGTTTGACAAGCTCTGACCTCAGTTACCATCTTTCTTGAGTAATTTTTTAGAAGTTCATTACGGTCATTTATTTATGTTTTGATATTCTTGTGTTCTTTATTTTAGCAGTATCTCATCCCTTTCTGATTATTGCTTTTGATGTGCTTTGGTTTATAAGGAAAAAAAAAAACCTTGTTAGATTTGTCCCTAAAATAAGAGTCACTGGACTCCCCGGGGAGGGGCCACGGGCTTTCTAGTAGAGAAAGCACACAGTGCATTTACTGTGGTTTTTCTTCTCCATTCTTGCTCAGAGGCCATTTTTATTTATTTCCAGATTCTTGACCAAATTGTTAATGTGTAAAATAAGTTTTGTGTGAAGATAATTTTGTTGTGGTTTTTATAACTCTACATCAAATTCACTTAAAAGTAAGAACAGATTTTTCAACTACATTCTCATAGTTTAGTGTGTCTCGTCCGGTGCTTTCCATATTTATGACTAGTTATCAAGAGTAACAGATGTGTGTTCTCACAAAGAAGAGACTAAATTGCCTTTCAAACAAGAAGAAATTGCCCTGCCCTCACCATGATCAGTGTACTGTAGTATTTTGTGCTTACTCTCGATTTACTTTATTCACATAACCAAACTTTGTTTTTGGGTTCCTGGGAACTTTTTAAGCCTACCCACAGAACTGAGTCGTTGAGAACACTGGATCTGGGTTCAGATCATAGCTGTGTGATGTTAGGCAACTTACATCACTTTTCTGAACCTTAGCTCTTTCATCTATAAAATAGAAGTGACAAAGGTGCCTACCTGAGAGCACTGTTGTTCTGTTTCTTCGATGTTTTTGCCCTCATTCTTCTCTTTTTCCTCCCTTTTTCCTCCAGCGGCACTCAAATTAACAATAGGTTTAAAACTTAACATGCCATTAAGTTACACTGTTGAGGCTCTTTTTCTTTCCAGTTCATCATTGAAGGAGATAATACCTAGGATTAAAATAATTTCTCTCACTTAAAAAGAGGTGGCCACAATAATACATGGAATATAGGGAGTAGGGCTTTGTAACATAAGCCACATCCTAGCACAGAAAATGTAATTTTATCATTTTTGCTATTACATTATTAGATGTTTTAAGTATTATCTACATCAGGTTTAGGATGCATGCTCAGCAAAATATAAAACATTTTGTATTACACAGGTTCTAAAATAACGTCTGCCAACTCTAGGAGAAGGTGATAAGTTTAGCTGTCAACATTGGTCAGCAAGTTCTTCCATGACTGCACTTCCAAGAAGTTCCAGAGATTTAATTCTATTATTCAGTTTCCTAGTTGATGTCACCACAGGAATTTAGGAAGATCTAACTTCCTGAGCATCAACTGTCCAACAGTTATTGTTCTCATAATTGCTATAGAAACACCATCTTTGATCTCTGTGGTATACATAATTTAAAATTGTGTATGAAAGAAAGAAAGAAAGAAAAAGAAAGAAAGAAAAGAAAGTAGAGATCTAAACCCACAGGGACTCCAGTAATGATATGAATAGTATAGTTGATGGAAGTGCCCTGGCAAATCATCAGTAGCAAGTTGCTTAATCTTTTCAGGCAGCAGTTGTCCCATCTTTAAAATAGATGGAGCACTGGGTGTTGTATGCGGACGGTGGATTATGGAACACTACATCAAGGACTGATGATGTAATGTATGGTGATTAACATAACATAATAAAATAAAAGCGTAAAAGAAAAAAAATTAAAAAAATAAAATAGATGGGACTTTAGGTTTTACAATGACAGAATAAAAACATTTCTGTACCCTTCTCTTGAAAACCACCCCAAAACTAGGGGGAAAAAAGCACAAACATGAGTTTCAATTGTGATGAAAGTAGGAGCTCACTCTAGCCTGAGAACACAGTTGTGAAGCTAAAAGTAGATGGAAAATGGAAAATGATTGGGATAATGTAAAAGTTTTGGAAATAGATATTGGTGGTGGTTGCACAATAATGTAAGTATAATTGTTGCCATTGAATTGTGCATAATTAAAAATAGTTAAAATGGTAGGTTTTTAATATGTATTTTACCGCAATAAATATAAAAAAAAATGAGAAAGTGATTTGCTAAGGAGAAGGGAGGTCAAACAAAAACACTTGCAGGTTGAAAGTACCAAAGAACAGCTAGCCAATCTGCTTCTCAGAGAGGGCTCGAAAATTGGAGGCCAGATAGTAATAGAAGATGAGACCAGTGAAAACAGGGGTTGCTTGAAATTGTGTCCAAGTTGCAACTAGACCTCCTGATCTTCCCTTCCTCCTCATCTCCACTGTGCCTGGTCAGATGACCTGACCGTTTCCATCCATACAGGAGCTTACACTCTCAGGAAGACTGAATCAGAGCCTCTCAGGACTCGGAGCCTACATGGCCTAAAAAGGGAGAGCGAGGGTGAGCAACCATGTAGAAAACACAAGTGGGAGTCTAGTACTAAATGTGAGGTCTTTTTCCATGATGAGCCCCAGAATGCAGGTAGTCAGGGCTTATCCCTGTGAGCTATCTTGCTAGAGGAGTCATAGCTGATTTAAAAACAGGGAGGTGCAGAGCCAGAGCAATGACTGAAAGAGCTGACAGTCATTTGCTTCAGAGAGGAGCAAAGGAGGGGTTGGGACAAATAACCCTAAGGGTTTTTTTCTTTTTTTCCTGGCGTGTAATTAACACGGTGTTATATTGGTTTCAGGTGTACAGTGTAATGATTCAGCAGTTCCGTGCATGGCTCAGTGCTCATCGTGACGAACGTGCGCTTTATCCCCTTCACCCCTCCCCCCACCCGCCTCCCCTCTGTGTCAACCGCAGTTTGTTTCCTGTGCTCAAGAGTCTGGTTCTGTGTTTCTCTTTAGTCACCCCTAAGTTTTTAACTGGCCTTTTATTATTATTTGATTTCTAAACTTATACGCATGTAATACTTCAGTTTTGCAAATGATTAAAATAAATTTAAAAGACATAAAACAAGGGATGATTTCGAAGAGCCCATCTTTGCCTTTTATTTGTTTCAGTCATATTCAGTCATATTGTCCTCTATAGAAATACTGCTTCTAGATTCTTGACTTTTTTCTGCACGGGGAAAGAAATTCACCAAAAGAGCTATTTCTCAGGAGTCCTAATTGGTGTCATCATATTTTATGTGTAGTGTATGTTTCTACTTAGATACGTATTTTTTCCCTCTGGTAATTTTATGTCTGTACACCAGACTATGTCTACTTCAAGATCCCTAATTTGGTCCTAATTCAGAATGTCTAATAGTATAACCAGAGTGGGCCTAGTTTCATTTATGATTTTTTCTGAGGAAGCCATTTACTAAGTAATGGAATAGGATATGTTTAAAAACATGTTTGAGGGAGAAATGTCCTATCTAATATCCAGCCGCTTTGCATTTGCATAGAAAATGTGTGCTCATTTCAAAGGGTCTTATCTATACCTTAGAGGAGGTCTGGGATTTTATATTTTGCAGTATCTTATTTCCATATAGAGATATCTCATTGGCCTACTCATTAATAGGCTTATATTTTAATTCATTTTTATGAATCTAAACAAATGAGTTGATTTTAACAGACATTGTTATAATAGTTATTTTTCAGTCGACTACTACAGCTGATTTATGCAGTTCTTTATGTTTGTTCCCATGAAAAGACCATTTTCATCTTTTGTTTTTATTTTCCAAACATACAAGGGTCACTAAACCTCTTTAGAAATTGCTTTTGAATAGTCATTCTTTGTTTGGAAAAACTACTGTATATTCCTTAAGTGAAATTCAATCAACTACTTTTATGGTAACTGGGCTTAAAAGACATCAGTGAAAATACCCACACAAGCTCTTAAGATCAAGGCATTTGTTTCAGCTGACTTTAGTATGTACTTATCCATTGTGCATCAAATAATGAGCAAAATAGCCAGACTTCTAATAAGCAAGTACAATATAGACAAAAGAGAACACTGATTTAAGGTCCTAGTGTCAAATGCAGTAAAACACTCTGTTTATAGCAGGTCAGGCTTGGGTTTACAATTAGCACTAATTACTGAGAAAAAAATCAAAACCCCAGCTTTAAGGAAGGACACTTTTCACTGCAAGATCAAAGGCAGTCTCTGCAGAATAGGGAAGCCTCTACCACTTAATTGCACTGAAGTGCTAATTGGATTGTAAGGAACTTTCATGAGTTCCTCCAATTAGCCAGCCATCCCTGACGAAATCCGAAAAGAAGAGATTATGAGTTCTTAGAGCTTTTGTCTATATGGTTGCCATTTGTATACCTGAGTGAATGTAGCCTTGCCTTCTTTTTATGCAAATTGAGGTCTTTGGGGTCTCAGTTATTAGCTTCCTATAAATAGCCTTGAAGGTAAAGTTATGCATTCTATACAAAGTCGTAACTGTGTGCTAATGATAATGGGACAACATTTAATGGAACTATCATTTTTATTAAGATACTTCATTTAAAATATGTGAGTTGGGGGCAGCTTCTTGGCTCAGGATTGTCATCTCCTGCAGTTAGGATCCGGTTAGGATATTTGTAGTTCATTTGATATTTGTATTACGTTTAAGTACTCTTCACTTTGGGTAATCTTATGAAAGGAATAGATAATCAGTAATTTCATGGTGTTTATTCTCCAAGTAATAATTTTTATCCCTGAGAATTATTCATGGCTCTAATTGTGCTTTGTCCATGCACTGCATTCCCTGTGATTTTTATTGTTGTTGTTTGAGCATATAAGGCGGCAACAAATCTGCCAGCTCACCACATGAAAGCTCATATGACAAAGTGATCTCTTTGGGCAAAAATTATCCATTTGGATAAAGAAAATGCTTGATGCCAGGTTGTCCCTACACAAAGCGAAAGAAAAAATTGGCAGCTGTGCAGTGAATTCACCTATGTTGGATTGGGACTATAATAAATCTTAAAAAACTCTTACTGACATAAAAAGTATTCTACTTTATTCATATTCCTCAAACTTTGTTCATTTGGACATTTGCCTCAGTGATAAATGTGCTAGTTCTCTTTTGTACCAGCAAAGGAAAACAAATTTAAGCATTTGTTCAGAATTTTTAGTTGTTCTAAATTATCTGATGATTAACCTCATTAACTAGAAAATAATCTACTTACCACAATTTACGTTCTGTTACGTAAACCCTAGGGCGAGTATCCAAATAATAAAATTGTGGCTTTGCATCTCCAAAATTTGATACAGATCTTCCTTAACTTACAGTAGGGTTGTCTCAATAAACCCATCCTAAGTTGAAAATACCCTAAGTCAAAAGTACATTAATAACACTTATTAGCTTCAGTTGGATAAAATCATCTGACACAGTCTATTTGATAAGAAAGTGTTGAATAACTTGCATAATTTATTGAATACTCTACTGAAAGTGAAAAGCAGAATGTCTGTAGGGATACAGAGTGGTTGTAAGTGTATGGGTTGTTTACCCTCGTGATCACCTGGCTGGCTGGGAGCTGTGGCTCACTGCCCAGCATCAAGAGAGAGTATTTACTGCATATCACTAGCCCAGGAAAAGACCAAAATTCAAAATTCAAAGTGCAGTTTCTACTGAATACATATTGCTTTGAACCATTGTAAAGTCGAAAAATCGTTAAGTTGAACCACTGTGAGTTGAGGGCTGTCTGTATGCTAACAATGACAGAACAACCGACTGTCATAGAGAAGTAACATGATTTGCCATGCTCCCAGAGTTAAGTGTGTTTCATGCTCAGTTTTTGTACTTTATAATAAATGGAGATATTATGATAATAATGACACTTACTACGTATTTCATTGATTTTATTAGGCATTTTTTATACTTTATATCTCTTAGAATAACACTCAAAGAAAGGCACTATCCTCATTTTATAGGTAAGAAAACTAAAGTTTAGAAAGGTTCAGTAGCACAGCTGTTAAGTAACACAGCTACTAACTGGAGAAGCCAGGATTAGAATCCAGTTTTGGGAGCACCTGGGTGGCTCATTTGGTTAAGCATCCGCCTTCAGCTTAGATCATGATCTCAGGGTCCTGGGATTGAACCCCACATCGGGCTCCCTGCTCAGCGGGGAGTCTGCCTCTCCCTCTGCCCCTCCCTTGCTTGTCCGTGTGCTCTCTCTTTCTCTTGTTTCAAATAAATAAAATCTTTTAAAATAAAAAATAAAAAATAAAAGTAAATCTTGTTCATTAGTGCCTAAAAGATTGACCCACAGTAGGCCTTCAAGGAATAGGTGAATGGGTGTGCCAGTACCAGAGCCATAGACTTCTACCTTTGAAGCTAATTCTTTAAGTATTCTGGTAAAGTCCTGGTATTTATAAAATATGTGTAGTTCAATAAAAGATCAAGATTCTAGAATCCTACAAATAATAAGAAAATACTTTATTCTTTACTAGTGTGTGAGTACCTCTTCCAAATATTTTACATGTTTTTTTCTCCATCAGGAATAGATAACTTCTTGTTATGAATAAAAAAACTTCCCGAAAGGAAGATGGGTTTTGTACTATGAAATTATTCAGATAGCTTTTTAAAACTAGACTATTGGGTGGCATGCATTGTTTAAAATGACTGTCTTCTCTACAAAATGTTATCCTTTTGCCAAATTCGGACATATCTATGAGGACTCCCCTTTGGACCTGGAAATTACCGAAGTCATTAAAAGAAATTCATCAGCTATGTAAATTTATTGATAACCACTTCTGTGTTCTAATTTATGAAGAAAATAATTAGCTTATGGTTAGACAAATTTTTGAAAAAATAAAATGGAAGGTTGTTCATTTAAAAAACCTGACACTTGCTTTGTTACTAGTTTCAAAGAAACTGGCTCCTAGATAATTTCTAAAGTGTATTTAGGAGTATGGGAAACAAGGACAAAATCCCACTTGGCATGCGAGGTAATAGCAATAACTTCTACTTGATGGTCTTCTAATTTTGCTTGTAAATGATATTTGTCACCCTAATAATATGCATCCCTCATCTGTAAAATGGGATTAATACCAATATCAAAAAGCATGATTGTATGTTGTGTGGGAGGCCTGCCAGAGTAGATAGTCAATAATGGGTATCTATTTATAGAGTGGACTCTTCGGTCACAGTGAAGGCATGGTTTATTAACTAATGTTGTCAACGGTGTTTTACCCTACATAAAAAGTTTTGTACTGTAAATCCTAACTTACATAAGGTGTATGTTGTGTATTACAGATAACATATAATATATATGATATTTCCCCCTCATCTGCAGTTTTACTTCCCACGGTTTCAATTACCTGTGGTCAGCCATGGTCCAGAAACAGTTGATTCTCCTCTGATGTGTCATCAGCAGGTCAATAATAATATTCTGTCACAATGCCTACATCATTCACCTCAGTTCATCTCATCATGTAGGCATTTTACCATGTCATATCCATCACAAGAAGCAGAAGGGTGAGTACAGGAAAATAGGATATTTTGAGAGGGAGGGGAGACCACATTCACATAACTTTAATTATTACAGTATGTTGTTATAATTGTTCTATTTTATTATTAGTTATTGTTGTTAATGTCTTACCATGCCTAATTTATAAGTTAAACTCTATCATAGGTATGTATATATAGGAAAAACACAGTATATTTTAGATTAGGTACTATCCATGGCTGGTTTCAAGCATCCACTGGTGGTCTTGGAATGTATCCTCCCTAGATAAAGGGGGACTACCATACATAACTTGGTATATTTTAACGTTCTGGTAAAATGTGCATAACAAAAAATTTGCTATTTTAATCATTCTTAAGTGTACGATTCAGTGGCAGTAAGTACCTTCACAATGTTGTGCAGCTACCATCACTATCCATTTATAGAACTTTCCAAACAAACAGTGTACGTATTTTATTTTCAAAGACTTCAACAACAAAAATGTATTTAACAGATCTCTGGTGAACATTTATTGAGTTCCCCCTTTTTTCCCCGAAGGCATTTCACTCTCTTATAAGTCACATTTACTGTACGGGATTAATGACTAAAAGTTCTCATTTTAAAGATCTTGATCTTTTCTTCCCCAAGCTCCGAGAACCCATCTTCTTTCCTTTGCCCCCTCCCACCCAATCCCACATACATACACCCCAACCCATGGTCACTTGAAATTAAGTTCAGCTGAGAAAGCCGCACCGAGAGAGTCTTCCTCACATCTCAGTGAGAGCATTCTCAGACCAGGTGTCTTTTAAGAAATAAGGATTTATCAGGACAAACATTTTATATTAGTTCCATTTTATCCACGTTGTGCCGGTTTGGATTTTGTCTGAACCACGAGTTTGAATCACCTGTGACTATTTCCCCTGTCTTTGTCCCACCTTTTGGTGCCCATTCCCCACCGCATGACCTTGGTTAATCTGAAGTTGACTGCACTTGAGTTTCCCATGTCTGTGCCTCTTTCATGTATTGCTTATTTCACCTAATGTGTCCCTCCCTGGCTTGGACTCGCATTTCTTTGCAGACCGGCTGGTTCTTACTATCACTTTGTGCCAAGCTCAGACTTCACCTTCTCAAGGAAACCTTCTCTGGCACTCAGCCTACCTGCCTCCCCTCTACACACCCATAACTTCCTATTTATGCACTCTGGTAACCTGCATTACACCCCTCTGAGAACTAATACTGACTGTCCTGCTTCCCCTCTAGATTGGGAACTCCCTAAGGTTTGGTATTGAGACTTACAATTGTTTCCATTCCTATGTCCTGGCACAGTCCATGCACAGAGGAGGCAGTCGGTAAATAGTTACTAAAAAAGTTTTATAGCATTAGAATTTTTCCAGTTGTAGCCAACCTGTCAGACCCAAGAGCAATGGATTGCTATATTTGTATGTTCAGTCTATCAGGAACCTTTGGGGGTTATTCTTAAGAAGAAACTAGATGAATGAGCAACTATGCATGTCAGGAGACTTAGGACAAGTTGAATCCCAGAACCCTGGGTAAATGAGTGAGCCCTGGCCCACGTGAAAAGCAAGGTATTTAGAGGAACAAAAATAAAAAGGAGTTGAAAACCAACAGGAGCCACAAAATTCTCCAAATTTGCCTTCTGCCCATATCATTCCTGTTCTTGATTAATCGGAATATCAGTTTCCACAACAGAATAAGGCCCTGGGACTTGTGTGTCATGTGAGAAGGAAAGTACACAGATTAATTTTAGTCATTGAGAACAGATCTACTGAAACTTTCCCTGCAGTAAGGATGGATTTTATTACAAAGTGCTGAATAAACATCCCAGAGCTTTTCTTGCCTTTGTGAGACCATGTTAGTTCCAACAACAAAAAAACAAAGCATAAAAACAAAACAAAACAAAACCAGGGAACTCAGAGGCCATTTCTAGTCACAACTTTAGCAAACCACTTTAAGCTCTATTCTGCTTCAATCAAGACCACATGGGAAGGGATGTGAAACTGTTTTTAGTAAAAAAACAGCAGACAAAATCCACATGTTGTAAGAACCCATACTTTGTACATTGGGGATGTAAACATTTTTGCCTAATAAAAGCTACTGCTATTAAAATATAACATAAGGTGGGGTGATTAAAATTGAAGTGTGACCAAGCAAATAAGCTAGGGAATGTGATGAGTGAATGAAAGGAGATACAAGGTATTGATCAGAACCAGATGAAAGGCAGGTGAGACACATCACAAAATGCATATGGAAATAAAATCTTTCTCAGTAATGAAAGTTGCCTCTGTGTGTGTGTGGGGTGTGTGTGTGTGTGTGTGTGTGTGTGTGTGTGTGTGTGATTATATAGCAGCCCTGTATATTAAATAGTGATCATGGCTCACAACACTTTAATTTTTTTGTGTAACTGAGTAAAAGTAAGTTGAAAATACATGAGGTTCTTCTAAATGATTCCTGGGCATTCCTCTATATACAAAGTGGGTTTTGTACTCTTATTAGAGCCAGGGTTCTGTGATTGATAATTTCTCCCATAAGTATCCCAAACTTAGGTTAATGAGCAGCCCTGAATTCAGAGGGTTCCCACCTGTGAGGAGAACAATCCTGTGGCCCAAGCACTCGTCAGAAATATCGTGGGATATTGTGCATGTAAGAGAAGGCCCTTGGATGTAAGCACCGACGCTGTCACCATGGAGACCACATGATTCAAGTCACCTCCTGATGCTAAAGCACCTGATCTTCACGTCTTCACTAATTTCCACAGAACCTTGACCACACTTGACATTTTAAACTATAATGTGACAGAATTTATTTGAAGAAAATGTGTGATCACCCATCATTCATAAAACTGAAGATGCAAAATTTTGAAAGGTGCAATAATCCCTATAAAATTTAGAACTTGATACAATTTCTCCTTCATTTTCTTATGGCTTAGCTTTATGACAGGATCATTTTGCATGTAATTTTGAAAGTTCTCCTTTTAATTTAGATACCTCTGAGAAAGCAGAGGCCTAATGGAAGGAAAACAATTCACAGGCTGTTAGCTGGCAGCCACATTAAGTGGGAAGACACAAGGACCAGAGCCTATTGTTTAGGGGTGTGCTGGGAGCATGCATAGGAGTGTTCATTTTAGAGCCCTTGCAACATCCCTTAAAGAAGTTAGGCCAAAGCCTGCATGATCCTCAGACCTCCATCACATTTGTGTAATACATAGGCTGCTGATGAACAGGTCACTCCTTGGGCATGAGCAGTGGTCATTGAAAGAGCAGCCATTGAAGGATGGGGGGACTCCAGTAACTTTTCACGTGGGGATGAGGAAGGAGCTCTTCATAAGGTATTTTTTGAGGTGTACAAAATGCAACCAGGCTATAGGTCACATCTTTAAATAAAATAAAGAACATGTGGTTTCTTGTAAATTCTAATTTGTCATGTTTTTACTGAACTCTAGTTATGTAACATCAATTTGAAATAAAAATTAAAGAGGAAATGGAGGATTTAAAAAAAAAAAGGTGGGGCCATAGGACAGAGGAGCATGGAACATGTATCTCTACATTAAACAGCTGAGTCGTTTGTGTTTCAGTGCTTTTTAAGGACAAGTTAATTTTGGCTGGAATTACTACAGAGGGATAAATAATTGAGGTTTTTCTTTCTTCGCAAGAGGAGGGAGGAAAAGCTATGTCAGATGTAGATTCTCAGATTTTGAGCTAGCTGGTGCTAAGTGCAGATCATTCTGAGATCAGTACAGTATATCTTTAGTTCTCAGGGTAAAGATTTTGTATTAGTCAATCGGAGTCTTAAAGCCAAATAAGGGGACACATTGATGGCTAATGAGAAGAAAGGAGATATTTAAACTTTACAGACAGATAAAGGAACAGTTCTTTTTCATAAAAAAAAAAAAAGGAACAGTTCTATATCTCTGTGCTGAGAACAACTGATAAAAAAAAAAGTCTGGGCTATCTTTTCTCCTACTTTTACTCATAACTCACTTTTTTTCAAGCCACTCCATCTCTATGTACCATAGTTGACTCAATCTTAAGGGAGATAATTACGCTTCCTACCTGTACTACATGGCCATTGTACTGTTACACCTCAGATCTTTTCTCTACCACATCAGCAGTTAAAAATTCATTACGTGGGCACAGGGCCTCACACCTTGCCCGGGATGCCTAGTTCAGAAACTGCTGTTTCAGGACACATTTTACATGTTGATGTACATCACCCCATGGAATCAAGTAGGTCATCCTAAACCTGCTCTGTGAAAACAGGAAATGGGGGTTCATTTTTAAACCCCTTTTGTTTTTTCTCAATCCAGTTGAATCACTAGGAAATTTCTACCACAATTGTGTTTTAAATATTCACCACCTATATGCTGTATAGTCAAAACACAACCAAAACTGTTTCCTTTTTTTACATGTGTACATAAGTGTGTGCTTTATATGCTGTGTTTGGACATATGGAGCTGCTTAGGTTGTACCTGAGTCGATGTGGGCAGAGAGCTACATGACTATGTTAGATGGAGAGAAAGAACGTATCCCAGTTTGAGGAATCAAATATCATGAATGCATTAAAGTCTTTATGAAGTTCCAACAGATGACATGTAACATTTTCTTCACTAAAATATCACTTCTAGCGCTTTTTAAGTAATGTATTTCTAAATGTATATTCTAAATAGGAATTAAGGAATCTCCTTCCTGAGTGATTTTTTTTTTTTTGTAATTTAGCCCGAAGCCATTTCTTTCTAACCAATGAAAATACCTTGTTTCCTTTCTCTCCTTTCCAGTGTTAGAACAGTGTTAGAACTGTTTATTAGCATGTTACTTCCTGATCACACTAATTGGCTGAGTAGAGTGGAACAGTTGGTGGAGCCAGATGCTGTTTATACCCGCTCTTCCTGGGTCTCTGTCTCCATTATCCTCACCTGGATTACTTAAAAAGACAATGCCCTTTGTCCTCTTGGCTGTGTATGTCTGGTGTAAGGACTCTTAATCAGTGGCACTAGAAGGCTGAGAAAGCACAAAGGAAAGAAAGGAATAATCAAGAAGTGACTATATTAAGCAAAGCAGTGAAACCATGTAAATTTAAAATTAAAGAAATCAATCTCACAGTCCTGAAGGTGACAAATTATGTCCTAAGTTTAAATGTGAAATCTATGCAAATTCACATGCTACCTTCCCAACATTATAGGTTCCTAGATTTGGGCACAGAGAAAATGCAAAATTTATCTTTGTTTTAGAATCATTTCTTTTCGGTGCTTTTGTGGACTTTCCCCTAAACTGTCCAATAAACAGTGTTTCTTCTACCCACTCCCACAAAATTAACTTTGTGAAGCATTAGTAAAACTTCTCAGGGTTTCATCAACTCGCCATGTCATGGGGAATAGGAACACACAACCCCCAAAAGAGCCTAGTTCTTTTCTTGGCTGCAGTTTTGAGGGACGTTCTGTGGACCAGCTGCACAAGGTAATTGTCACTGTGGGGACTGAACAAATAATGCTATCTTTCAGAGCCTCCCATGTGCCAGACTCCGGACATAAATTCTCTTTAATCCCCACTGCACCTCTATGATGTATTAAAAGCTTTATTTTCAAGATGAGGAACCCAGATTTCGGAGAGTCAGAATAACTTGCCCAAAGTTAGACTGTAAAGGGAAGAACGAGAGTTGGAGCCTTCAGTCAGCCTGACCTCTGATCACTACACCTTATTCCTTTGGAAAGAAAGCCAGAGGTTACCAGTACCATGCCGTACACGGGTGAAGTTGCTAACCAAGTCCTTCTACAGCAGGGGTTCTGAGACTTTATTGTGCAAAATAATCACATGGGGAGCACTGTAATAACCTCGCCATACTTGCAGATTCTAAGACTACAAATGTTTTTTTCTAAGACTTTATTTATTTATTTGAGAGAGGGAGTGTGGTGGGGAGGGGCAGGGGGAGAGGGAGAGAGAGAATCGTTAAGTATACTCTACACTGAGCACAGAGCTCGACATGGGGCTCCATCTCACGACTGTGAGATCATGACCTGAGCTGAAACCAAGAGTCGGACGCTTAACCAACTGAGCCACCCAGGTGTCCCTAGGAATCTGAATTTTTAACAAGTACCCCAGGTAATTCTGAAACAGATTTCCACATTGTGAATCACTTTTCTAAAGGCATTAATAAGTTATCCGTACCTGTCTATCTAATCATCTATCCATCCTGTGTATATCTATCTGGAAGAGTTTCCATAATAATTTTTACTTAAAGGAAAAAGAAATTGACTTCTCTTGCCACATGACGGTTAAGATTTTGACAGTTTTAATGTCAGCCCCTTCACAATCTAAGCATTCCTTCTCTGCCCACTTTCTTCTTGCCAAGAAAGCTGAAGCTGTTGGTTTGCTCTCTTCAGATTAATTCAGGAGGACATTGATTTTGAGTTAAGTCATTTCAAGTAATGCTAAAAATGTTTTCATTTTGATGGGATCAGAATTTTATTTAAGATTGGTATCTATTAGTATTTTGGGGAATCTTTCTTTTGACACATTTAGCCACAGACATTGATTTTAATTGGTGGACACAACTTATTTTAACAGATTTTTGGGAGGTGAGCTCTTCTGAAACCAGATATAAGAGTGAGCAATCTTGAGAATCTGTGTCTCTGAAATAATAATGAACTGGGGAAAAACAGGTGTAGCAACACTTTTTGTTGTTGTTGTTATAAGACAAATTTTTAATTTAAAAAATTAGTTTTCCATAAGCCAGTACATTTTTCATGGAGAAAGGCTGTTGGTGACACTCCCTAAAGTACTGCAACATTTTGCTAATTTAAAAAAGGTCTGCTTCAGATCGATCGCGACCTTATCAATAGGATGATCTCAGTCATCTCCTTTGAAGACTCCTGTCACAGGGAGCAGCAATAGCGCTGAGCTCCTCTACTCTGACTGCAAAATCAACACTAAAGAGGGCTTCAGAATCAGTTTGTGGTAAAGTGAAGCATCTTTGTGATCTTTCTTAGTCATTAGTTGTTAAAAAGTGAAACATCTTTGTAATCTTTCTTAGTTATTTGTTTTTAAAAAAAATCACAAACTCATGCTACTGGTATGATTCATTCCAATTTTTTTTTGCCTCTTACGCTGTTCAGGTGCAGGGGAGAATGATTTTGTGAAATGTATTGAATTTGTGGTTCTTTTGGACCATACTTCCGCCTCCTTAATGCATTCATTTTGTTTATGTAACTGACTGTATTGTTTATTGGAAATAATTTTCAAGTATCAGCAGATAAAATAAAAAATAAAATTCCTTATAGTTTGCTAGTTGTCAGGATTTACTTCTTGTGAGAAACTGTTTTGTAATTAAAAAAAATTATTTCCTTGAAGTTGGATAAAATTTAGAGAGTCAGTTTTCAAAATGCATTACATGTTCCATACTTAATATATCTAAGGTCTGTCAGTAAATTAAGGAGAGTAAATTTCCCGGGTGGCTTTTCGAGTAAATCTTTGGCTTTAAAGTCACATTTTGTATCAGAGCAGTAATTATACACCTGGAGTTAGTTCCTTGAGCCTAGTTTTATAGATAATAATAAAAATGAGAAAGTTTTCCTAAAATTAACCTCTTTCCATTTCTTTTCTAGGTTTCACATTTATTAATTTTGTGCTAACCATTTCAGCTTTCTAATACTAGTTTATCTCAATTTTCTTTCATTTCTAGTCATCTGTGATCAAAACCATTTTCTCTCCATCTGCTATCTTTTCATTCATCTCTCCTTTTAAAATCTGTTTCCTCTCCTGTAGACTCATGAATATGCCATGGTATGTCAACTTTCTTTGACTAATTAGGAGGGGGAAAAGAATTCTTTACTTTTGAGATTGTCATTCTCCGTGTGTACCAGTGTGAACAATTAAAATCAGCTGTCTTTGCCTACTAATGATTCCCCAAGTTAGATGTGGGAAATTGAAATGGGATGTTTTCCTTTTGAGGACCCCTGCACTCTGTAACCGTGCCACCCCCCCCCCCATTGCCCTGCAGGCCCAGTGACTGCTATTCAGTGCATGAGTCAGCCTACTTTCTGAACTGATCTTTCCTAATGAGACAGCACTGACCTCTTAAAGCTGTTGCTATTTTAAATTATTTTTGTGTGTTTCAAAGATGTGTCAGGAAAAACATTTTGGTAATACTTGATAGAGTTATTTTATATCCATTTTACTTTGTGCAGAACCTGTTTACCTTTCTTTTCACTTGGAAATATTATATTAAATAAGATGCTCTTCTGAAGAAATATTTATTCAAAACTCAATTTTTTGTTTTAATATTCAAAACTCTCAGAAAATATTTTTAAGCATCTTATTCAGATTTTAGGAATGTGTCAGCCGATAACAAGTTACAAAGAAATATGATTCAACAATGAGGATTTATTAAGTACCTACTATATGCATAAACTTTTCTAGGTCTTATGAGAAATACAAAAAAAAGTATTAAAGTTTGGTAATTGGTGACACAGTAAGATAAATGATTAAGTATCAAAATAATGGGTAGACTCAAGCAATGCTCTATGATTTCAGAGGAAAGAGAAATTGGGGGAAGCCTGGGTGGCTCAGTGGGTTGAGCGTCTGCCTTTGGCTTAGGTCCTAATCCAGGGTCCTGGGATCGGGTCCCACATTGGGCTTGCTCAGTGGGGAGCCTGCTTCTCCCTTTGCCTGCCACTTCCCCTGCTTTGTGCTCTCTCTCTCTCTCTCTTTGACAAATAAATAAATAAAATCTTAAAAGAAAAAAAGGAGAAATGAGTATAAATTGATGACCTTGGAAAGCTTGGTTGAAGAGCTTGTAGTCACACTTGTTCTTGAAAGATGGGTATATTTCTCTATCATCTCTATATCAAAGACCTCCTATTAATTATATTTAGAAGATAAAAGGAAGGAATCAATGGTGATCTTAAGATTTCATGCTAGGATAACCCGGAGAGTGAGATATCATTAGTGAAAAAGATGTCATGGGAGCTGGCTTGAGACAGAAGGTCAAAAATCTGGTTTTGGACATTTCAAGTGTGATATCCAGTAAGAAGGTAGAAATACAAGAGACAAAATGAGACACCAAGGCTAGAAATGAATGCAGTATTGTATGGTAGAGAGCAGACAACGGGAGTCTGCGAACACCTACGCTCTACTGCTCTCCCTGCTGCCAACCAACTGGGTGGGTAAGTTTAGTCAAGTGACTTCAGGGCTTCCAGTTTCCATTTCTCATGTATAAAATGAGAGAGTCCTGAGATGCCTTGCGTTTTAACATTTCACAAAGAAACATTTCAGACTTGCCCACATATAAGTCGTAGTTGAATGCATAAAAGGACATTGACCTTTGAGAATAGAGGATATTTACTGAGACTGAAGGAGGAGGGCTGAGCCTGGAGGAACACAGCAGTTTTGAATTGGAAAAGAAAGTAGAAGGGAATGTGTTGTCAAGGGGCAGATAAAGTGTTGTGGAGAAGAGATAACTGGCATGTGAGATGACAGAGAGCTTAAGCCGAGTAGTAAGTAAGGAGAATCACTAAAGGAACGACGGGGCCTGGCTCCTGACTATCTGTCCAGTCTTTGTGGCTGAGGAGATAGGCATCGTGCTGTGGCACTAGAAAAGTGTTCCCTAGAAGGTTATAATCACAAATCACAAGATGTATATACAGATTTTACCTTGTTATATGAATTGAATATTTATATCTTATGCATCAGGAAAGTCAAATTAACATATTGCCTGTTCTAAGAAAGGCTGAACTTCTTTAGGCTAAATTATATTCACATACCCAGTATAGTTTAGTCAGAATATGTGGATGTTTTATTTTTTCTTTAAGATTTTTATTTATTTGAGAGAGAGAGAGAGAGAGAGAGAGAGAACATGAGAGAGGGGAGGGTCAGAGGGAGAAGCAGACTCCCCGCAGAGCAGGAAGCCCGATGTGGGACTCGATCCCGGAACTCCAGGATCATGACCTGAGCCGAAGGCAGTCGCTTAACCAACTGAGCCACCCAGGCGCGCCTATGTGGATGTTTTAATATCCTATGTATGCCATTTAAATAGTTCCTATAACTTCAGTTTAATCTCTGATGACTTATTCTAGATCCATATTTTGGAAACATGCCAACATTTTAAATGGAACGCCTGAAAACATCACTTGATTATCTAAGCTCTTTGATGATGTAGTAATGTAATACAAACACATTTTTGAACCCAAAATTTGATACACATCAGAAAACTGTGATTCATAGAGGTCCTCAAAGCCCTAACAGTCCTTTTTTCAAATTTAACCTTTCAGTAAGAAACAATTATATTAACGTACTCATCATTTCTAATGAACTCTGACTCTCAGAGATGATACTAAGATAGGTGCAGTAATGTTGGAGGCAGATATGGGAGAATTGCCAACACCTAAAATATCCACTTTAGTTTTAAGACTATTAGCAATGCAAAAAAAAAAAAAATCCAATTTTTATCCTATCAAAAGAGATAAAACCACACAAATGTCATTACAGAAGAATGCAAAGAATAAATGTAAAAATGTTTGAGAGGAGCCATCAATTATTTTATGTTTCGACACTTAAATTGGCAGATACGTTGTTACATACACGAATGACTAAAGGTAAAAAAGGAGTTTGGTTGGCTTGTTTTTTTTTAATGTGTGTGTATTCCCATCCTTGCAGTTTTACAGGTGTTAAAGTAGTCAAAATTTTAAGAAGTTAGTTGAGCTAAAATCAGGAAAGAAAAATTAACTCTAATCAGTATTTATTCTCATGGGAATTTACTGTTTGGGGGGGAAAATTTTTAACCATTACAAGAAAAATGCTAAAAAGCCAATTAGATTTTTTTCTAAGTAGTTGGGACAAGTATAGGTTATTTGTATTCACCTCATAGAGCACCATGTGGGAAACTTTTGTTGCCACCTTTGATCTAGAAAAAATGACTATCTTGGACTTTTTCTGTCTTCCCCTACCTTATACTCCCTAGGCAGCTCTCATCATAAAAATGTATTTGATGCAATTTTTAGCACAACTATGTATGAAATGCTTTGTTCATTATTCAATTTAATCCTCACAATTGTTTTTTTATTTTTGCAGGGAAAAATTGAGACTTAGCTGAAATGAGGTGCCCAGGGTCACAGAGGTTGAGCAGTGGCAGAGCCAGGATTCCAAACCTAATTGCTTTAACTCTCTTATATAATATATCCTTTCTTTCTTGGCTGTCTAGTCCAGGCCCCACCCTTGGTGCCAGGGATGTGGAGATGAAAAAGACTTTCTGATCTCATGGCAAAGAGTCATTGCCTTCTCTTGTGTGGTTCACCTGGCAGTACCAGGCCTGCCAGCCCATGCTAGTGTGAGTGCCCACCCCCCGCCCCACCAGGTATCAAGTGACATCAGCTAAAGCCCCTGTTCTCACAGAATCTGCAGGCAGTTTTCTATCTTAACTCCAAGGTGTCTGTGGCCTAATGCAAGTTCTTGCTGTAACACTACCAAGTCTTTTAGTATTCTCTCAATGGAAAAATAGGGAAGAAATGTTGCACGAGAATAAAGCAGGAGTATTACTTACATGCATTGAAAATGTGTTTCTGCGGTGCAAGTCAGAACTGACAGGCACATAGAGCCCTGAGCTGAGCCTGTAATGAGACTTACTTTTTTCCAGCACCCTGTGACCCACTGCCTGACTGGTCCATTATGACAACAGCAGCAACTGTGCTCAGCTCGCCACACGATGACAATCTTTCCAGTGTGTGCCTGCCATTTATTAGGACATTAATGGATGGCCATCCTCCAGATGCCCAGCCGTGACTATCACACAAAGAAAACATTAGCTTTCTTGGATGTTGCTATTATAATTCGAAAATTAGTTTTGCCTTCATGGCTGCATCACATTTGGAATCTCTCTTTGATGTTGTTATTAGTTTGGCTCATGGTGCTCATAACTGTCACACATTAATCACGTCCATCACGTGATTCTTAATTTGCTCTATTATGACAAATGGATTTAGACACAAACTTGCAATTACCTATTCTGAGGTTAATAGCAGATTTGGGGTTGTAATTGGTTCCCAAATATTCAATTTAGGGAAATTATTTCTCACCCAGCTCTAAAACATGTTCTAAATGAGCAAATTGTATTTTACTATCACTGCAAAATTGTGCCAGATGAGACCGTATGAGACATTTGAGCACAGTAATACACCCAAAAGTTTTTATCAGAACAGAGTATCTGTGCGTTCCGTGGGGTGTTCTGCTCTTTGTCATGATCTCATTCATCCACCCCATTTTTATCTGGATCTCAAAATACTCCAAAAAGTTTTACTTTATAAACTCTCTCCTTATGGAGAATATTGTGTAGTAATTCTGTTTTCAGAATGTTAGCAGTCTTAGTAACTACCTGCCATTACCATTTTTTTAATCTAATGGCAAGAAGAAGATATTTGTACAGGTTGCCATATCTTTTGATTTTTGTCTTGGATCTCTTTGTTAAGTATTGCGTATTTTAAATGATTGCATATCTAAAACCATCTCAGAAATTCTCCTTCTGAATAGGGACAGGGATCTCTTATAAGGTCCTTTTTGGTTACAGAGACTTATTTCCTTTGGAGGGTTTGTATAGATTAATGTCCTTCTGCTACAACTATCTCTCCAACCTATGAATTCCTGTAAATCTCCAAGAAATGGTACACAGTCATCTATTCCAGAAAACCTTCCTTTTCTAACGAATCTTAGTGACAGGAAATTATAGGCATATGGGACGCCAGTTAACAAGTGACTGCAGAAAGTTGTGAGAGATGGAGACGTGGGAATTATAGGTGGAGAACATTCAGAAATCAGCTAGGTTAGTAGAAGTTGTGTAGCAAGGAGGCTGAGTCCAAGCCTGTATTCGACTCCCGTTTCAGCTGTTTTCCTGTTGGACTATAGGCAAGTCACTTAAACTATATCAATTTTCTCATCGGCAAAATGATAGTATCTATCTCATAGAGTTGTTGTGAGGATTAAATGAGTAATTTTCTAAAGCTCTTAGCACATCATTAAGTGCTTAGTAAATATTAGCTATTATTATCCAGTCCCCGCTCTTATCCAAAAAGGAAATTCCTTCCACATGGTTCTTAGAAGATGATCATTCAGCCTGTATTTAAACTTTCCCTGTGAAGAGCCATTTGTTATTCTCCTAAGTATTTTCCTCCTATTTTTGAGTATTGCTAATGATGAGAATTGAAGTCTTCTTCCTTGTGACTTCTATACTTTGGGTCTAGCTCTGCTCTTTAGGATATATATAATGTGTTTTCTATAAAAAGACTTTTCAAATATTTGAAACATCTCATCCGTCCTCTCTTTCTGGTCCTTTCTTCCCAAGGCTAATTACCTCAGTTCTCTTGACTATCTCATATATAACATTGTTTGCATACCCCTTACCTTCCTACTTGTCCTGAATTCATCCTGAATTCACATGTGACTCCCGCTATTAAAATGTAGTGCCTAGAATAAAACCAAATGTTATCTGACCAGTGCAACATGTGACTTCTCTTGCTTTAGTTCTAAATAGTATCATGGCCTAGGATTTCTTTATTTTCCGTGTGTGCACTGGGGTAGGGAGGCAGTGTGGAAACCACCGTGCTCTTTTCTCTTAGCTGCTTGCAGTCACCTAAGATTCCGAAGGTCTTTTTACATTAGCTGTGAAATACCCTAAGGCATTTTTGGTACTGATATTTTAATCCAAGTGTAAGACTTTATATAGTTAAGTTAAATGTAGTAATCACCTTGTTGACATAGCAATGAGAAAAGGTTGTATGATGGGAGGAGTATTAGAAAGGGTTTACTAGTTTTTTGAAGTGCCTAGCTTGGTGTACTACACAGAGTGGATGTTCTGTGAGTCTGTTAACTATAAAATATTCAGATAGTTAACACTCATTGGGTGCTTGCTGTGTATCTGGAACTACCATAAGCACTTTACAGGCAGGTTCTACTCCTTAGCTGCATTTTATAGCATATGATTTATAATGTAAAGAAAGATTTCATAACTTGCTCAAGCTCACATAACTAGTTAATGATGGAAAGGTAGACGAGAACCAAACCCTGTATGCTTGAAGGCTAGGGAAGGAGTTTAGGTTTGATTTAAAAGCCACTGATACGACACTGAAGAGTGATTCCTGGGGAGGGGCACAGCCAGGTCTGTGGTTTAAAAGATTGCTCTGGGGTTTGCTGGAGGGGAGGGGGAGGGGTGGCTGGATGATGGACATTGGGGAGAGTATGTGTTGTGGTCAGCACTGTGTGTTGTGTAAGACTGATGAATCACAGACCTGTACCCCTGAAACAAATAATACATTGTATGTTAATTTAAAAAAAATAAATAAAAGATTGCTCTGGCTGCTCTGTGGAGAGGAGATTGGAGGATGGCCAGAGGGCAAAGAGGCTGCCAGAAGGCTTTCAAAGAGTTTAGACAAGACATGGCTGGGTGGGCAGAAAAGCAGCAGAGAAGTAGGCGGTTCAAAGTCTCTTCTGGAGTTTGAGTCAGGGTTTAGTGGTTAGTTGGACACGTGGTCAAGGAAAAGGAGGGCTCCAAGGTGACTCCCAGGTTTCCAGCTTCAGCCACAAGATGACAGTGGTGATTAAAAACACAAATTGGTTAAGGAGAACTTACTACTTAGATGATTGTGTGTTTAGAAACTATCTTGGTGCTACATGCATGGATGCTATATGTTAAAGTAAAAATAAGAGACTACTTTCAAAAGGTTTACTTCTCTGTTACCTCATCCTTAGAGAAATTATATAAGACAATGTCCTTATGAGAAAACGGAGGCTTTTTTATAGCCATAGTACCTCAAGAGACTTTTCTCTCCAGGAGAGAATGCCTTTTTTCCCATGAGGAAAGTTGGCAGGCAACAATTCCCACTTGTGACTTTATATTTCCAATCTTTTTAGTCTTCTTTGATATATTTCTATGAGATTAAATCCTGGGTACATGTGTCTAAGCACATCTGTTCTCTTCAGAGCATGTTTGAAATGTTTAGGTGAAAGAAGGAACAGAACTGGAAGGGGGTAGAAGAGAATTTTTTAAAAAAGGAGAGTCATAGAATGTTAGCTCTATAAGGAACCTTATAGCTAATGTCTCCTAAACTGCTCATTTCAAGGTGAAGATGTAAGGACCAGGGAAGTTGTTCTTCCTGTCCAGCCAGGGAGCCTTAGATCCTCAGTCTAGGGATCTCAGGGGCCATGACTTTTCTTAAAGTCATCTTCTGAAACCCTGCTCTTTAGAAAGGAGCTGTAGAAGAAGAAACCAAATTCAAAGTTAAGGAAGAAGTAACTTCCACCTGAGTGGTGGTAGGAATCATAGCAGAAAAATGTATCAGCAAGAACTTCACATTTTAGGGATCAGTAGGTGAGACGGGTGAGAAGAGAGGGAAAGGAGCTTAGCATAGATACCCTAGTGAGAATCAGCAGCACAGGGTCAAGGTCCGGCAAATGAGGCAGGGCAATGAGGGCCAGTAAGCCCTGGGAGCTAGGGCGTAAGGGGTGACAACCATGCCAAGTGGGCTGGCAGGCATATTCCAGACACCAAAAGAAACCTGGGCACCTCACAGCCCAGGCAAGCCCTGGCACCATTTTACCTGCCAGAGCTTGAAGAGCTTTCCTTAGTGGCAAAAGGCAACAGGCATTAAGCATCTCAACTCTGGAGCTAAAACCAAAGTCTTAGTACAAAAGAAGCTGAGCCCTTGACATTGGGGCCCATAGCAATGCCAAAGTCATGGCCATTGTATTCCACCGGTCAGGCCCTGACCATCAGCCATCATTTTCTGATCAGTCCATGAAAAAAGTCATGTAAGCATGATAAGAAGCTGGAACTAGAGTTTACTGAGTGAAGAAGGTGAGAAAAATAATGTATCTTTCATAATAGAGGAGCTGTAAAAAGGTATATAGTGAAAAGTCACCTTCCAAATCATGTCACCTCTTCCCTGTACCCATTCCTCCTAACAGCTAACCACTGTCCCAATTTATCCTCTGTGGGTATTTTTCCACATATGTGAGCCAGACAAATACATTATTCTTGTTTCCCTTCATTTTTTAAAAAAGTGGTGCTGTATTATACACACTGTTCTGCATCTTCCTGTTTTCATTTGACAAATAATTATAAGGACTCAGAGCACAGAGCCATCTCAAGTCCAGAATGTATATAGGGGCTTTCTGTCCTTAATGAAAGTTTCAAGATACATATTTGTGATTCAAGCTTAAGTAAGATTGACAAAAGTAATAATACTGGGAATGTTAGATATTGTGCTTGAGAATGCCCCTATTTAATTACACTCTGTGTCTCAGGTTGTAGCAGCTAGGGCACAGATCCAGCTGTTCCAACCCTATCACTAGCCAATCTGACAATACGGACTGCGTTATTCCTGCCATTTCCTTTCTTGTAAAGGGGAGAGGGTTAGACTGGCCAAACTTTAAGGTAAATTCTGATTCTAGGACTGAAAAACACTGAGCAGTTTAAAATCTCACCAGTTTGTTGTCAGGGACTGGAATATGTCTGGTTGTTAGGCTTATATGGTGGAGGTACATGTTATGGCAACTTCCTTCAAAAGGAATGGTCTTCAAAGGGATTGACTTTTTAAATTGTGAAAATTCCAGAGTCAGAAAAGCATAGAGAATAGTATAGAACCATCAATACACCTTCGCTTAATAAAGCAAATGATTGCAGATACAATCAAACTCCCTAATCACATGCCTGCCTTTCCCCTTCAAAAGCACCACTCTCCTGATTTTCGTATTTATTATTCTTGCACACATCTGTGTCTTTTGGCTTCATTTGCATGTATCCCTGAACAATATAATTGATCATTCCTTTGCAGGTTTTAAATTTTTACACGAGTGGTATTTTATTACATACATTTCCTGGCTTCTCACTTTTTTTTGGTTATTATTCAGCATTATGCTTTTGAGATTATCCACGTTGGTGTATGTGTCCTAACGCATTCATTTTTGCCATGCTGTGAAAAGATCCCAACTCAATTTCCCATTCTCTGATCGAAGGACATTTGTGTGATTTTTCTTTTTTCTATTACAAACGGTGCTACAATGAATATCCTTCTGGGTATGTGTGTGTATCTTTGTGTCTAAGAATAAATGTAGGAGTGCATCTTTAACTTTATTAGATACTGCCAATTTGCTCTCAAAGTTCTGCTAATTTACACTTCCAACCATCAGGTATAAGATTTCTCATTGCTCAATATCCCTGCCAACACTTGGTGTTGCCAGATTTTTTAATGTTTGCCAGACTGATTGGTGTGAAATGATATCTCATTATGACTTTAATTTGTATTTACTTGATTTGTGATGAGGTAGAGAATTTTTAGGAATGTTTATTGGACCTTCAAGTCCAATCTTACTTCGAATTGCTTGTTCATGTCTTTTTTTTTTTTTTCCTTCCTGTTTAGGAGATTGCTTTTATCTTACTGATTTGCAGTCATTCTTAGACAATCTGGATGTTAATCTTTTGTCAATTGTATGCTTTGCAAATGCCTTCTTTAAATTTATGGTGTGACTTTACTTTGTTTCTGGTATCTTCACGGACAAGTTTTTCATTTTAATGGAGATGAATTTATTGTCATTTGCTTTGTTTTGTTTCTTCTATTTCACCTTTTAGAAGCTTTCCCCATCCAATATTTATAAAGATCATTTTCTCCTAAACCGTGTTTAGTTTCTGTTTATACTTAGTCTGTTATCCACCTGAATCCAATTTTTTGAAAATGTGGCTAACCATTTATTGAGTATCCCATCCTTTGCACAGTGTCATTTCATTAAACAAAAAAATACATTCTGGACCACAAAGCGTTCCCATCAAAGTTAATAGCCTAACAGAAGTATTTATTTCAAGATGGCTGCCATCACTGAAAATATTTTTAAAATTTCTCTTTTATAAATTACGTTCAAAGCCTGCTGTAAACTATTTAATACCTACCATCGTTGGTAAATTTTTTTTCCTTTAAGGTCAGATTTAATTTAGAATAAGCTTGGTGATGAAGCTGGAGAGTGACTTTTTATTTAACTTAAAATGAGATATAACTGCAAATTGCTAAGATTGCTTTCCTTGCGTGCCGAAGGCAGACATCTAGGAGAAATTCTCAAACTATTTTGAAATAACAGTAGCCTCAATATAAATAGGAGCATAAAATCTTCATTATGTTCATTGGAAAGTTTAAGCCAGTTTCTTATAACTTAGCAAGGCAGCCAGATATGTAGATAGATGAATGACAGAAATACCAAGTAATAAATGCAAATAGAAAAATATATAAAGTGCTATGGAAATAAAAAAGGTGTGCATATGCAAGGCACCTTCAAGAGCAGGAGTTTATTTAGTGTGGTCAGAAATACTATATTTCGCGGGCGCCTGGGTGGCTCAGTTGGTCAAGCGACTGCCTTCGGCTCAGGTCATGATCCTGGAGTCCCGGGATCAAGTCCCGCATCGGGCTCCCTGCTCAGCGGGGAGTCTGCTTCTCCCTCTTACCCTCTTCCCTTTCATGCTCTCTATCTCTCATTCTCTCTCAAATAAATAAATAAAATCTTAAAAAAAAAAAAGAAATACTATAGTTGGCAACTAGAGTTTGGTCCCTCACTACCAAATGTAGCCACAGAAGTCTTTTAAGCATAGAAGCAGTGTGATCAGATTTATACTTTTGATCAGAATCATCCTGGCAATAGTGCGGTTGGTGAACTTTCTCTGTGAAGGGCCAGATTGTAAATACTTTAGGTTTTGCGGGCCGTATGGTCTCTTTCTCCATTGTAGCATGAAAGCAGCCATAGAGAATATGTAAGTGAGTGGGTGTGGCTGTGTTCTGATTAAATTTCATATACAGAAACAGGCAGAAGGCAGGAGTTGGCCTTTGGTCATAGTTTACCGATCACTGGATAGAGGATATATTGAGGAGAAGATGTAGTAGAGACAGGAAGATCAACTATAAAATAATTGGACTGGATTGTGTTTAAAAAAAAAAGATGAAAGTTCCAAACCAGGATTATGAAAGTAGGGACAGAAGAAAAGGGATGGCTGAGCAAATGTTGCAGAAATGTACTTGGCAGAACTCGTGGTGACGGTGTTCTGGAATGGAGGGGGCTGGTAGTGAGGAAACAAACAGCTGTGGGACCTGTTTCTGGGAAGCCTTAAATGTCGATGGAGACCCCCTCCACCTCTTCTCTGAACTCTCCAAGAGAACAGTCTTGTTTTTCTTTTTGGAGCCTCCCTTATATGATTTGAAGGGGCCATGGTGTTGGGGAAAGGCCTAGTGAGTGAATGTTAGGCACTTTAAGGCCAGTTATGGGAGCTCAGTAGATTTGCTGGTGTTGCTCTATTAACCTTGTGCCAAGAGATAGAAGCTCTATGCAGGAACATCTGTGTACAGCAGACTTCCATGGGCAGCGACCATCATGGCATCTTTGAGTTGAAGCAGACATTTTCACACGGAGCTGTAACCCTTTAGGGATGTGAGAGCCAACAGTCAGAACCACCAAAGGCCAGTAGTTCAATAACAGAACTTGCAGTCATGGCAGTCACTGAATGAGACCTAAACATTTCTCTTCCTCTCTTCTAACAATTGAAATAGTTTAGCTGTATTCTGCCACTTGAGCTCTTTTGGGGGAAGGGGTGTGTGTGTAAGATGCTAAATTAGGTGCTGCTTGAATTCTTTAGTCCTGTCGACACTGAAAGGTTCTTCTTATCTTTTGAAATGTGAGTGCTAAGTTGAAGACAGTGGAGAGTTTCTCTTTCTATATCTCTAACATGGGATCAGGATTATATCCATCCTCAGCCACCAAGTCTTGTGTTAATGGAACTAAAACTCTCTGGGGAAGCATCCCAAACCTATTTAATGTTCCCAAGCACTAACGTTTGCATTAGGACTTCTACATTAGCTGAGGTGTCTATAAAAACGCATGCTTGCAGCCAGGTCCCTCGTGGCTCCACATCCGAAGAAACTGTAGAGCATCTATCATTCTACCCAAGGGCTGGAATAACTTTCACTCCTGCACATACTTCCATTATGTAACTCAACTGAGCGTGTTCCAGGGTTTAGCCATGATTCTGTAGAATCATGTAAAGATAAAGATCATTTTTAACTATTGTCACCCAAGATACATTGGTAGAGAATCGTGGCATTTTAGGAAAAGAAGGTTTTTCTAAAGATGAGTGGTTGATTTTCTTTTTACCCCTTTAAATGTCATGGCTTCTCCACACTGTTTCATCATCTAGTGCTGTAACTTAAGGCCTTGGCATTCTGGCACACATGTGGCCAGCAAACCCTTACCTTTTGCCTGTAATCACAGGCAAAAGTGGTCTTGTTTTCGAATTTCCACTTTATTTAGCAATAATTTTGTTGGAGATATTTAGAATTATATCTTAGGTGGAATCTTCTGGATTGATGGTTATGTTTTGCTTTTGTGTGTCAAATGCTTAGTAAAAATACATTTTTTTTTATAAATTAGATACTAGAAGCCAAGAAACTTTGGTTCTCAGCCTGGACTGCATATTTGAATCACCTAGGGAGCTTTTTAAAATACTGATACCCAGGTCCTCCCTCAGATTAATTGAATTTGATTCTCTGGAAGTGGAGTTGGGGCTCCAGTAGTTCTTTAAAAGATCCCCTGATGATTCTAATATGCAGCCAGGTTTGTGAACCCCTGCCTTTTAAAATGCAAATCTAACTGTATGCCTCTACACTTCACAACCTTTGTGAACAGAAAACAGCCTAACTCCTTAGGGTTTAAGATCCTTCCTAGAATGGCTTCACTACTTGTCCGGTAAGCTCATGCTAGTCTGCTCTATGTACATACCCGCTAACTCCTCCACTTTTGTCTGCTTCTGTTGAGACATGATTGGCACATGGCACTGTGTAAGTATAAGGTGTACCGCATAATGATTTGACTTGCATATATTGTGAAATGATTACCACAGGAATACTCCATTTTCTCAAACAGGCAGCCCTACCTCCATCTCCGTGTGTTATTTGGAGCAGAGACCCTACCCTGGCCCACTGAAGTCTTCCCATTTTTTAAGATGCCCCTCAGGCATCAGCACCCTTACTTAGCAAACCCTTCCTGGCTCTCGCAGGCGGCCTTCGTTTCTCTTTGCCCCGGGTGTCTTTATCACCCTCAGTTGTCTCACTTACCGCTGTTGATCTCTGTGGTCCCCTCCTCCAAAACAGCACCCTACCCGAGGATTGGGGCCGGGCCTTGCTGTTCTTTGTGTTATTATACAGTGCCTAAGACATAATGAGGACTCAACATATGAAGGAATGAAATTTATTATAAAATTCATTTTATGGGCAATAGCATGGGTTCCAGAGTCATACGGGCTGGGTTCAAATGATAGTTCTGCCACATACCAGCTTTGTAACCTTGAGCAAGTTATTTAATGTTTCTGAGCCCCAATTTCATTATCCACTAAGTGGGAATAATACTATTTCCTACTTAGGGCTTGTGAGAATCAAATGGGATCATACTCATAAAGTGGGTAGGATAGTACCTGGTACATAGCAAGCATTAAATGCTCACTGGTATTATTCTTACTGCCTCCTAATTGATTTCCATCTGGATGTAACTATAAGGATTATCTGTGACAGGGATAGAGCAGGAAACAGGTGAAACATGGTCAATGAAGCTTGCACTCATCTGGTGTAGGTTGGCTAAGCCCTCCTGCCCCCTCTTCCAAGGGCTTACTGGCTGGCTTGGAGAAAGGAGTAGACAGCTGCATGTCATCAATTGGTAGAATACTTTGAAAGACAAGCAAAGGATCCTGGATTTCTAGAGGATATGCTATAGCAAGAGAGTGAAACAAATGAGATTGTATATGAACAGAATTATTTTACACAATTTCATGTGATGGGAAATAGGAAATCCTGGGAATAGGGTAATTCCTCCAAAATCTGACATGAGGTAATGAGAATCTACCAAGGGTTGAGACTGGCTATGAATTTCTGACTCCAAAGCAGAAATAAAAAATTGTATACACACTAATATTTTATGGCTACAGTCATCTGCCCAGAGGCATTCATTGAAATCAGATCATCACAGCCCTTCTTGATCCCTGGTCTGAGTCTGGAGATTCTGGTAGTTAGAAGGTTAGAAGAAGAAAGAAGGAGAAAAAAGACAGAGAGTAATCAAAGAATCAGGTCATTTATTCACTCTTCCTAATGTTGCATGCCCCAGAAGCACCAGGATTGTCAGGGTCATATATATGCAAAATCACCATTGTGATGACTGAAAATTACAGTAATTCAGCCTTAAATGATGTAGCTATAAACATCATTACTACATTTTTTACTATATTATACTTATAGGTAAAATAAAAATGACATATTATGTCCCATAGCCCAATACTTGGCATGTCATCTGTACTCAGTAACTGTAAAACTGTTGCTGATCTCATGAGGTTGATGCTGATGATTGATGATGATTGTCCATGACTCATTCGTCAGTAGGAGAAAATCCTCCACTTCCAGCACATGCTTAGGAACATTGGTTGGGATGATACATTAAAATTCATGCTAAATTCTGTTTGACCCAAATTTAAACAATAGCAGTACCTTGATACTCGAGCTTGAGAATTTTAGTATTATAGAAAGAAGTTTGTAGGTCCTAGAAATGCAGTTTTGTCAATAATAGGGATTACTTTCAACTGATTTTAAAATAATTCTTTTCATATTTAATTCCTGTAAATATTTCAAAATCCACAGAAGAGAGAACAACCAAAGGATAAAGAAGGGCCACTATTATTCAGGTATAAAAGTAAAGCATATGGCTGTTTTCCAGAAGACATGTTTATGGTAATATAACATATGGGTAACATATGGAGAAAATCAAGTTGGAAGCCCTCTGGAGATTAGACTAATATATCACCACTAAGCAGATGTAAATTGCAGTGCCTTAGTCACCTACCATCTCTCTTAGAATTAAAGGAGCTTTTCAATAGCTAAAAGTGAAGATATTTTTAAATGTAAAAATCATTTAGACATATATTTACATACAGTGTATTTGTTTTTGTCCTTAGTGTTTAAAGATCATGCCACCGGTTCTGACTACCGTTTGTGATGACTGATGTGGCTAAAAGACAGACAAATGACTAATAACCCTTTTCACCCTAGATTTATAGAAACTGGTGACTTTGATGCCTAGAATCATGTTTTCCCACAGTTTTTCTCAGTATGAACTGTCCCATTTCTTTATTACTGATAACCAGATTCATCTCATCTTCTCTGTTTTCCCCGGATTTTTTTTTTTTTTTAATGGCATGGCTATATCATTTTGAATCGTACTTCACTGGGTTCTTTAAAGAATTTCTAACACTCATCCAGCTTCCTACGTTAATCCCATTTCGGGTCACCACCAAGCAGTTGTTTTCATGTCTAATCGGCAGGTTTGCATAATCCACAAGAAGCCTGTTGTCAAGTGCACTTCTTCAAGTTGGTAAATTTGCTGGGAATGTATTATTTGTGCTTTTCTCCCGTCGCTTACTAGCAGCTAACGTATTACTCACAGGTGATGCTGATGAAATTGTGCAGATAATCCGATGTGGTCAGTTCAGGTCTCTAGCCATGTACTAGAAGGTTGGACATTTGTCACTTTGATCTTGACCTTGTTGCTACAGTGAGTGCGCACCCTGTCTGCCTGACACAAAGGTCATGCTGGCCTTCTTGATTTGATTTTCTACTCTGTCAGTCAGCACACCATTAGGCAGAGTGCTGCCAGTGACCCCTGTAATCTCAATATTGGCAGTGAGCGGT
The DNA here is from genome assembly GCF_003265705.2 of Callorhinus ursinus. Lineage (NCBI taxonomy): Eukaryota > Metazoa > Chordata > Mammalia > Carnivora > Otariidae > Callorhinus > Callorhinus ursinus. The sequence continues at coordinate 22,978,168 of NW_027397065.1, read as the reverse complement.
GTGTGGGGTTTTGCTGATGGGGACAAGTACGTGATCTCATGCTGTAATTCAATTCAGCATCTGTTTATTACACACCTGCCATTCACCTAGACGTATACAAGGTGCCACAGGATAGAAAGAAATACAGGCATGGTTTCTACCTTCAAGGAGCTTATAGTATTACTGTGTGATGATAAAAGTCTATCTCATGATTAGGAGGGACAGACAAAAAAGGGCTACTGGAGGTCAGAGTAAGCTTTTCAACGTTGTGGCCATTGGACTTTTTCTATGAAAAGATCTGTGACCATGAGCTGTCTTTCTGTGTGTGCATTTTGAAAGCTCCCACATCAGCCTACAGCAGTAGCCCTTGAATGACTATCTCAAAGGCTTTTAATGATATTCAGAACTGTTAAGTGGTGTTTCCCAGAAGACAAAAATCACAGTCTAACACAGGCTTCTGAGCCCTTCATTCTACTCTCAGAGAATCACTGCACACAATGGATTGAATAAGACGGAGCTGATTTGCATCCCTGCTTCACCGATTGGTGACTGAGCATCTCAGCCTATTTATGTTCAGAGGATTATTGGATGTTTCACATACATCATTTAATATGTTTTTATCACTAAGTTCATTCACATCCTTTTGTGTTTATAAATGAGAATATAGAATTTTTGCTTAATAAGAAGACTTGTTACTCAAGTTTTATCTTGACTTTTTTTTTTTTTAATTTAGGAAATGTTTTCCTATGCTAACGTTAGCCATCGTGTTTTTTTCCCAGCCATTTTTCTTATCCATGGTTATTTTTGGTAATGAATTGTTTAATCTAGTTTTTGTTCCTCTTTGAGTTTCTTTATACTGCTAGTTAAACTCTTGCTAACCTGCTTAATATAATACAAAAATAAGTGTTAAAGACAAGTTCATGGTGGGTAAAGCTGATCATCTTGTTCCTGTTGTAATTTATAACCTGGAGAGTTTACCATTATAAATATTTGGGAAAGTGGTTTTGCCCCCCAGCCTCATATTTACACATGGGATTTACTGGTCCAATGTTAGGTCAAAAGTCAGTATAAAACAGGAATGGAGGCCCTGATGTCTTGTCCCTTGGAAATGTTTTCTGAAAATTCCACAAGCAGATCACTGTACTGTAAAAATAATGGGCTGCTTAGCACATCTCCAGACTTCACCTACATTGGGGCCTTTGTGTAACACATCAGTCATCCTTCTAATGTAGAATTGTCAATAGTTTTCAATTCAAGAAAAGCAGGATAAAAGAATACTTGTTCGATCTGCCAAGGTAGAGGATGGCACAGGGGGAAGAGGAATAGTTAGCCAGAAGGCAAAAGAAAAGTAGCAAACTTAAGAGGATTCTCAGGCTGTGGGGATAATTTTAGACAAAATAAATAGTAAATTGAGTGACTTACGAGCTTCCTTGCCCCCACTCAACAGTAAGTTGAATAATCTCGGCACACAAAACAAATAAATCTTAGGAATAATGTATACTTTGACTTCTTAAGCTATTAAGAATTTGAACAGATTTAAGAGTATAAAAATAAACAGTTATGTAAACATTAAAGCTACAGGATGCCTTAGTGAGAGTTTGTGTTTGAAAAATCAAGGCCAGGGGCACCTGGCTGGCTCAGTTGGTTAAGTGTCGGACTCTTGATTTCCGCTCAGGTCATGATCTCAGGGTCATGATATCGAGCCCTGTGTTGGGCTCTGCACTGGGTGTGGGGTCTGCTTAAGATTCTCTCTCTCCCTCTCACCCACCCCCATCTCTCTCTTAAGAAAAAATCAAGTTCATTTTCAAACTCATCCGATAGTGCAGTTTAATGCAAACTAAAAGGAAATTATCAATGCAACCTTTTTTAATGGCTATCATACTTATAGTATGATAATCATACTTATAGTATGATATATAGTATGATTTACAGATTATGAAGACCTTCAGTATAGGGTCTTTCCTTTCTTTCCTTCCTTTCTTTTTTTCTTTCCTTTGGTAGAAGGAGCTGAAGAGATAAGAATCACTTATCTAAGATTTGAATGGGCTGCCAAGTTAATTCTAACATAAGCTAAATTTCTGTTATAGTAATAATATAAAGAAATAAGATTTCTTTGGAACAGATGGCATACAGCAAAGTGGTATGAAATACAGTAGTATTAATATATGGGTGTTAGCAATATGACAGAATGTTATAAGTTGAAAAGAGAATTCCCAATTAAGTTTCTCTGTGTTACTTGACTCTTAACTATAGCAATATCTACAGCCATACTCAGATTCTCCAGGATTTCTTGAGCTTGCAAACAGTTCTCCTAATTGATTAGCAGGTGGCATGTGATTCCCTGCCTTTTCCCACCCTCTCAGGTTGCTATGGTGATACAATCTTAGCTTCCCCTCCTTTGCTTCTCCCCCTGCTCAGACTGATCTGTAGAATGAGATCTTGTGAACCTGTTGGACAAACTGGTGCTGACATTTCTATTCAGATGTGTTACCTAGCATTCCTTTTTGGCTTAGTAAATGGAAAGTGGTCCTATATGCCAGCTAACATGTTTACATTTTACAAAAGTGTCTAAGAAACGAAAGATGTAATTCTATTTTATAAAGCTTTTATTTCATCATTGCTTCTAAAGCAGTTCAGTATAAAATATTTTTTAAGGTAAACCTTGAAAGCACATTTACATTCTTTCTTAAGAGATTCCCAACAATCACTGTGGAAAGTGTTCTGTTGTCACTGACAACACTTTTGAGAGGAGTCTGTGTGTGTGTGTGTGTGTGTGTGTGTGTGTGTGTGTATGCGTGCCTTTTATTTTAAAGTTGTTTTGAGAATCAAAAGCATTGTTTTGTTTGCTTTAGTTTGGTTTTCACGGAAAAGCTAAGGCAAGTCAGTAATATTTGTATACCTTTTCTGTAGTCTCCTGCTAAAGCAAAAAGGGCAGCAATTACTTTCAAATCAATTCCTAAGAGTCCTTGATTTTTGAAGGCAGTTATTCACACGTATCAACCAAAGAGATTAATCTAGGCATGCTTTGCATCTTCTGTAAGGAAACAGACATTTAAGTAATATATAAAAATACTACTTTTTATTTAAACAGCACCTTGTTTGTAAAAAGTACAATGAAACAAAAGACGTCATCTTATTGATCTACTGACCATTCTTTACTGTAGACAGATGACAATAACCTCCTTAGTACAATTCATTTCACAGGCCGCCTGACTTGAAGTCCACATTTTCAGATTTTCTTTCCAATCATGAGAGTGCTATGTTTTAGGGTGACATTTGGCACCTACCTTTTTAACATGACTTTATGTACTTTACAAAGCACATTAAAATATGTAATAAAATGTGTATAAGTAGGGCAGTAGTTCAGGATGCATTCCTGTACTTTTATAGGAAATACAATACATAGTAAGAGATTCCAGCTTTTGAGACTCCTGCCATCAGGGCCCAGTCTGAAATGTACTCACAGCGATGGCTGGAAATCCCCCTCTCCAACTCTCCCCAATAGGGACCACATTAACCAGAGTCACTGTGCAGATAGAGTGCGTAGTGAAAGAATGAAAAGAGAATGAAATTAAGAAAATAAAATAGGAAAGAGAATAAGAAAACAATCTTTAACATTGAGAGTTATGTACCTAGTTTCAAAAACGCCTTTGGTGAAGTTATCCTGCTTCAAAAAAGGTTTAAGACTTAATGGAATTTTCAATAACTTTGTTATTAAAAAAAAAAAGTTTTTTTAAATATCACAATATCACATCTGCTTATTCTGTCATATTGACTATTTTGAAATTAAGAAAAAGATTCATTTAACAGATATAAAATTCTCACTGAATGTATTGGATGACAATCAGAAAATGATTACCTAGAATTCTGAGTTCCATACCACTTTCCACCTCAAGTAAGAAAACTGAAATTTCTTTTAAAGTGACCTGGACAAGGTCATGTTTCTGGACCTCAAACTTGTATATTTTAATTCAAAGTCCTGTCCTTTCTCTACTTCTGCCTCCTCCTGTCTTATCCCTCTTCAAACCATTTCTATCTCTGTTTTTGCTCTCATAAGAACCATAACCTTGTACCCAACTCCTAGAATTCCTGTGTATATCCACAGTCAACACGGAACTAGACTCTTTGCATATTCTTTCACAGGCTCCTTACTTTTGGTGGTGATAGATTTTTCAGGCTTAGAGTAATTTGGATTCTAGACACTGTTTTAGAGATAGTTTATGGGGTTCCTCCCCCCCCCCACCGCTGTTCTTTCCAGTTTCTCTTTAAACTTATTTTAACAGATATCTCTTATTTTGAAATAAATCATGTTCAATTCGAATATTTTAAGATTGTCTTTGATTCTTAAAAATCTTTTCACCATATGCTAAAGAAGAAAAAAGACTATCTTATTTTGAAATAAATCTTGTTCAATTCGAATATTTTAGGATTGTCTTTGATTCTTAAAAATCTTTTCACCATATGCTAAAGTAGAAAAAAGACTGCCTTAGTTCGGTGATTTGAGATACGATAATGCTTTTAAAACAAATCAAATTTGTTTTATTAAATATATTTGGGGTTGAGAGTTCAGTAGACAACAGTCAGCACTTTATTTCAAGCCGCTTAATGGAATTGCATAAAATAGATCAAGTAGTAAAGAGTGCTTTCCTATTCTTCACAGTATTTCCACCTGCTGCTAGCCACATGGAGGTCATTAAAATATCCAATTTCATTGTATTCATAGAAAGTTTTAAACATAAATGTATTCTTTAAATGTAGTTCTTTTTAAAAAAAAACTAGTATTAGCTAATATTACTATTCAAAAGATATATTATACCAATGAGAATATTCCATTAGATGTTTCATAAAGTCATATAATAAACTTTCTATTCTCATGAAAAGTTCATTCAGTGAAAATTTATTGATACCTGTGAGATGCCAGGTAATGTGCAAAGTGTTAAAGGAGACATTAAAAAGTGCTAGATAAAAATCCTAGGAAGAAAGACTAGACCAGTGGCTTTCACTGTGTGTGCCTCTTTCCATTAGCATCCACGTTAAAAATGCAGATTCCTGGGTGCCTGGGTGGCTCAGTTGGTTAAGCGACTGCCTTCGGCTCAGGTCATGATCCTGGAGTCCCGGGATCGAGTCCCGCATCGGGCTCCCTGCTCGGCAGGGAGTCTGCTTCTCCCTCTGACCCTCTTCCCTCTCATGCTCTCTGTCTCTCATTCTCTCTCTCTCAAATAAATAAAATCTTTTAAAAAAAAATGCAGATTCCTGGAGCCCACCCCAGATCTACTGATTCATAATCTGCAAGTAGGGCCCAGGAAGATGCACTTTTAAATAAGTTATTCAGTGATTCTCCTTAATTTGAGAGGCACCTGTCTATCAAGAAGATAGACACAAAAAGAAATTAGTGTAACACTAAGTGATAATTATTCTAGTAGAAATGGCATTGATAAATACTTGACTTATTTATTTTTTAAGGATTTTATTTATTTATTTGACACAGAGAGAGCGCACAAGCAGGGGGAGTGGCAGGCAGAGGGAGAAGGAGAAGCAGGCCCCCCCTGCTGAGCAGGGAGCCCGATGCCCAGACTCCTAGGAGTCTAGAATTGAGACCCAAGCCAAAAGCAGACACTTAACCAACTGAGCCACCCAGGCGCCCCAGTAAATACTTGAATTTAAATTTATGTTTCTAATGAATGTAAAATGTGAACATGTGACCTATCCTATGGCGTGACAACACAGATAAACATTTATCTAGAATTCCATGCCTTAGATGCCTTTATATTTTAACAGAAATTAATTAAACATATTGTTCTAGAGATTCTGTCTGTTTTGAACTAGAAATGTCATAATGAAATCATGTTTGCAAGAAGTAAGAATAAATCTGCCGTGCAATAATTTGAAAGGTACCAGTTTAAATTACTCAATTAAAAACATTCTTTTTAGCATGAATAGCTCAAAAATGCTAAAGAGGTCTTGGCTTCTTACACAATTCATGGCAAAAGCAGTATCAAGTGGCTTGACTTGAGGCTAACCCCACTGCCTGATCCGTTTAGATGTGCAACTGGGAGCCTCAGAAGTATCCATCATTTGGTTTTATGTTCTGCTCAGGTCAACCAGCTGCTCTGCTCAACCACAAGTGCTGGCTCACAAAGACTAGCCACACAGGCTGCATATATAGCCCTAAGGAAAAATGTCCTTATTTACTTTTTCCCCAGCACTAAAAAGTGATAAATAGAGCTAAATTCCAAAAGATGCTTAAAAATCAATAGGAAATGTCAAGTTAGAAAATATTGACAAACTAGTATAAATAAAGCTTTTAAAAATATATATATAACTTTCCAGTATTTATTAGTAAGGTACTAATTTCTAAAATCAATCACCTTTTGTAGATAAGCAGTAACTGTTTGAACTGTAGGTCATAATTACATACACACAGGTAGCCCACTGAAGTGAAATATAAAACACTTGGATGCTGCCAGATCTCCTATTCCCCTCGCTTTCTTCTTCTGTGTTTATTCATTTAACAAGTTCTTACTGAGTCGCAATGCCAGGTACTATCCTAGGCACTGGGCTGCAGCCTAGAATAAACATACATATAACCATGCCCAGCACTGGGGATTTGTATACTGGATGGCGAGTGGTCCATTAACAGTATGAACAAACCAAGGAACGAATAGTTCTTAAGAAAATTTAAGGGCTCTGTGACACAAAACAACAGGGTGGGGGGCCAGCTTGACACAGAATTATCAGAGAAGGCCACTCTTAGAAGGTAATACCAAAGCCCCAACCTGGAAGATGAGAAAGAGGCAGATAGAGGAAGAGTTGGATAAACAAACTGAGGGAACAACAGCAGGAGGCCCTGCACAGGGAGAGAGTTTGGCAAGTAAAGAACTGATGGAATTCCAACACAACCCAACTAACAGGGAGAATACACAGAAGAAGTCAGACAGGTAGGTGGAACCATCCTGTATAGGCAGTGGCAATGCACTGGGCTTTTATTTTAAAAGCAGTGAGAAGCCATTGAAGGGTATTATATGCAAAGGAATGTGATCAAAAATACTGCTCATAAAATTTCTTTGGCTACTGGGTACAGAATAGACGGGGGGGCAGGCGTTGGAAAGATGACCAGTTAGGGGACTGTTGCTGTGGTCCAAGGAGAGATAATACTAAGTATGAAGATGGACAAAAGTGAAGGGATTCAAAATACATTTTTGGAGGCAGAATTAAGTGGACTTTGCTGAAGGATTGGATTTTCTTCTGGAATTTACATAACGTTTTTAGGGTATTATTTTCAGGAAGAATATATATAAATCCAGACTTTATAGGTGTAGAAATGTAAGGAAAGCGGGACTAACATTTCACAGCTGCTGGCTCCCATCCCTTCTCCATCCTATGCTTCGTCCTCTTTGGGGAGGTCATCACAAAAGTATTTTGCCTTTGCATACACAGATGGGGGAGGAGACAGAGTGAGCCTTTCTCTCTTTGATTCCTCCCACAGATCTGTAAGCATTATGGGGTCCTGTAATTGTATCAGCAAATGTTTCTTGGAGCCATTGTGTTTCACAGGTATCTGATTCCAACTCCTATTTTTGCTTTTAATGCCATGTTCATATTTTTAATAAATCAACATTTTAGATTGAGAATAACATCCAAGGAAATCTGCTGAAGTGTTTAGAAGCTCTAAAAATTGGGAAAAAAACATGTATTTAAAATATTTTCATTTTTACTAGCACACACTTATATACCCATCATAGTTAAATGTTGTTTTCCTAATAATTTAATATGTTTCTCCACTAAGTAGTAGTAAAAGTAATTTTACAGCATTTAGGTTAATTTATCAGAGTTAATAATGCCAAACAAATGTGGCTCATTTTAAGTAATGAGACTAGAGTAGGAAAAGAAGCATCGGGAAAAATCGGAAACCACAGAATAATTAGATTTAGGCTTTCAAAAGCACTTGACTCCATATCCTCCCCCCTACCCCAAAGGAAATAAAAGACAAGCCATTTAAAAATGAATTCTTTTCTGAAGACTTTCCCTATTGTGTCTGTTTAGTCTTCACCGTTTTCAATATTGACAGTGAGGTTCTTTTCACTACCAATATGGCAAGTTCCTTTGAGGTGGAGAGAGATTTCACCTTTCATTGCCTTGTGTTATTTCCCCTCTACTGAACTATGTAAAGAAAGGTAAATGGTAAAATGGCAGTGCACGAGATGGAGAGCCTTAGATTATTCACTCCTGCACAAGGAGATTGTTTTCTTTTTTCTGGTGTCAGTGTGCATTTGGAAAAAAAAAAAAAAAAAATCTGCTTTAGCAAGAGATTCTTCTTCCAGAGAGGTAATTAGGAAATACATAACTTCTGTTTTAAGAGCACGTTTTCTACAAGCGGCTGCATGCACTTACAGTGATGATTGCATAATCATAGGCAGGCCTACAGCTAAATAGCAGATGAAAGAAGTTTACTCGAAGATTAGGGATACATGCCTTCTCGCTCTCGTAGTAATAATATGTTAGGTATTAATCCTGTTAAAACCACTACCTCTTTCTCTTCAGACACTGTCCTTTCCATAAAATAAAATTTTGAAGCTATTGATCAGTGAACGAAATGTGCAAACTACATGCCTTCCTGAAGTCTGAGCATATAAGATCATTTAGAAGTAGGAGTAATTGTTGAGTTTCTGTACATAAAATTAAAAATGTAATTTTATTTTTGAATGCCATGTAGCTTCTTCAAAAGGAATAGCTAGCGTTATTTTGGTAGGTCATCTTTGCTGACTTTTTTTAAAAATCAAAGTAGCTTTTTGTCTCTTAGAACAGATCCTAGAGCCAAACTCTCTTAAGTAAATAAAGGTTTAAAAGAATAAATGTTTCACAACCAAGGATGTGATGGATTGCTACTGTATATGTATTTTCCTGCAAAGCTAGTCAAAGGCTTTTTTTCTCCCACTACCTCTTTAATCTTAGTGAAAAGCTTTCCTTAGAGCTTGAGCAGGCCCCATAGGAGCCCTATTTTCTCTTTATGTGTTTCTACACGCTGCTTTTCTTTACCAGACTTTAAGATATACCCACGTTCCCTACACCAGTGCTCGAAGAGCAGTCATATTTTCTCCTATTAATTATTATTTAGAATTTCCTTTGTCATGGTTGAGAGGAACTAGCCCAGAATTTCTTTTCCCAGGGTAGCCTTAATATTTTTAAAGGCTCTGTAGATGAATGGTGGGAAATTAGTTATTTTATATATCATTTGCTACCCTTAACATATTTGGATATTTGATATCTAAATGCCAAATGAGGTCAGTAATAAGAACAGACAAATTTAAAAGAGTAATTGCTAACATGATATGAAAAAGAGCAGTGTGCCACCTCCTTCATTCTTGCTCCTTAACTTTTTGGGAGACATGTAGAATGCCAATCAGCAAGCATCAAGAGAAAAGGTTGCTTATGTCGGGTGTCAATTTATCATAATTTTTTTAATTGAGGGTTTTTTCCCCCTAATAACGAATACTTATCTAGAATTGAAGAATCTTTTCTTCAGAAGAAAATTACTATGTTAGTGAAAAATACAACCTTGTGGTAGATAAAAAGCTCTTTTATATCCGGCTTTATTTACTAGAGAATGCTTATGTGTTTACAGTTACAGACTTATGAGAACATATTAACTGGAGAAATTCTTCTCTGTATGTTTTGGTTTTCACATTTGGTTCCTAATCTTTTATATAAAAGGAAGTGATTGTCCTTAGCTATTGGACAGATGGGATGCTCAAGAATCAGACTTTACAGCTTTCCAAAGAGTCTTAAGTACGCACTTGCTCCTCTACAAAATCTTGGGTAGCAGAAGTCTGTAGTACGAGTCACCATTGCATTTTTTTCCCCTCATGTAGCTAATTGCCTATAGCACGCAATGTGACTCTGAGCCATTATTTAAATATTGCTATTATGTAATGTAGTTACAGTTCTTATTATTAGAGGTCGTTTATTATTTACAGCATGTCAGTCTGTCATGGCTAGTTCACCCAAATAGATTAACCTTTAACATTTTAAATATTTGAAGAGAAATTGATTTAGCATTTATTTTTCTATGAAGTGTTTTTATTAAAAGTCATAGGAAAAAAAAAAGTCATAGGACTTTAGGGGCTGTATTTGAATAACCACTAAGACCTGTTCTATTATAGATCACTCTCAGTTTAGCTTATTTTTTTAATTGCTCATTCACCTGTGTAATTTATAATTGTTTTTAGATACATCATTCATTGCTTTGTTTTCTTTCCATGTTTAATTAGTAATTTTATTGTGCTTTGTTTTTAAACCAAATTCAAGTCAGTAGTCCAGCAAAAATAAGTAAGTTTCCAGTTGATGGGCTAGCAACATCATAATACTTACTTATTCAAGAAGTAAGGCATAGAGAGCTCAAATATGTGCATTAGTAACTGAAAAAAAATTTTTTTTCTTGACATACTAAATGTTCCTAATTTATTTTGAGGCAGAAAATAAATATTGCCACTACTACCCCTTCTACCTGCTTCTCTCCATATTAGTATTTTTTAATGAGAATAACGATGATGAGAATAATAATAAAAGAAAGTATTTACATATTACCTAGCACAGGCAGGCTAGTTACTCTGCCTTTCTAACTTTCAACCTGAGAAATGGCTCTCAGACAAGCAGGACATTTGCCAGAGATTGCATGGACACGTGTTAATCACCAAATGAAATGGTGGAATACTCTTACCACACGTACACAAGGACGGACACACGAGTTTGCTTATTCAGAAGATGCTGGGAGAAAGAGTAGGAAAGGATGCAGGTAGCCAGAAGGATTATGACTACTATATCAGTAAATGAAGATGCAAGGGGTGCAGATTTAATGTGTGTGTGTGTTTTTTTTAAAGATTTTATTTATTTAGTTATTTGAGAGAGAGCACGAGAGGGAGGAGGGTCAGAGGGAGAAGCAGACTCACTGCTGAGCAGGGAGCCTGATGTGGGACTCAATCCTGGGACTCCAGGATCATGACCTGAGCCGAAGGCAGTTGCTTAACCGACTGAGCCACCCAGGCGCCCGATTTAATGTGTGTGTTACAACAGCTATGTTAGCCACCCCACAAATAACTTAATCTCTCTGCAAGTGCAGAGCACAAAAATATTTATTAAGTGGACTCCCTAGTCCTCTTCCTCATCTAGGCCATCCTCTAGGGGAGTGGGGCCATCGTCTAGGGGAATGGGGGCTTAAGAGCTTCATCTCTGGCAACAGCTCTGCGGTTTATAGCTGCAGAACCGTCGGCAGGTTACCTAACCTTTCTACGTCACTGTTACGTCATCTGTAAAATTGGATTTATGCAACAGGTACTTAATGAATGCCTGATATATTTTGGGTACTATTCTAGGAGCTGAGGCTCAACAGTGAACCAGATAAAGGCTATGCCTTCAATAGTATCCACCTCACAGGGCTGTTGAGAAAGTCAGTCGGATATAAAGTTTGGCACAGCGCATGACATAGATGTGTTCAGTCGATGTTAGATGCTTTCTTCATCATTATCTGTGCCACATTTTATGTACAAAGGCACTGCATTAAGTGTTTTAAGAAATGCAAAAAAAGAAGGTCTTGTTTTGGACCTACTCTTTAACATTAATAGTTTCTTTGCATATTTAAGAGGTAGATAGCTTTAGGTTGTAATTCCCAAGAGACTCTGAGATAAGGATTTGAATGCAAGTAGTTTATTTAGGAGGTTATCTCAAGAAGCTCTGTTAAGGGAGTAGAGATGGAAAACAGGGCAGGAAAGGAAAGCCGTCAGAAGTTACATCAATGGGGACGCCTGGGTGGCTCAGTTGGTTAACATCTGCCTTCAGCTCAGGTCATGGTCCTGGGGTCCTGGGATCGAGTTCCGCGTCGGGCTCCTTGCTCAGGGGGGAGCCTGCTGCTCACTCTCTCTGTCTCTTGCTCACTCTCTCTGACAAATAAATAAATAAAAAATCTTAAAAAAAAAAAAAAAAGTTACATCAATGAACCCTTCACAGCAGCAGGCAACTGGGACTCTGTCCCACTTGGGGTTCTCTAGAAGAGGACATCGAGTATGCCTCTGAGTTGTATCCCCAAGGGGAAAATAAGGTGGGGAATTTTTCAACCAGTTGCCTTTCTATCATTGACCAAAGGCTGCTTCTGGGGAGTTAATTCCATAGCATTTCCATCCAGCACCATGTGCAGTCCAGGCATGCTCTGGGGCCAGAGATGCTCTCAGCAATCACAGGTGCTTGCTACAGGAAGCCCTTGGCCTTTTCAGAAACAATGATTTTTGAAGGGAGCTGGGAGGGCACCAATAGCATTTGCTACATAGATCTTTGCCCAAAAACTACAATACAAGGCTGTAATGTGGCACACTCAAAATACATAGAATCATAAGAGGAGTGTACAAACACTGGATTTCTAATTCCTTTTCAGAATGAGGGTGGAACCATTAGTAAGGAACCACAACCCCTGACTTACATAAAGGAAATATACTTGAGCGTTTTTCTTCCTAAAAGCATTGCCAGTAATTGTTTGGCACCAAGGAACATTTCAGGATGGTCACCACATTTTGATCAGCTCTTTTATCAAATTAGAACTTAATTACATAACATCTATATGAAAAAAAAATCAATCTTTTTTTTTTCTTAGTTGCTGAAGCACTTGGACACTCCAAGGTAAATTGAATCTTTACATCAATTTTCCAGAAAAAGAAACGATAAAATCTTTGTCCTTGAGGTTCCACTTGACAGGGTCAAAAGCAATTCTTTCATTGTATTATACCATAACACAAATCAGAAAATGCAAAGATTTCAGAATCGCTCTATTTCACATATTATCTTCTTAACTTTCCTTTGCAGCTGAGCAAGGGTGTTATTAGGCACAAGAAATTTTGTTGAATTCTTAAATTGGTCTCAAGAATTTTGTGATGGATGGTTTACTCAATTTAAAGCAGATCATCTGGTGAAATTGCTTTTAGGTTAAAAGGAGGGCTCCTCAGACTCTTTTAGGGCAGATCCTTCCAATTACTTGGTTAAGTCCAGAATTGCTAAACTGTAAAGTTTGAAGACTCTGGGTACATTGGTGGTGAATATGATAAAAAAAGAATTCTAGAAGGAGATGTGAGTAGCCTCAAGGCCATACTTTGTCTACTTCAAAGTTTCACAGGAGGTTAGGACTGGCCTGACCACTTGTTTATCTTTGTTCAATCCAGCTTATTCTGAATAATCTAAACCTTAATTAATGATTATTAATTTGACATGAAGCTCTGTGCAAATGCTCAGATACCATCTGGAGTATTTTACCCAGTTTCATGTAATAAATATTTCTCTAATAAGACTCCTTGTACCCGATTAGAAATACATGTGGCTCTCTGCCATGAAGCTCAGCTTTTAGTGGAACCTAAACCACATAAATGCAGACAAATAAAAAGATATTTTATGTACTTCCTTCATATTTTTGGTATTTCCTGGTGAAGCCTACAAAGTGAGATCTCAAAGGAACGTACTCTCAAAAGTTGAGTCTCACTGAGCCCAAATGTTACCTCCTCAGGTAGAACCTCTCTGGTTATTTTGTTTAAAATAGCCCCTCATCCCGGCCCCTCATCCCCATCACCTCACTGTTTTATTTTCTTCAGCACACTCATCACTGTCTTGTGTTCTTTATTTATTCTTTTTCCTTTGTTTGTATGTTTTTCTGCCTTCTCCCACTGGAATGTTACTACCATGGAGGAAGAGAATTTATCTGCCTTATTCATTGTTGTCCCCCAACGTCAAGGACAATGCTTCCCACAGAGTAGGCGCTCAAGAAATTTTTGTTGAATGAATCAATGAAAGAATGGATATTAAGAACCCTGTGTCCTTGAAAATAAATGTAGCATATCAAGTACCCTAGTGTGTTTTAGGGAAGAACCTTAACTCTTTCTAGCTAAAAAAAATGCATTTTATTTCACTGCAGCAATAATGTAAAAATCTGAAAACGAGACAGCCTCTCAACAGAGAGTGTTGAGCTGCTGGGCACAGGTTTTCTGACAAGGAAACAGTAGGTAAAGGGGTTAGATGGCCGGAAGCAGACCCTCGTGGTCAGTGTGCCAGGCAGCTGTGGAACTGTATTTGGGAAAGTAGCTTGGACTGAAGACAGCATGAATCAGCAAAGAAACAGGAAGAATCAAAGGCTCAATAAATCCCCACCTTTTCAGGGCTCAGGCACCTCAGGCATGCCCTGGTTATAAGGGCCTTCTTACCGAGACCAGGTGTAGATGAAAATGCCATAATAGGCCACCAGAGGAAAGGACAGGCTGAGTCTATTTGAGGTAAACACTGTAGGACTCTAGAGCAGTCCAGTCTGTCCTTTCCTGAAATGATAGGCCATTTATTCTTTCTTTTTTTTTTTAAAGATTTTATTTATTTATTTAACAGAGAGAGACACAGCAAGAGAGGGAACACAAGCAGGGGGAGTGGGAGAGGGAGGAGCAGGCCTCCCGCGGAGCAGAGAGCCCGATGCGGGGCTCCATCCCAGGACCCTGGGATCATGACCTGAGCCGAAGGCAGACACTTAACCACTGAGGCACCCAGACACCCTGGCCATTTATTCTTTTAACAAGTATTTCTCAAGCAGCTCCTGTGCACTAGCACTATTTAAACTCCAGCCTCCCATTGTCTCTTCCTTCGCCTGCCCCAACACGCTTGCATACCCATTGTTACAGAGGCACTCTACTTTTGATTTTACTATTTGTTGACCTTTTGTGTAAAATTTAGTTTGGAGAAAGGGCTTTGCCACTATAATATGGCCAAAAAGTCTTCTCTTCATACCCTATTAACACTAGTAGGGAGTGCTTTAGGTACTAGGTAAAATATATCTTTTCCAAAACACAGAACGAATGCTGTGTGACCCACTAGAATATTCTTTGCTGCCCCCAACAAGTTGGAAAGTCTCCAAGCTTATTCTTGGGATCTCATCATTTATGTGCAGGCCTGTTTTTTCCAAAGGTGGCAGGTGGCCCTGTGCCTTTTGGGTAGTTGAGATTGAAAGTTGGGTTTTTGCTGTTGTATTAAACTGACTCTGGTTTCTTATTTGACTGAATGTGAAGAAGCTAGGATTTTAGGATTGCTTCTGTTATATTTCCCAAGATGTGAGTGTGACAGGAAATTTTTATTTTAAAGCAATACCGTGATCCATGTACTTACAGAAGACGTGGGTTTAAAAAAGAAAAAAAAAAAAAAGACAATGTCAATCTAAAAGAAATTGGGTGCAGCTAGACTGTTAAACAGACAAGTCAATTGCTGAAGATATCTCATCCTCATTCCCTGAACTTTCAGGGAGAGTTTTATTAACCTGCTGTGTTTTCAGGGTCTATACAGTCTTCTGCCCAGTGGGCCATTAACCAGTAGGATTGAACTGGGTGAGATCCTTGCATAGACTCAACATCTTCTTAACAAAAATGAAAACAATATCATATTGCTTTTTGAATCTGTTTGAGGGGAGAAATATTTTTAGGGGAAAAAAGATAATTGAAAAGCTCTGTATTCATCTTTCTGTGCCCTAGGACATTGATTTTTCTGACGTTGTAATGTATTACATGGCGAAATAGTCCCACGGACTTTCATACATATTAGTGACTCCAGTGCCCACAGCACACATTGCAAACCTTTCACATTCAGAGATTCAGCATGCCTTGTGGTATTTCTGTCTGACCTCAATCCATTTTGGAGATAAAATGTTCCATACACTAAGGGGAAGAAGGTCTTAATGGCCTCTCTCTGGCTTTCCTGTCATCCCTGGGTACCTGTGTAGGGAAGCCAACAGCAGGCATACTTGCTCACAATCTGCCTGGTGATACCCAGGTCTCTGCCAAGGGCTTTAGGATACGTGTTTCACTCTGCTGGCTACCAGCAGTACTGTCTATCCGTGTGGTCACAGGCAATGTGAGCTTTGTATTCAGCAGGTGCTCCGTAGATATTAAAAATGAGTTGAGGGCGCCTGGGTGGCTCAGTCGTTAAGCATCTGCCTTCGGCTCAGGTCATGATCCCAGGGTCCTGGGATCGAGTCCCACATCAGGCTCCCTGCTCTGTGGGAAGCCTGCTTCTCCCTCTCCCACTCCCCCTGCTTGTGTTCCTGCTCTCACTATCTCTCTCTCTGTCAAATAAATAAAATCTTAAAAAAAAAAATGAGTTGAATCAGGACTTAGTAAATCTGAGCCAAATCAGGTTTGAGGTATGTGAACTGTATCTTCCCTGGAAAGCAAGAAGTGGAGGGAGGAGTAGCAGAGATAGCAGAAAAGAAGAGAGAAAATCAAGTACTTTTTGATTTCAGGTACAGTAGACCCATGCACAATAAAAGAGAAGAGATTTCCTTTATGTATAGATTGAGGGGGGAGTGTCTCCCTCCCCCATCCTAGAGTGTGACTCTCCCTGGCCAAATCTCTGACCCACACTTGATTTTTATTATCAGATGCTTCTCTTCTCTTCTCTCAGTCACCCAGCTTTCTGGCCAAGAGCATGGATGTGATGCAGTGTTGGTCCTGGGTCCCTTTTTGGGATCGCAGGAGACTACCCCGTCACCTTAACCCCTCACCAGGGACGCCTAAGTGTTGGCCTGTTCACCCTGGCTGCTCCCACTACCCCTTCCTAGTTTTCATTATCCATAACGACAGCCAGCTTAGATTTAACTCCTCAACTTCTATGCAGAGTTGTGTTTTGTATAATAAGTATGAGAATTTTGGCTTGCTGCCTCCATTTTCTCCATTCTCTTCTATGATTGGCCCTTTCCTTTGTGCCATGCCACCTGCTATGCCTTGCTCTTTGCCACACTGCTTTCTGCTTCTCAATTGCATTGCTTTCAGCTATGAAAAATTCATTAGAAGAGCTGATCAATACCAAGTTTTGTGTTGTTGATATCTTAATACTATATATGAAAATATGTGGAATAATATGGGGATGTATGTGAACATGGGAATATATGTGCCCAGCCACTGCCCTCTGCATCATGTATGGTACTTAAATTGGAGATGAGGGAGGTGAGAAGCAAATTTCATTTCTAAAGCAAGCACTTCTAGGCCAAAATCTGCAATGTTAATCAAAAGCTGGGGGTATATATTCAGAATTTTCAAAAACTAGCACCAAATCTCCTCCTACCAAACCCTACCAAAGGATGTTCTGAAATGAAATCTGAGGAAGTTCCAGTTTATCATTAATGATAAAAAGCTCCTCATACCCTTACCAGTCCTCTTGTGAAGGACTATTTATTAATAAATAGTATTGTAGTAAATGGATGTCTCCCTGAAAATGGACCCTGACATCAAATATATATGTGTGTGCATCTTGCACAATTTTTAAAATTGGTTTGTTTTTAAAGCAGAATGAAAATAATTCTTTGCCAACTGTGTCTTTATTTATTCTTTTTATGTATTTGGCATGTAAATACAAAAAAGTTCTCCTTATATTTCTGCAACACTGATCTTGAACACTATTGCTCTTGGTAAATTTAGCACACATTTTCTTTTACAGCTAGTATGATGAAAAGGATTCAGGGATGTTCAGCCTTACAGAATTCCTGAATAAGCCTCACAGACTATAATATAGTCACTGTGCTAAAAGAGCATGTGAATAATTAATTTTTGACTAGGTTGGAAATAAAAATTCAATGACCACCTCCCCCATTCCCATTTAAATTTGAAGCCTTCTATTCAAATTGTTGTGCCATGTCAAATAAACAATATAATGCTGTTTTTACTCAATTTATTATAGTCAAGCAGTGCTAGTTTTTAAATATTTTATCCTCTGAATTTTCATGTGACTATATCCTGTGGCTCTGTAGTACATATAATAGCATATGTTTTTTCAACAAGGACTAAACAAAGAAGTGCTATGAAAATAGAAATGAATTGTAAACCATGGTCCTGACATGAGCAACTTAGTTCCTAGTGGGATTGTGGAGCAATTTTCATGGCTTTTAAAGGAAAGGAGAAACTTGTAGTGGTGATAAATTATACCATGGAGACCCCTTAAACACTTAGCCTTGGTGAACATTAAACCTGTCTCTTCAACAGGTTTATTGCAGGATTAGGCACTTCCTGGAGAAAGATTCACTCTGCCTTTGGCATTGATGTAAATTTGGTTTCTGCTAGATTTATAAAAGGTGCTATACAGAAGTCATTCAATTTTCTCAAAAGTTCACTTCAGAATTTGGGGTGTGGATTTATTCATATCCCAGACATCACACCATTGTCCTTAAAGTTGACCATCTAAAAAATCTTTGCAGATTGCTATTGAGCTAGGCTTTCCTAGTCCTTTGTAGTCATTCGTATCTGCCTAAACATTTTATTAACTTTCTGGCCACCAAAGTTGTGCTGATTAAGTGACAAAGTCAGTGCTGCCAAGACTTGTGGGCCGTGTATTAAGATTCACATCCACAGTTTAGTTAATGAATGTGGCAGGCTCAGTCACTTTGGCTCTCAATTTGCAAATTTGTCAAAAAGGACTAATATGTCATTAAAAAATATCTGATGGCTGAAGAGTCAGGACATTAAATAACTTTGCTCTTTTGGTTTACCTTTTGAACATGCATTTTGCAACTTGTAGCATAAAACTAGATCTTAAAAGGTTACTTGGCTGCACTGTTTAGCTGCCATTCATTTATTCTTTAAGTGTTTACTGAGCGCTATCCCCCAGGTTTGTCCTGGTAAAGCAGTGAAGAAAACAGACAAAAGTCCTTGTGGGGAGGGAAGGGGTTACATTCTAATTTGAGTAAACATATAGAATCAGCCCATAAGACAAGGCAGATGGGGGGATTGGGGAGGGTGGGAAGAAGTGTCATTTTAACAGTGGGAGTGAGGAGAGGCCCTAAGGAGAGGGAAACTATGAAAGAGAGGTCTGAAAGAGGTGAGAGTGTGAGCTATGAGGGTCTGGGGGAGGGAGGATTGAACAGATCCAGGTAAAGGGAACAACAGGTGCAAAGGCCACGAGATGGGAGGTTGGTTCATTTGCTGATAGAACAGTGATGAGGGTGCTGTGGCCCAAGTGGAGTGAGCAAGAGCAGGAGCAGGAAGAGATAAGCACCAGGAGGGGAAGGAGCCCAGAGCCAGAGTGTGTAAAGCCTTTTTGGCATTACTCTGAGTGAGGTGAGAGCCCTTATAGATGGCTGATGTGCAGAGGGACTTAAGCTGATTCACTTTAAAAGAATCTCTTTGGCCATTCATGAGAACAGATTCTAGAGAGACAAAGGCAGATAAGGAAGGACCAGTCACGAGTCTGCTGCAATCATTGGTAATTGAGGCAGGAAAGGAAATTGGCTTGGACCTGGGGTGGGGTGGAGGGAGAATGCATAGCAGAGGGGGCAGGGAGAAGCAGCCGGATTCTGGATCAGTGGAAGGCAAAGTGGGTAGGACTTGCTAATGGAGCAGATACGGCTGTGAGAGCAAGAGAGGAGTCAGGACTGCCAGCCTCATAGTCCCAATGACTTGTTATGTATGTAGTAGCCAAAACAGGGAATTGAATCCAGTCTCCCCTTTTTCAGGCCCCTATGTATTTTTCTCTTACTGACTCAGTGAAAATCTGTTTCTTTGTCTATAAAAAGAACAACATGATACAAGAAGTATTTGTTGCAAGGTAAACAAAGTTTTACTACTATAACATAAAATAGAGATGCTGCTTGAAAATTAAGTTACCAAATACAACCCCTCTGACACAACCTCTCCCCCAAAGTGCAGTCCATGAGTAATGCAAGCGGAGAGAGGGTCAAGTTTGAAATATAAGTGGAACAAAAACATGAGCTCATGCATGACTTCCCTGGATCAGGAGACAAAATCCAGAGGCAGGCTGAGCAAAGATTGGTTGGTATAGTTACTCACTCTGCAAGGCTAAACGCTGGGAATCAACAAAGGGATATGACATATTCCTTGTCTTTCAGGAGCTAAAAGTCTAGTGAAAGCACTTTGCCTCCCATGACTCAGTGTAGCACTAGGATTTTATTTATATCATTTGCAGAGATATATGTTAGTAATGGAATTTACACATAAAGATATAGTCATATTAAATATAGATTCATATAGAAATTTCAATGTATGTTTTTTATGTGTATGTAGGCCAGCAGTATAGTTATATGAATACAAACCTACTCATAGTCTTGTTCCAAATTTTAGTATGCAGAACTTGTTTGGTTACAATGATCAGTAAAAGCAGTAGTAAACTAAGAGTACATGTATGCTACTCAAAAGGCTTTTTGTCCACAAAAAAGTTCAGTTTGGAAACCTAATAACCCAATTTAATGAGAGTATACTGAGCAAAAATTTTTGAAAAAAAATCTCTGTGCATGAATAATGGGTAATGTAATCTCAGCAACTCTCCCAAATGTCCCAGGAATCCCCAGCCAGCTCTGAAAGGTGCCCATGGCTGTGTTGCCGCTATCCAAGGAAGCTGGAGAACAGTTGTGTACGTATTCTCTGAGTCACTTCTGGCTTTGCCACCTAAAGGGCTCCCCGCGGCCCACCAAGGGAGATCTGCCTCTCCTCCTACAGAGCAGGTCCCCATTGCTCTGACTCTCCTCCCATGGGGGAACCAAGGAACAGCTTACTTTCCTAAGCATCAGTAGATGTGCCTTTCCCCTCACTGAAAGGCTTGTACAGCAAGCAATGAAGGGACACTAAGTTGGCAAACCAAGGTGAGGAATGTGGAAGAAGACCTTAGCTGAAGGTCATCATTCATGTTTCTTTGCTCCTGGGCTAAATAGAAATAAACATTCAAACCATGATTCCTCAGTCTGCCCAGCAGAAGGTAAATTCAATAACCTATTTGTTTTTTAATTTTTCTTGTGAAATTTTGTTGCTTTGTAACTCATATAAGTTCTTGAGTTATTCCTCCCTCCCCAGTTCTAAGCTTCCTTTAACTTATTTTGGAATAAGCCAAAATGAAACAAAATCATACATTCTAAATCAAGCTCTTAAGACGGAACTGAGTTCATTGATTAAATATGAAAGGGAGCATCTTTAGCAAAATGAAAGCCAAGCTTTTAAGTCTTCCTTGAACATTGGTTAATCTTAAACCGTCTTGGCACTAGTTTCTTCATACAATTTTGCATATCAGGTGTTTACAGACTAAATAGTAGATGAGCTCCAAGTACACTATGTCATTTAATGTCAGTGAGCTAACCTTGTTTATTCAGCTCTGCGCTTAGTAATTGAAATAATCTGCATAAAAGTGCACAGTATGCTACAATTAAGAAGCATGCTTGTGGAAGGCACACTCTTGGTTCATTTTTTAAAAAGACCATCTGTTTCTTGGTGTGCTACTTGTACAGGTTTTCCTTTCATCTTTCACCTTCTTAAAAAAAAAATCCACAGCTTTCTAAAGCTTTTGATATTATTGCATTCTTGGGCTTTATAGAATGCTCATTCTCTGGATTTTCAGCTGTGGTTTTACCAGCAGAAGATCACTTTAAACCCTCAGGAATCTTAAAAATTAGAACAGGAAAATAGGAAGCCTCCCCCACCCTGTATCTGTTCGCTTCTAGTGAGTTGACAGTTGATGTCAACAACCAGTAATAATACTGGTAATAGTAATGATGGTGGTGGTGGTTGTAATCTATTGATATTTGCAAGTTAACAAGGTAAAATATATTTAAGGTTTATATATTCAGGAAAATTTTACTTGTTTTTTTTGAAGTACCCTTCGGAAAGGTTAGAAATGCCCTGACAGACTGTGAAATAGGAAATCCTAAATAAGATTCTTAGACCAAAAGTTGCTATGTCTTAGTAACACACCTTTGATCATGCTCAAAGACTAAATTTTTAGCATGTTGAGAAAACAGTTTCTCACTCTGAATATTTTTAATTCAGAAAACAAACTTCTTTACCACATATGTTTAAGGCATTTCCTTATTTGATCTATCTGAAGGTGAAGTGTGTACATTATTTTGTGGGAAATGAACAAGATAAAGGGAAGAGTTAAAATATTCTTCAGTTAAACAGCACATTTTATGCCCAGCTGCTTTGGGAAATAGGTTAGCTTGTTTAAGAAGTTTATTTCCTTATATAAGAAAGAAGAAAGATGTTTGTATAGCCTGTGCTTTGGAATAAAAATAGCAAATTTTAGACTTGACTTCATTTAAAATGATTAAACATAATGCGTATTTACTGCTGAATTTCTTGGAGGAAAAAACAATCTTGTCAGAATTGTATATTCCCAAACCTCTTTATTTTGTGTCATTTTTATCTCATGAAACTACATTTAAAAAGGCAAGTAGTGGGGCACCTGGGTGGCTCAGTCATTGGACGTCTGCCTTCGGCTCAGGTCATGATCCCAGGGTCCTGGGATCCAGCCCCGCATCGGGCTCCCTGCTAGGCAGGAATTCCTGCCTGCTTCTCCCTCTCCCACTCCCTCTGCTTGTGTTCCCTCTCCCGCTGTGTCTCTCTCTGTCAAATAAATAAATAAATTCTAAAAATTAAAAAATTAAGAGGCAAGTAGGAAGTGATGCAGCTTCAAGGAAAATCACAGCGTCAGAAAAGAGATTGGGGTAAGTGGGGTAACCCTACCCACCCTTGTTCTCCCCTGGGATGTGGATAAGGTGGGGTCCTTACAGTGACGTCAGCCACAACTAAGAGCCTTCCCAACCTCTGTTGTACGTTTTGTTTTAGACTTTAAAAGCATGACCTTACATGTATTTAGGTGGTCTTGCATTTTATAAAACCTTGTGAAAACGGGGGATTGATTATTATAGTCCCTAGCCAGGTAGTCTTTATTGAATAAATACGGACATAATACCTGCAATTTGGACTTCATGTTTACTGCACCATCTACACTACCCAGTCGGGCTTAGTTGAGGTCTGCACTACACAGAAGATACTTAAGAAACCAGCTTAGGTTCTTATCAGACTGCCCATCACCAGAAGAAAAATCTATTGTTTGAAGCAAAGAAAAGTATTAAATGAGCCTTTATATAGTGAGAGAAAATACCTGCAAAACCATGAGGTGAGAAGTCTTACCTTTGGGTAAGCATGGAGATCTGACACCAAACGTCCTTTGTCTGCTGGCAGATGTGTAAAGGTCTTTGAACCAATAGATGTCAGCCTGATTGAACACAGACGGGAGACAGCAGGAACTAGCAATAACGGTGAAATGTTTGGGAAGTCAAGTTTGGATTAAGGCATTTGGTTCTAGCAGTTGAACAAGGCAGCAGACAAGGCTAGAGTAAACACAGCCCTCCTGTTTAGCTATTGATTTATTATAAGTACCAACCAAAATTACTTTTATTTTTACATGCAAAAAGGTACATTCAGGTTCTAAAATTATATGTCCCAAGACTAGATGACGCAAGAAACAATGTGGCTTGCTGTAAATTTCTTAGAAGCTAAGGGGGAAAAATCTCATTACTTTCATAAGTTCTTGTAGAAAAGACTGTTGTATATTTTTTCCAGACTATTGGTGGAAATTTTTCTTAACATATAAAGAATAAACCATTCCCCCACCCCAGCCCCTACACAATCTGGGAAAGCGCTCTTATGAAATAGCAGTTCTCTAAAATAAAAACACCAAAGACATATTAACTAGGGTTCTTTTTTCTTTTTATTGTTGGCATTGAATACAAATCAACATTAAATCTGAGACCATTTTTAGTGTCAGATTCCCAGATCTAAAATAGGGTATACAAATAAAAAAAAATTGGCAAAAATGTTTTACTTATGTTTTATGCAGCTTGTAATGGTTGAGACTCTTCATTTAGAATTCAAACATCCCCCTCCGTATTCCATATGGAATAAATTTTAGGAAGTGCCAAAAATAATGAAGGGATGCTTGGGTCTAAGCAAATAATATATTTTAAATTTTCAATTATAGTAAGAAACTAGTTTTTCTCTACACAAAAGATAGTTTATTAGCCTCTCCATCAAAGACTAAAATGTTATTTCAGTGTTCTATCCATATTTTTAAAACCATTAATCAAATAAATGGAATACTGTCAGTTAGGAATCTTTTGGTTGCAATTAATAAAAATGCCAGCTTACCTGATCTAAACAAAAAAGGAGGGGTGAATTTGATTGGCTGACAGAACTGAAGAGGTAGTTGTTAGTTACATGTGAGGTTTGGACCAGCAGTTCCAGGTTCTCGGCCTCCAGCTCTGTATTTCTGCAATTCTTCTTACTTTGCCTCCTTCAATATATTGATGGGTCCTTAGGCCAACTCTCCTTGCGGTAGCAAAAAGGGCCATAGTAGTTCTGGACCTAAAACATCATAAATACCATCCTAAGGAAAGAAAAATATCTGTCCCAGCACTCCCAGCAGAAGCTGTGGGGTTTACTCTGGTGGGATTGGCTAATGTCAAATGTCCAGTAATCACTGTGGCCAAGTCTATGGGATTCACAGGTGTGCGTTAGCTCTTCAAAGCCTTCACCCCAGTGTTGAAGATGGGTTTAGTCCCATCTCGTACAGCTAAGAATTGGGGGACAGGTTGATTCTTAAAGGAAGCTCTGAGTGTTTTTAGGACAAGGGAAGGAGGATGGAGACCAAATAATTAGGAGGCAGCCAGTGAATATCCTCTGCAACCATGTACCTCAAAAAAGGATACTGTCTTACATCCCTAGGCTTAAATTGGTTGGGGGAAGTTTATCTTGCCGGTCATCCCCTTTACCTCTCAGCAGACAGTGCAATCCCATTATTTGGGTATTTCCAGTAGGGACGGTGCAAACTTATTTCAAAATCTTAACTTTTAACATCTGTTAGAAGCAAATCTACTTTTCAGGAAAAGGAGGAAAGTCATCCACAGACATAAGTAGAGTTTTCCCCATTGACTCTAGTACCTCAACAGCCCACCTCAATTGACTATACTCTGGTTTGAAACACTGTTCTGGTTTCAATAAACTGCTTGTAGGATTTAAAGAAAAGCTTGATTCACCTGAACTTTCGTATGATGGACTTATGGTTGCATTTTATATTCATGTCATTGTGTGAAGTGTCTCTTGTGCAAAAAATAGAACAAAAACCCTCATAGAATGAAATCAAAAATTTTTCTCCTTTATTTTTTTCTGTTTTTCTGCATAAGCTCATCCAAATAGGTCCATTTCAGTCCTGTGTGGCACATGTTCTTATATGTTTTTAGCAGCCCTAAATTGCCCTAGTTGGTCCTAATTTGGATTTGTATTCCCACCCACCACCATCAGTATTTGCAGAATGAGCAGTGATAACTGTTGCCCTCAGCAAATAGCGTCCTCCTGTGCTGACTTTATGAAGCCAAGCCCTGAATGCTCTCCTTAGACATAAAAAGGGGGGAGTCTAAGGATTAGAATGTGGACTTTCATCCCTACCAACCTATACCCCTGTTCTCAGAATGGGGTGCAGTGAAGAAATCGTGGATCTGCTTCACCTAAGGTTCAAAAATTCTTAAGGCAGCTCTAAGCCTTTAATACCCACATAGGGTTCCCGGGGGATCAAGGGAACCTACAAGGTGACACCATCATCATCATCATCACCATCAAGGTGACGTGATCATCATGATCATCACCATCATCACTATCACCACCATCTCGTCATGGTTCTTCTTTTCCTTTGGTCCTACCCCAGAAGAAAATGTTACTTCTCTTAACCCAATAATCTGCACATATGCTTTTCATGTCCCATGTCCTCTGCCCAGCTCCAAGACTTGACACCATTTCTATACCTCCTCCTCTACCTATTCAGAATGCAATGAAGGAGCAAAACAAACCTCTTTTCAATCTGTCAGTCCCACAAAAAATGTCACCATCTCTTTCTCCTTCATAGGCTGCTGTCTCTGCAGTCAGTCATAGTCCATATGAGCTTCCTCTACTTCTACCCTCACAAACACACGTCCTCCTCAGGTCTCTTAATATTTAGTAAATATTTATTGTAAGCCTATTGTGTGAAAAGCTAATTACTCTTAAGATATAAAATAAATACAATATAGTCTCTGCTTTTAAACCACTTACAATCTTATGAGAGCTCTTTCCCAACTAGTCAAGCCACTGAAATTCTCTCAGAGGGGCCCAGGGCTCACCTAGACATCAGACTATAAAGTCTTCCTTAAGTACTTATAGCACACCTCTTTACAACATTTGATTCCTTGGCCTAATATGGAAATAAGTGGCAAAGCTAGAATTTGAACCCGGGCCTTTTGGGTACCAAATTATGAACTTTATTATTACATTTTAATTGCACTGATAATACACGAGTTACTTTGTCCTTTAAAAACCTGTATTATGGGGGCGCCTGGGTGACTTAGATGGTTAAGCATCTGCCTTCAGCCCAGGTTATGATCTCAGGGTCCTGGGATCAAGACCCATATCGGCCTCCCTGCTCAGGTGGGAGTCTGCTTCTCTCTCCCCACTCCTGCTCTCTCTCTCTCACTCACTCTCTCTCTCAAAATCTTTAAAAAAACATGTATTATGTTGCAGATGAAACTGAAATTCCTTTTAGCTACCACCCTACTTCCCAGTGTGACATGTGTAGTTCTTTTAGACTATTTTTATACACATTCATATGTGTATGTACTCCTCGAAAATAGATAGTATTGTTTTTATTTTTTATGCAAATGAATTCTAGCATAAACATCTTTTAACAGTATCCTCCTTCATTCAACAATATTCTTTTGAGAATTGTAAAGCAATGTGTTTTGCTGGTTAAATCCCAGCTCTTGACCTCCTGGCTATGGGACCTTGGATGAGTTACCTAAACAATCTAAGCTTCATTCTCCTCATCATAGAGTTGTTTTAAGGATTAGATGAGTTTGGGTATGAACGGTGCTGAGTTACAGGCGTGGTACATAGTAAGTGCTCCATAAAGTGAGCCGTTGGTATCATAAATGTCAGATCCTAAATTGTACTCATTTTCAGTTTAATTGGTACTTCCAAATTGCTCTTTAAATAAAGTGGCCACATTGATTTATAATTCCCTGAGCAGTGTAAGAGAGTGTTCATTTTCCTAACGCCTCCTAAGACATTGTATTATCAAACCATTTTATTTGCTATTCTGTCCAATAAGAAACATCCTCTAAGGAATGTTTTGATTTGAATTTTCCAGATTATTAATGAAGATGAATACTTTTTATGTGTTTATTAGCCCATTTTATTACTCCTTTAAATTATTTGTAGCCTAGGACGTTTTTCTATTTTTGTAGCCTATTGCCAAATTTTTTCCATTAACTTTTTTTTAATTTTTTGTTATGTTAATCACCATACATTACATCATTAGTTTGTGATGTATTGCCAAATTTTTTAAAAATGTACTAATTTTGATACTAATTCTTTTTTACATGCTGCAAATGTTTTCCTCCAATCTGCCACTTACTTACCTTAGCTTAAAGTATCTTTTGTCTTTAAAAAGATGGAATTTTATAGGGCTGCATTTGCCAATCTTTTGTTTTCTGTGCTTTAGGCTTTGACAGTTGGGATTAGAGTCCTATCTATGCCACTTACTGACTCTGAGGTCTTAGGCAATTTACATAACCTCTCGTTGCTTTCATTTTCTCAGCTGTAAAATGAGGATAATAATAGTATCTACTTTATAGGTTGTCATGAAGTATAGGAATTCATACATGTAAAGTGCCTGCCACAGAGCAACATGGTGTGTTTTCTATTATTAAGTAAGTGCTATCCCAACCCAAAGTCAAGAAGATACTCTCCTATCATATTGTACTTATTTCAGTTTTCTTTTAACATTTAGGTCTTTAATCCACCTGGAATTTATTTTATTTATGAGGTTGGGATCTACCTATTTTTATATAAGGATCATGAATTGTCTCTACACCATTTATTGATATCTTTTCCGGCTCTTCTCTCATAGACAACATTTTCATATATTCTGGGCCCGTTTCTGGGATCTCTTCAATTTGTCTATTCTGTCACCAGTACTGTACTGTTTTAATTATCATAACTTTACATTCTGACTGGACATCTGGTAGCTTTATCCCCTCCTTAATTCTTTTTCAAAATGGTCTTCCTTTTTACACAGTATCTTTCCATATTAATTTTATAATCAATTTCTTAAGTCTCATTTAAAAACTATGTTGATATTTTGGGGGGATTGCATTGAATGTATAGATTTTTCTGAAGTGAAAGGACATACTTATAGCATTGTATTTTCCTATCCATAATTAGGCATAGGTCTCTATTTCTGGTCTTCTTTTATGTCTTCTAATAAAGTTTTACAGTTTTCTCTACAAAGCTAGTTCATGTTTTGTAAGGTTTAGTTCTGTATAACATTTTTTTTTTGTTACTATTATCAGTGGGATCTTCTTTCTGACTTAAATTCTAACTGGTTGTTGTTACTAAATCAGAAAGCAGTTGGTTCTGTGGATGTTGTGACTGCTAACTTACTAAACTTTCTTAGTATTTTTAATAATTTGTTAATTTGAGTCTCTTGGAATCATAATTTTTTTGAAACTCCTGATTATTTTCTCTCCTTCCAATTTTTATGCCTCATATATCTTCTTGTTTTATTACTGTTTTCTAGGACCATGAATATGCTGGTTGCTAGGAATGTCAGAGACATCTCTGGCATGTTTCTGGCTGTAATGGATACTTACCGTATTGTATCATCCAGTCTGATGCTTGCTGTGGGTTTCAGAGGGACACTCTTTCTTGGGACCCTGTCGTTGCTCATTTTGTACTTTTGAAGACTGAAACAATAAGCCTGAGAAGTCTGTGTTAGTCTTCTTCATCTGTGTCCTACTGGAAGCCCTAGTAGTTTTACTTGTAATTTGTCAGTGATTAAGTTTTTCGGAGTATAAGATTTTAAAATTAATTTCCATTTGCTTCTTTCTTAGTTTTCAAAAGAGGTCCAATTCCATTATTTTTTTTCTTTCTGTAATGGTCTTTTTCTTGAATTCTTTGAGTAGTTTGTCCCCTAATCCCCCATGGCCAGGCGTTCACCCAGTCTGAATATCCTCTTTTCCTACAAGCAAGTGACATTGGAAATTCTGAACTGCATTTATCTGAGGGGCTTATGGTGAGGTCACTTTGGTTCAGTGTATGTAGCTCTCCAAGAATAATTTAGTGACTTTACTTTTCTAAAGAAGGTGTATTCTTAGAATGCAACCAACATATGTTCTATATATTAAGCCATTAAGCTTCAAAATAGTAAGGTAATTATGAACATATTTGTCTACCTTCTTCAAGATTGACTTGCATCCCTGAAATGGTTAAACCTTCTTGAAGTAGAGGCCAGTTCTGGTCTGGTCCCATTACCTGGAGCATGAGACTTACCAAATTCTGCCCAGGATTCTTTGGGAGAAGCTACATTAAAACAGGTCGACTTTACCATCCTTCCCAACTTTGTATGCAGCCTTCCTACTTACCTCTCTTATCTCCACATTCGAGCTTTATATTTTATTTAAAGTCTCAGAATTCATTGGGCAAGGAAGTAGAGGGGATGCTGCCATTTGTATTGTGTTTTCCTGAACAATCCCTGAGGCAAAAAGGGCTTAATTAGTGAGAAAAGTAAGATTTTGCTACTTAAGCTTATGATGCAGGATAGGCTGGCGAAATGTTTTAGTTCAGGAGGAAAATGTTTCAAAGGCCTGCAAAACTAAAAGCTATTCTTTGTATTTCCATCATTCACACAGTTGCTTGAGGATTTTGAAGATGATTTCATTCAGTCACCTTCCTAAAGTTCCATGTGCTCATTAGGCAAGGCAGCTAATTATGGTTTAAAGCTCTGTTAGTCTAAAGAATATTCAAGTTATGTGTAGCCACTGAGCAATAAACATTGTTCACATACAGTAGGTATCATTATTGAAACTAATTTGACAGTCTTGAAGCACTGTGCACAAATTGTGGTTCTTTCCATGGAAACTTGGCACAATTGTTCTGAAGTACTCAGGACCCACTTAAAGGAGTTAATAATGAGACTTCAAAATGGTCTGACTGGAAATACTCCTCTGTGTTTTTAGTCAGTCTATATTTGTTTATAGTATAGAATTCTGTTTAATTTTGTTCATTTTTTTTCACCAGAATCTCAATATAGGCTGCTCTAAACATCTGTTTATGTTCATTTACGTGTACAAGTGGGATCGTCACAGGTTTTTGGTTAATCATAATTAACATGGGGCAGAGTTTCTCACTGTGGCCACTTGCTATGCTACAGCCAGCAAAAGTGTATATCAGCACAGCAAAAAGAACCATTTCAGAGATCACTGTCCCAGGTTCATAAGTGTAAGACTGTTGGGAGCTTTCAGTACAGTTTATCTTCCCAAACTAGCACTTAAGACCTTCCTAGGAAGAACCCAACCTGCATTTA
Source organism: Callorhinus ursinus (assembly GCF_003265705.2). Classification (NCBI taxonomy): domain Eukaryota; kingdom Metazoa; phylum Chordata; class Mammalia; order Carnivora; family Otariidae; genus Callorhinus; species Callorhinus ursinus. Next base: position 22,947,970 of record NW_027397065.1, on the reverse strand, counting down.
TTACCTTGATGCCCACTATTTCTCCGCATGGATTCCTATGCTCACTGATATGTTTGTTGAACTATATTCCACCATGTGCATTCCCTCCCCAGAGCCTCTGCTTCCCCTCCCCCCTTTCTAGAATGCCGTCTCATCCCTTCTCAGCCCACGGCCTCATAACTGAGCCTATGGCCCACTTCTGCTGAAGTCTTCCTGACTACCCTAGCACACATGGTATTCTCGCTATCTTTGAACTCATGGCTCTTTATAAGGAATTAATTGTATACAGATTTTTGGTCATGTTTCTCAGTTTTTATATATATCATTTTTTTCTAATGGGCTCAAGGTTCCTTTAAATTTGAACATATGGACATTTTGGCTTAAAAAATAATATATTTTTAACAATATCCCACCCAATACATTCTTTCATATTCCAGTGCCTAAGAACTGTGCCTGGAACCTAGTAGATACTTATAATCATTTGTTGAGTAAATGAATGGATTTCTCTGCATGCAGAAGACAATATTTGAATATTGGTGAAATTAGCAAGTAAATCTACTTATGACTAAGTAACCAACATAAGGAGAATTATAGTTATGAACATATTACTAAGTATGGGGGATACCAAATAGAATCCTGTGGGTTATTTGCTTGGTTGGTTCCTTTTTTTTTTTTTTCTGTGTTTTGCTTTGAAGAGGGATTAGTTTGCATCCGCCCTGAGCTGGGATTACACAGGTGTTTAGTATTGAGCTTGTATGAACATAATAATTTGTGGCTACTGCATAATTTCATTCATAATGCACAAAGAACGTCTATAAAGTAATGTTACTAATCTTTAACCAACATACTAGAACTTCCTTATTTAAATCACTGTTATCTCCTTCAAATTAGTCATCTTTTGCGACTATTTCTTATTAATTACACTGTAGTCACACTTCATAGATCTTTATAAGGTAAATGTGTGAAGTGTGAATGGATAGTATGGCCGAGGAGAGGTATAGAGCACAAGAGGGTAGGGAGGTGCAAATCAGCTATTAATATTTTGCTCCATTTATCAATGAATCACTGTACATGTCATGGGAGTTTTATCTGTTTTACTGAGATATTAATTGTGACTCAAAAGTTGACTATATTTCTAAGTCTGACTAGGAGATTGCATTGTAACATCACATTACTTTCCATGCAGAATGGAAACTGCTTTAGAGATATACCTAATTGAAAGAAAATTAAGTTTAATGTAACAGTAGTATTATAAGCTACCAAATACTGCATAATGTTTATGACCATGGACTTTCTTTGTCTTGTTCAAACTGCTTAAATGAAAGGCTATCCCATTCCTTAGTTGTTTTTGAATCTCTTTGGTTACTTCAGTTTACTATTTATAACAATTCACATTTATTAGCCATCTTTATAGACATGTTCTCTCCACCCACTCTTTTGCCTTCTTTCTTTCCTGGGTTATATCTAATTACTTAGTGGTATGAGGTGAGATGGAGTCTGAGGCAGTTGATGGACCTGGGCCCCACTCCTGGCCCTACCTCTTATTAACTGTGGAACTTAAGTTGTTTAACCGCATTTGAAATGTAGCCTCCTCATTTATATAATACAAATAGCGTCTCTATCACAAGAATGGGATGAGGATTAATTGAGTAAATGTATATAAAAACACTTACCAAATATGTTTGTGAATGTATTTAAAAGCACTTACCAGATAGCACATGGTCATAAACTATTGCTCCTTTAGTTATTATATTATTCATAGTCTCTTCAGCAGATACTATATTGCTTTATCTTTAATTTGCTTTTACCTTTATTCAAAATAGTTTTTACCCATTTTGCTTTGGTATATGAAGCTTAAAATAATAATTTCCAATATATTTTATTTACATGTAGCATGTACCTGCTAAATAGAACACATCTTGAATGCTCGTGGTGTTTAAAGAACATGCTTTCCAAAAATATGAATTAGTAAAAATGATTTTCACTCCTTGACTGGCTTGTCATCTAGTTTCCAAGAAAAGGTCAAAATGTACATTTGGCTCTAAGGAATTTAACCAGATTTGCTAAACTTCCTGAGAAAAAAGTTCACGCTAAGCATGTAGTCTGCCTCTCTTCCTTTTCAGTTCACTTGGGCATAATATTAGATTGGTTCCCAACATGGCCATGCCCTTATATTCCTGCTGGGTTTGACTGCAGTCCCATACTTCATTCTCAAGAAATGTTGCCCAGAGGCACAAAGTTAGACCCACAAATTACCACAGGAGGCCACAGCTGCCTGAGGAAGATGAGGCCCAGAGAAAATGTGAAACATATAGAATTTATTAAAAGGTAAGACTTCACCCCCAAAATATGAAATTCCATTATGAAAATAATTCCAAATGGGCAAAGGCTTAAAAATTCCAAATGGGCAAAGGCTTAAAAATTCCAAATGGGCAAAGGCTTAGTGTAGGTGAGTTATAACCTCATCTATGTATCCAAAGAGAAAAGTTGTATAGATATATACATACAAAAACATATATACATACACACACATTGTGACTATATGTTCAGGTTTCCATGTCACTGGCCACATTTAACTACAATGTCTGCCATTGTCCATATTTGATGTTTTTTAAGGTCTCATTTTCATAGTATATACTAAGAACTAGGTATACACTATTCCACAAATAGTAAACAAATGTTAACATAGAAGTCTGGGGAAGTATTCTGTAGTTGTTTTTGAATCTCTTTGGTTACTTCAGTTTACTGTTTATAACAATTCACGTTTATTAGCTGTGTTTATAGACATGTTCTCTCCACCCCTTCTTTTGCCTTCTTTTATGGGTACTCTTGTTCAATAATCAAAAGTAGATCATGTGAGAAATCAAAGCAAAGGGAATTTATCAGAATAATGTTGGATAAAGTCTTCAATTTGGATAAACTCCTTTTAAAAATATATTGTAAACAGTAAATCTTTAAGAAGACGCAGAAAGAGTAGTTTTATATTTATGGAAGGGGGATAGGCTTTGTGTTAATGGTTATTTAGCAAAAAGCTGGTTTTTACATACACAGTTATTACACTTTAATTGAAATATTTTTCATCTACTCTAAATTTTTAGACTATAGAGCATTAACTTTTAAATAACTATTTTAAGCATTATTACCTTTTTATAATTAAATCTTATGAAGAGTCATGATATATTTAGCAAAAAAAAAACAAAAGCTGAGCTGCCCTGTTTGAGATGGAAGCAGGTACCAGGACTCTAACTTACTTGGAGTTCCCTTTTCTCTTCTCTCTTCTTCCCTGTGCTTCTCTCCTTCACCCTCCTCCTCCTTCACCCCTCCCCCCGAGAATTGGTGAAATATCTGGAGGTACTTCAGCAGGATTCAGCGTTCTTCAGCAATTTGCTGGAGTGTTGCTCCTAAAGTAAAAAGTCTAATAACAATTCAGCATAAATTATATTTATATAAGTTTATATAAGCATTGAAATTGTTGCTGTTGTTATTGTATTATACCTTTAATCCTTTAGTGACTTTATTTAGGGAAAATATATTTTAGTTTTTGCCATGATATTTGATAATTGGCATGAATTAACACTCCTTTAAGACCTAAGTGTATAGGCCCAATCTTGTTGTCCGTGGGTATTTCTCACCTGCCAAGAAATTGAGTTATCTAGTATTTATTATGTCCCTGCTTTGGGGTTCAAGCCCCAAATTAGCATATGTAAGTAAAGAAGGTTGTTTATCATCTTTTTTAAATTTATTTTATTATGTTATGTTAATCACCATACATTAAATCATTAGTTTTTGTTGTAGTGTTCCATGATTCATTGTTTGCTTATAACACCCACTGCTCCATTCAATATAGCTTGATATGCCTGGAAACTAGAGAATGAACGTATCAGAAATCTTGCTTTCTGTGAAGGCTAGATTGAAGTGGGACAAGACTAGAGGCAGGGAAACCAGTTAGACTAGGTCATTGGTCAGCAAGAGATGGTGAGGATCCAAATTAGAATAGAAGCTTTTGGGATGGAGAAATTGGGGGAGACTGAAGAGTTGTTTAAGAGCCAGAATCAGTAGTAAGTTACTGATTGGATATGAAGGCCAGGGAAGAGGAAGAGCAAGGGATGACACTCCTGACTCTGACCTGGGTGACTCCTTGGTGCCATCACCTGATAGGGAATAAGAAGAGTAATAGGTTTGGAGTCAAGAATGGTGAGTTTATTTTTAGACACATTGCATTTGAGTACCTCTGGAGAATTTAGGTGAAGCCCCAGATGCAAAAATGCAGTGTGTAGCTCTGGAGAGGTGTTTAGGCTTAGAGTCATTAATATTTATTTTATAGTTAAATATACTGATATCGAAGTCAAAGTGTTACCCTTATAAATGTGTGATCATAAATGTATTAGAGAAATTTGCCCTTGTAGTCCTTGGTTCATAGGACCAAGGCTTCCTTCCTACGAGCACATGACATGATGCCCTGGTGCCTCGGGAGACTTCCTGGGGGAATGAATCGGGACAGAGAAAAATTGCTTCTGAATTTGCAATAGTAAACTCAAGTCACAGTGTGAAAGCAAATGTCCAATCATTTTGCACTTTGTGGTATGATGGTTTCTATTTTTCCTGGTTAATTTTGACATTATTATTTTCTTCTCAAGCAAACTATAAACCCCTTAGAGTTAAGGGACTATCTTCTACCTTTCCCCCTTAGTTCTGTCTTCACCTATCATCGGATGCTCCCACCACAGTTCCTTAATATAGGACTACAGACTTTGGGACCAGGTGGACCTGGGTGTGAACCCTAGCTTTGCTGTTAACTGGCTCCATGACCTTGGATATCTATCCACCTCTGTCTGCTCAGTTTTCTTTTATACTATAATATTACTAATTACTAACCTAATTACTAATTACCAACCTAATATTACTTATTAGGTTGAGTCATTTGCAATTGCAGCCTTATAGTGAGGATGAGATACTGTGTTTAAGCTACCTTAAAGGTGCTCAGTAAGTAATTTTTTCAATAATTATTCTGTGACTGACTACTACTACCACTATAAATGTACCTCAATTAATTATATTCAGTGATAGTTTTTTAAATGTATAAATATCAAGGAAAGCTAAATTGCTTAAATTAGAAATCTAAAGTGTTGGGAATGTCTCACTATATGGTCTATGAAATATGAAATATTTTCCAGAAGTATGTTGCCTAAATCTTTTTGTTTAAGCTTAGATTATAAATCAAGTTACAGTTACAAAGACAAAATCAAAATGACTTAATGGTTTTCATTTTTATATATAGAGTTTGATGAAATACACAAGGAAAGTTCTTTGGTCTCATAAATTACTGAGATAAAACACAAATTTCTGTTCTCTTCACTTTTTATTTAGTCAATGCTATGAATGATGATTTTTATTATACAAACTACAGTAAAATTTCAATTGTCTGGAGATCAATTATCAACCAACTTCAACTAGAACACAAACCAAAAGCCTGCAAGTTATTTAAAAAAAAAAAAAAAACGCTTTGTGCAATTAAAATAGATACCACAAAGTACATGCATAAAATCTCTTACTTTTGTTTTTAGATTTCCATAATAAGAACTTTTAAAAAATAAATAAAGGCAGATGAGAAGAAAGTATGAAAAGATATTTTTAGATGGTTTTCAAGAGTGCATCATCTTCAGACAGCTTTTTACATTGTGGAAGGAAGAAAATAGACTCTGAGCTACCCATGCTTTTTGCTTAGGTACTGAACGATAATCCTAACTTAGCTGTTTGGAATCTTACAGTGTTAACAATTTTGACTGCAACGCCTACCCTAAAGGGGGAATGCTGTGTTAGGGTAATAATGCATGGCAACCACTCTTCTTGCCTGTCTCTCTGACATTCCTAATTGCATTAGTACTGCGTCGATAGTAAATATTTCGTTAAAACCCATACTGTGATGTCATGTTGGAATCAGTAAGTTAAATTAAAAATAGATTATATTCAAAGAAACCTCTAGTTCTTCACTCCTATAGAACCCGTTCATTCCAGCTGTATATACAGTTGTGACAAGTGAGATTATCTGATTTCTCAAGCCATCCAGCAATCTTAGGAGACACTGAAAAATAGCCATGATGAGAAGGAAGAAAGAAATACATAGAAAGACTTAAAACCACCCCGCATAGTGTGAGACCAGTTAGAGCAGAGATTCCACATTAGTGTTTAATAGGTCATATTTGTGAGATGATCTACACAGTATTTCTTGTTTTCAGTTGTTAACACTTAAGTATCAGATTCACATTTTATAAAAAATTGATTTCAGGCCCCTCTTGAAGATTGAAGATCTAGCAGCCCTGAATTTACATTGGGAGTTCAGACTGACTGCAGTGTATGTGGTATTCAGTTTGCCAACCCTCCACTTTTAGGGAGGGTATTTCAATATTCACAGTCCCCACTCAGCCCCATTGTCTCCCCAACACTGAAGCTTAGTGTTGGTTGCCATTTATCATTGTATATTTTTTGACATTCTGGTTTAAATTACATCTGAGTCTCCATCAAAAAGAAGGAATGGGGAAGCAGGCTTAGTGGGCCGAGTGGCATAGAAAGAGAGCAAGTACCTTTTTTATGAGGGAGAAGAATTTCTGTGTGAAATATGCAAACAGTGTATCAAAATAATATAATAAAGCAACGTTGCTCATTTACTTTACCTGTATGGCCCATTAGGCAGTTGGGCTTACTCAAAAGCCATTCTATAGTTCTGAGCTTCCTATTACAGTAGAATAAAATGATAATCAAGGAAGTATGCCTGGGTACAATAAATGCTATTTAAAAAGATAAAGAAATAGGTAAAACTTTCCAGAATTATTTGTCTCCAGAATAGTTAAAATAAGAATCTTTCAGTATGTAAATGTTGAACCATGTGAAATTGCCATATTTAATAACTTTTGATCCACAAAAATGGCAACTTCACATCAATTAATCTATTATAAAATAGTGTCTGCTACTTGTTTATTTCACTTATATGGAACTCTCTCTCTCCCGCAATTCCAAATTAATGAGACAGTGCTTTATCTGGTTTAATAAAATTTGTAATATACTGAAGAATAGTTACAGATACTATATGAATCTTATAAAAACATACAATACCTTGCTTGATTACAGTCTGAAATATAGCTTATGTTCATGGATGTGATAATATACTCTGAGTGTAATGACTGAAAATATTTTGTGTAGATAAAACCTTCATTATGAGAGGATAGTAGCTTTATAAATCTTATCACCCCCCCCCCCCGAGATGTAATGCTCTCTCTGGAGAAGCTTACACTATTTAACATTTAATAAATATGTTCTAGAAGCTGACTACATTGCACTTTGTTGGTTCTCCTCTATGGGTGCAGCGTTCTGCTTGAATTCATTGGGTTCATCTTAAAAAGAGATCATTAGCTGAAATTCAGTAGATTTTATAAGAACCTTCAATAAATGCAAAGGCCTTAAAACAGAAGCTTTAGGGGATGCAATTTTATTTAAAATCTTTCATATCTTGGCATATGAACAGTTCTTAAATTAATGTATTTAGTGCACACAAATAATTTTTAACCACATAGTGGTTACTACATTCTGCATGCATATCAAAAAAAAATGTAATGATTAGTAAATAGAGAACTATATTATCTGATATTCTTTAGTTAGAGCAATTTATTTTTATTGAAAGCATAAAATTCCAGAGAACTGAAATGTTTAAATTCTGCTTTTTAACTTTCAAAGCTGTTATCACTGAGGATGACTTTCATTTCTTAAACTAATAATAGTTTGTTTATAACTGTATATATAAATATTTATGATATTGCTGATTTGAGGGAGATGTCAGTCATAGGCTATTTTCTTAAAGACATCTCTCTCTGAACCTGAAAAAAAGTTGGCTGAATTTCATGACTAATTACATACTTTGTGGATAGATGATGGAATGAAGTAAATGGAAGCACAATTCTATTTCATTAAGATTTGTTACAGTTAACCAAGTTGACACACATCAAGCCCTATTGATACACTTATTTTAGCAAAAATAGCCTCTTTACTGAGAATATCCTTTTGCATAAAATACCAGGTGTTTACTTGTTTGTTTTCAAATATCTTAAAATAAAAATATTTCATGTATTAAGGGGTTGATGAAATCAGAAAAAGTGTTTCAAATATATTATGAAGGAAACATCCAAGTTACAGAAACTATTCCTTGAGAATATATGGAGAATTTTCAAGCATCTGGGATTTAATTTCAAATGTTATTTTTACTCAGTGGTAAATACAGTATTCCACTTGATAAAACAAAGTACATCCCAATAGATTTTTTTAAACAGTCTATTACCCACATGGATTAGCCTAAATTTAGAGAAGAGTAATACAAAATACAGAGCAGAATAATAGTTCAGGAGCCAGGAATAACTAAAACAATATTATTATTTAATTATTAAGTTTACTTACATTTTCCAGGATATACTACTAGTCACCCTTGATGTTGTCTTGCTTTTATTCTGCCTTTAATAAGACTGGGTCTGTAACACATTCACATGTAAAGAGACTGACCTTTCCTTTAATGATACATTTCACTCAAACTCAAAGGAAGCAATTTTTAATGAACACCTAAAACTGGGAACACTTAGGAAAGAACATACTACATTTCCCATGCTCCTTCTCACCAATTAAAATTGTCAACAGTCCACATGCATTAATCTTTTCTCTATCATAAAATCTTGCAAAAATGATGTTAAAGGGATTTGTTTAAGACAAAGAAAATAGGAAAGGAGATAAGAAAGGATGAGTGATGCCAACACATTTTTGGAAATCAGACAGAAGTGAAATCAGAAGGAGTGCTGACTGTCTTAAAAGCAGAGGAACTCATAGACTACATGGTTTGAGAGAGGGATTCTGTAACAGGTGAGCTAATTGACCTACAGAAGCCTGGCAAAGCTTAGCCCTCAGAAGCATCAGATACTCTGAAATCCCCAAGTGATATGGTCAAAGATCCTTAGGTGACCAGCCTTTTGAGAAAAGCATCCAACATAAAAGAAGATATTAAAACAAACAAACTGAAAAATCAAGCTAAGAGGAAACAGAAGCAATGCAGATAGCAGAAGAAAACATTAAAAACCGTAAGTACTATTCTCAGAAATAAGAAAAGCAATTCCATCCTTGAAAAAGAAGAGGCTGCTACAAAAGAAAGAAGGACATGAGTTTCCAGATTGAATGGGCCCACCAAATGCCCAGAACCATGTAGGAAAATAGATCTACATGAAGGCAAATAAAGATGATTTATCTTGAAATTTTAGATTATGAAGGATGAAAAGGAAATTTTAAAAGTTTCCTAACAAAGAAAATAAGATCCTTGCTACAGATAAAGGAGTGACTCCAAATCTCTTAAAAGCAACATGGATAGTAATCATTTTGCAATATATAAGTATATCAAATCTACACATTGTATACATCAAACTTATGCAATGTTCTCTATCAATTAAATCTCAATAAAGCTGGGGGAAAAGTAATATGGGAAGCTAGAAAACAATGAAGCAATGCCTTCAAAACTAAGGAGAAATAGTTTTCAACCTAGAATTCTATACAATGCCCTACTATTAATTAATTGTGAAAGTAAAATAAAGATGTTTTAGACATATAAGGGCTCAAATTTTGTCTCCCATTAACCCTTTAGAAGTTGTGTTTCATCACAAAAATGAATAAAACCATGGTAAGGAGAAGACATGGGACCCATAGGAGAGCTGAAAGGGGAAACCTTAGAATGACTGTGTCCTTATCCCTAATAGCCTGCAACTCAGCCACAAGCAGGAGTTAAGAGGACTTCAGAAAAGAGGGCATGGAGACAGGATGGTGTGGTTGGGTAATGGAACTAATCAGTTGATTTATTTTTTGAGCTTTTGGAAAAATATGGATGGGATTTGAACTATCTGTAGGAACATTTAAAAAATAATAGACAAAAAGCAAACAAATAAAGTGTAAGGCAAATATAAACTCCAGATAAAAATTGAGAAATGAAGCTTGGTCATAGTACACCACTTGGCTCAGTAGTGAACAGTATTTACATTGTCATAATAACACAAATATCTTCTATTTAATGTATTCTCCCTAATCACACTGAAAGCAAGGACAAGGACTTTATTTTACTCATCTTTTTATCCCTGTTGTTATTTTGCATGTGGCAATCATCCAATAAATATTAGTCAAATTAGCCTACAGTTCAAGAATTCTCTATATAATTTGCTATTTGTCAACATTATTGACTCTAACTTCATAATTCTTAAAAAAAATCTTGGGTGGGGCACCTGGGTGACTCAGTTGGTTGAAAGGCCAACTCTTAATTTTGGTTCAGGTCGTGATTTCAGGGTCCTGGGATCGAGTCCCACTTTGGGCTCCATGCTTGGCACGGAGTCTTCTTGAGGATTCTCTCTCTCCCTCTGCCTCTCCCCCTGTTCACTCTCTCTCTCTCTCAAATAAGTAAATCTTAAAAAAAAAAAATCAGGGGATACTTCTGATTAACATGAAATAGGTATCCCCACTCAGAAAGGCACAGCCAGCAATTCTTTCATTTGAGCCATGAATCTCCATGCCTGTGTAGAGTCCCAGTTTTACGTTCCAAAATGTCAGAGAAGAGGTCACCAAAGGAGAAACCATGTTAATGAGCCATCTCCGTCATCTGCCGCCTTGCTTCAGAATTGAGGAGACTGCCAGAAGTGAAGTGGGTGAAAGAGGGAGAGAAGCAGAAGGTGCCAAAATTCAACACAAAAATGGCTCAAACGGTTTTGTTATCAGTAACACATAACATCTTGAACATAGAAATCTGAGAGAACAGGTGTGTCAGGATAAAGGAAATAACAGACTTGTAATGAGGATACTGGACACAACAATTCTCAGTTACTTCCAGCTTATTACTCACATCCCCATATTCCTGACAGATAGCCATCCTCCATTAATTAAAGTAGGAGAATTTGAGAGGAACAAACATAGGACCATTTATAGCGTCTGTTCCTAGCATTTTATTTGAAGGCATCGTTTGCAAGGGGTGGGGCTGGGGGAAGTAAGGCCAACAGAACAAGAATGAAACACATGGATCTTATATCTAAAGAGTTCTAAATCTACAACAATCAAAAGCATCTGCCATGTTCCAGGAAAATAAATTGCTGCAGAATAACAAAGACTTGTCCTGATAAAGGTATTGATCCTAAGAGATAAAGGAAGAATCATATAGCTTCCAGGTATTAAAGCAAGACATGTATGAAGGGGAAGAAATCAGGTTGGACTTAGTTTCTCCACAGCAAAACTGAAGCACCTGTCTATAAAGCTCAGAAGGTTAAAAAAAAAAAAAGTATGACCCAAAATTTAATACTTAGCCAACGTTGTTCCTTAAACATAAGCATAACAGTCTTTCCCTAGCATTCAAAATTTAGGGAATATATGATGAAATTTTCTAAAAAAAAGAAAACTACTTAAAGATGGTATCTAGCCACCCAAAAGATTAATTGAAAAAAGACCTCAGGAATGAAAAAAGACAAATCATGAAGGAAACTCATTGTATTTAGTCCATTTAATATAGAACCAGTTCAAAACAAACATGACAATTACGGTTACAAAAGCAGATGGGAACATTGAAACCTGACAATGTAAAAATAATAATATAGCTGATGAATATGAAAGGAAGAAGGAAGAGGGAGAAATGCTTGCCAGTTTTCTTTTTTTTTTTTATTTTTCTAGAAGGGGGTCAGTTGATTCTGTCTGAGGGAAAGTATAGAATTTTTTAAATGACTCCAAATTCTTAAAGGTTTTAATGATTTTTTCTTTTTAAGATTTTGTTTATTTATTTTATAGAGAGAGAGTGAGAGAGCACGAGCTGGGGGAGGGGCAGAGGGAGAAGCGGACTCCCCACTGAGTGTGGAGCACAATGCAGGGCTCCTTCCCTGGACCCTGCGATCATGACCTGAGCCAAAGTCAGACACTTAACCAAATGAGCCACCCAGGCACCCCCATAAATTTTTTTCTTAATTTATGTAAACTCTTTGAAAAATTACCTTATATGGTAAAGAAATACTTAACTGAAGTTTTGTGATTCTTTTTCAATTCAATTTCTTTATTTTGGTTAAATTCAAGTAAAAACAAGTTAAATACTTTTTAAAAACATGCATAATTATATACAAGATTTCCGATACTGTTTTTCTCTTTCTCTTGTGCTGTCTGTATGTGGAAGGTGCTGGAAGAGTGCTTACCAAATATTCGTGATGGTATTTCTCGATGATGGGATTTGGGATAATTTTGAAGTTTTATTGTACTTTCCTTTATTGATTTAATTTTTACAGTAAGCTGTGCCATTTTTATGCAATCAATAGAGTTATTATTTGAAAAATTTAAAAAGATATCATGGAACTGAATAAAATTATTTTAATTTGACTGCTAAAGAATGAGTACAGATATGTCAGGAACATCTACCAACAAAACAAATGTTTATTTACCGAGCCATATTTATATTTTCTGCTAGTGTGACTCTTTCAGCTGGGCATCACTGAGAATACATTTGGACTTTTTGTTATTGTGGAAAATAACTGAGTTATCATGTGCATAGTTTGTATTAGTTAAGATTCTTTGGTTGCAAGTTACAGAAACCAACCAAGGCTACTTTAAGTGAAAACAAAATCCAAAACGAAAGCAAAGAAATTACTGGAAGAAGATGAGGTAACTCTCAGAATCAAAATAAAAACTGGGCTGTGAGAAAGACAAGAACATGGGATCTCTAGGTGGCTGAGACTAATGAGAGTCTCTTTTGGGAACCTCCCCCAGATGGTTGTCTCCAGCTGCTTTTCTTCTAAAGTCATTCTGGGCAGAATTCAGATATTAGGGAGTGAGTATGCTTAGATGGGTTTGGGTCCCATGCCCACCTGCATCTTGGAGAAGGGAGGAAACCTTTGATTACAGCCTCTATACTGCACCTTCAGAAAGGAAAATTAAGGGTTTGTTACCAGAAAGTGGGAATGGAAGCCAGGCAGGTGAAAACCACCTATGCCCCCTATCTTTGCCTCCCTCTAAACTGGCAGTAGGGTAAGCTGCTCTCCCACTCAGTATGCCCCTAGAGGAATTAGCTGATTTAGTTTCTTTATCAGATCTGTTCCTTCATTCCTTTCAAAGTAATTACAGGCTGCTTCCTCCCTGTCTCATGACACTGATTATTAGCTAAAGCTAATTCATCAGCTAGATATAGGTGAAACACCTTTAGCTATCTTTCAGGAAAAGCTTAGTAAATTATTTGTCATTCTCCAACCCAAGAAATATTCTCCCTGTAAGTAAAAGTTTATTAGATACCGTGAGAGGTCTTTGGGTTCAGCCATTTTCTGTCCCAGCTATAATTAGAAAGCTAGACAAATTATATCAACTCCTAGGGAAAAAAATCCACACACATACTCTTTTTAATAAATCCAATTTACTCTATTTGCTTGGTATTAACAACTGTTAATGTTACGTCCAAATTCCCTTCCTTCCTCGTTGAAAAGAACTATATCGCTACAGCCAGTACATACAAATGGATAGTTAATTACTCGGCACAGAGGGTTATGTGATTCATCACTGCAATGTGGAAGTGAATGTTGCCAATTGTCAGCTTTTTCCAAACTACATAGTGTTATATGGTTTATGTCCCAATCAATGGTGGCAGAGCTCCAGAAAGAAATACTACCTAGATGTCAGGGACTCATTAAACTGATCAGTCTGTAGTCCTTCATCAGTGATTTCCAAACCTGGCTGTGTATCAAAATCACTTGGTGACATGAAAAAAAGAAAGAAAGAAAAAGATACAGCCTCCTGGTATCCACCTCCAAAGCCACTAAATCAGAATATTCTCGGTTGGGTCAGGGATAAATACAGGATTTTTCAGGGCCTGAGGTTTAAACAATTTGAGGTCTCTCTTTAAGAAAAGAATAGACGAGCATCTTGTTTTTACAAATTTTACAAAAATACATTACCCTGTGATTACATTTCTGTGACCCAGGTCCTCATGAAGATCCCTGTAAATGATGGACCCTGAAGCTTAACATTCGGTAGCTTCAGGGTACTGTGAATTGGGGCCTAAGAATAATGTATGTACATATGTAGGTCTGTGTCTGCATCTCCCTGAATGTGTGAGCATGTGCACTAGTGTGCATGGTTCAAGTTTGCAGGTGAGTAGGTCCAGAACTGGGATTCTCTCTTCCCCTCGAAAACAAAAAGAATATAGAAAGTTTAATGTTCTCTGAATTTTAATCTAGTTCTCCACTAAGCTTTAAAAACTCATATTGAAATGTTTTGAATTTCATGATTTTATTTCCTTTTCCCTTCCTATGTCAGAAAGGTCCATAAGCAAAAATTGCTGCCAGTATCTAAGCTAATCCATGCTTGGGACAACAGCCTCTGAGTTATCATTGTTCTGGTTATAGTTAGGGAGGAATAAGTGAGCTTACCTTTTTGTGTTTAGTTTTAGTTTGCAAATAGCTTTATGCTTTTTTCACAGGATTTCACATGATTTTAGGTATTGAATTTTGGCACCAGTGAATGTGTTTGTCTCGAGGAGCCAGGTTAGAGAGAAACCCCACTGTCAGAAATGTTAAGTTCTTCCCTTCACTCTGGTAAAATTCAGAAATAGATCCAGTACACCTTTTTAAAAACTGGTTTTTATTTCCTTTGTAAAGCAAAGCGTGCCTAGTGTTGAAAATTTTTAAATGCAGAAATATATAGGGGAAAATGTTTATTACCTATCATCTCCCCCAAAGATACCTGCGGGCATCATAGTGATTGATATACTGCAGCTATTCAGTAAATACTTTTCGAATGAAAGAATAAGTGTAAACTCTAGAGAATGCAAGCAAGACCTCTTTCTGAGTTTTTTCCCTAATTGTGATATGTAAGATGCACATATTTAAATGAACGTATATTGAATACTAACAAGTGAAGGCGCTGTGCTAAACAATGATGATCTAAAGATCATGAGTAAAGGTGGTCTTGGCCCCTCTGGGAGTTTATATCCCGGAGAAGAACCCAATATGTTCCTACTATTGCAAGGACACTGAGACACACGATGACACAAAGAGCAGCTATCTAAAATCCCATGCAGGAGATTTCTTTCAAATCTAAGTGTCAAAAAAAGATTTCCTTTAACATCCTTGACTCTTCTCTTTCTCTTACTGCACATACAATCCATCAGCAGTATTATTGGTCCTCTCTAAAATAGTCATAATTCAACTCCTCCTCCCTGTTTTTATTACATAGCCCTGGGCCAAGCCATTGTCACTTCTTGTCTAGATAATTGCAGTGGCCTCCTTCTTGGTCTCCTTGCTTCTGCTCTTGCCTCCTTACAGTCTGTCTTTAACCCAGAAGCCAGAGAAGTCTTTCGAAAGTTTAAGTTAGGTCATATCACTCCTCTGCCTCCATTTCTCCAGTGGATTCTAATTTAATTTAGAGGAAACCCAGTGTCATTAAAATGATCTATGAGATGATTTTGACCACCCCCTTTTCCATTACCTCTCCCCAATATCATCTCCACCACTCACCATCTTGCTCTTTTGCTCATTCTAAAACAAGCCAGCAACCTTCCTGTCTCATGGCCTTGACATTAAGTTTTCTCTGCACATAATGCTTTTCCCTCAGATATCTGTATGGCTTGTTCCCCCACCTCTTCAGATCTTTGTTCAAATGTCATTGTCTCCATGCAGCCTTCCCTGCTCACCCTAATTAAAATTGTAGCACTCCCACCCTGGTCCTTGCTTAATTTTTCTCCATAGCCTCATCACCACCTGACAAATTATGTATTCTCATTATTTATTTGTATTCAGAATAACAAGCCCCACAAGGGCAGGAATTTGATCTCTTTATTCCCAGCTCCTGAAACACTCCCTGGTGCATACATAGTAGGTACTCAATTAGTATTTGTTTAAAGAAGGAAGAGATCAGACATTCACTCTGCTGACATCCCCATGTGTTCTTCCCTCTTCCTTTGGTTTCCTTCCCTTCAGTATCAAGACACTTTTACAATGTGTGTTGAGCAGTCTGATAACACATTTGTTGTCACCAGCCTTGGTATCTCTCAAGTGGTAGTTGCTACAGTCACATTCTGCTCTGCCCTGCGCTGGGTCACATAAATATTTGTATCTGATGCCCACTTGAAACTGATGCTGTGTCTTTAGGGTGGTCTGGAAAATTCAGCTCAGAAAGATGGACAAGGCAGATATATGACAGAAACACTAATGTACTTTTCCATATCCATGAACCAATATATTTAAGCTGAGAATTCACTTCTCATAAAGTGGGGAAATCTAATATAATGTCAGGATTTTGAAAAAGATGCGTAATTCTTTGATAAGTAATATATGTATGTATGCAGGCTACAACAAAAAAGAATCATTAAACCAGGGACTTTAAGGTTCTCAGCTAATGTTAAGAGTAGTAATGCTTTTTTTCTTCTTCATCTTGGATTCTAAAATTGAATAAAGAGATTATCGGGGGGACCTAACATTCCACTCAGAGCACTGGTTACTACCAAACACAGCACCACTGAAAACCAGGGCAGTGGATCGGATTCCTGTTAAATGAAGTTTAGTTCTAAATATGCCTTTTGTTTATTACATTTTTAGAAGTCACGTACTCAAAAATAGTTTCTACCTACCCAATCAGATTTGTGACTTTCTGCTATTAAAATAAAAATAATGTGAAAAGCATAAAAGGTAAAAAAAAATATTTATCCTTGCTTCTGATGAATTTAAAGACCTTTAAAAAAATTCTTCACTTGAACTCTTACTTTTCCACCAACTTGTTTATCTCATAGGAAGGAAAGCAGGTGCAGCCTATAAATAATGTTGCTTTTCCATCTCAGGATGTACAGGGCAGAAGAGTCTTCTCCCCGAAAGGTCAAGGGCCACAGCCAGCTTGTTCCCTTTGTCAGATAAGACTTGCATGTTGCTACTCCGAACTCAGTAGAGTTCTGTAAAGTGAATGCCCCTACGTGCAGTGTCTTAAAAATTCTGCCATAATTCAAAGTTTTCACTCTAATGTTATCCACCATTGTTGGGCAATTTTTGTATTATATTTATTTTTCACTTGATTTTCAGAGATTTAGAGTTCCTAAATAAAGCATACTCCACAGTCTTTGGAATTCCACAAATAAATGAACATTTGGAAAGCTTTCTAACTGTAATATTTTTTTTGAATTTACTTTCTTATTTTAAGAAACTTTAAGTTAATTTTTCATGTCTCCAGAGGGTAGACTAAGTTTATTTTACTGGTACTTTCCCTCAAATTATGTGGAAAATTATCTGTTGTCTAGAAAGCTATTGTTTGCTATGTAGTTTAATAATAGAAAACTTACGTGCCTTTCCTTATCAATTTTATTTAATAGATATTTACTGAGTACTTGTAAGGATAAGGGCACATAATTTTATGCTAGGATTTTAAAACAGTGTATGACAACATGACAAGATGCATAATATCAGTGGTCCTTAGGGAAATGAAAATTAAAACCCACAATAAGCTAGCACTTCACACCCACCAGAATGGCTATAATCAGAGAGACAGATATTACCAAGTATTGGCAAGGATGTAAAGACCCTGCAATCTTCATACATTACTGGTGGGAATGTAAATGGTAGAGCCACTTTGGAAAACATTTCAGCAATTTCTTATGAAATTAACATACACTTAACCATACAACCCAGAAATTCCACCTCGCTTCCCGGAGCAAGGAGGATGAAAGGAAAATATACATCCACACGTGTATGTTCATGTTTATAGTAGCATTACACATCATAGTCAGTAGAATGGAATATTATAGAGCACTGAGAATGAACGGACTACCAGTATACATAACAATGTAGGTGGATCTCATGAACATATAATGGACAGCTGAAAAACCAGAAACAAGAGTGCTGGGTGTTTAACTCTATTTATATGAAGTTCAAATGCAAGAATACTCATCTGTGTGTTTGGAAGTCAGGATAGTGGTTATCCTTATTGTCAGGATAGTAGTGACTGAAGTTGGGGATGAGTGAGCTTCAGCGGTGGTGGTCAGGCCCTGTCTCTCAATCTGGACACTGTTACACAGCTGGGTTAACTTTGTCAGAATCCATCAAATTGTACCCTTAGGATTTGTGCAAATTTCTGCATGCATGCTATACTTCCAAAAAGTTCTTTGAAACTGTAAAAAATGAGTGACACTTGATTTTCAGAGATTTAGAGGTCCTAGAAAAGAATTCTCCACATTTGTTGCTTCAAAGACTTTACAATCTAGCAGGAAGACAGGTGTGTTGATAAATAATTCTAATATGAAACAAACTCTGGTAAGTGCTGCATTTGAAATATAAATAAGTGCAATGAAGTAAAGAAAATATTTACTAAAAAGGACAACCTGGAAAAATAGAATATGGTCGCTGTCAGGTTACTACCTAATAATATGAGGAATGTAATAGTAATGTATAAAAATGGAAGGAAAAGATACAAATTAGAAGTAAGTAAATTAGAAGTATTGGTTTCTATACAAGAAGCCACTACTGTTTGAGAGATAAAGTTGTATTAAAATATCAGAACACATAGCTATGCATATGCTTAACAACAAGTTCTTTTTGTTTTTAGTCGACTGACTTTGCCCGAGTTGTAGGTTGTTGTGTTCCAGCAGTTCTCAGCCCTGGCTGCACATGAGGATCACAGGAGCTTTTATCGCTTCTCCTGAATCAGAATCTCCAGGGGTGGGACTTAGGCATCTGTATTTTTCTAGGCCCCTGTGATTCTCCGCAAGCGCCAGGGCTAGGAACCACTGCTGTAGTCCCTGCAGGGCGGAGGGAGCCTTCCCGGGGACCATCACACCACAACAAATGTCTCCGAAAGTGTCATTTCTTTGTTTTTGGAGCTTCTGTGGCTTCTACAAAGAAGAGCACTTTTCATATTTATCTCTTTGTACCCATGCCAAGAAATTTCCTTGCAAATGGCTTTTATCCAAGTATTACATGAAAGATGTTAATCCTACTGTTAAATTTTAACCCTAGCTCTTTCAAGCACTAGGGCATTTCTTCTGATTGTATTGCAGGTACATAGATCCATAGCAGAAGATAGAACTGGAAAGGACAAAATGGCATATGCAGGTCACTTGTTAATGCACTCATATGACTAATCTTCCTCCTATGAGGAAAGAAAATGTATTTTTAGTGGTAACATTTATATCAGATTGTTCACTATGAAAGTAATACCTGCTTTCACTTAGAAAATGTTAGTTCTCTCCTTAGTTCATTCACTCGTTATCTGTTATTAGCTTATCTATGTGTTTCAAATCTTTGCTTCGAAATACTTTTTTTTTTAAAGAGTCTATTTTTAAGTAATCTCTACACCCAGCGTGGGGCTTGAACTCACAACTCAGAGTTCAAGAGTCGCATGCCCCACCAACTGAGCCAACCAGGCACCCTGAAATACTTTTAGAATTACAGAAGAGTTGCAAAAATAGTAGACAGTTCACATATACTGTTCCCCTAGCTACCTCTAATGTTGTCAACTCATATAACCATAGTATAATTATCAAACCAGGAAATTAGCATTGAAACTGTGAGATAGCTAAGTTCCAAATCTTATTTGAATTTCACCAGTTCCCCCCCCCCTTTTTTTTTTGTCTATTCCAGGATCCAGTCCAGGATCTCACAGTGTATGTAGTTGGGGTGTCTCCTCAATCTCCTCCTATCTCTGACACTTCCCCATTCTTCTCTTACATTCCATTACCCTTTAGATTTGTAGACCGTTTTTCAGTTTGGGTTTGTGTGACGTTTCCTTATGCGCAGATGCAGATTATTTATTTTGGCAAGAATACTGCAGAGATACTCAGGTGGTACATGATGTCTATATGTGTTATTACCAGTGATGTGAACCTTGGTCTTTTGGTTAAGGTGGTGGCTTCTGGGTCTCTTCTGATTTGAGCATCCATTGGTGGATTTGGCCTGCAACAGTTATTACTGTGGTCTTTGCCTGATGATGTTTTGTATTTCCCCCATTCCTTCTACACTTATTAATTGGAATTGTTCTGTAAGGAAGAGTTGTCCTTCCTTGACTGTATACCCATCTATCTGTCTATCTCTACAGTATAGACTTGTGGATGCTTATTCAGTTTTCTCAAGTATAGTCCAATACTCTCATTATTTATTTTGATGCTCAAATTGTTCCAGCTGTGGCCATTGGCAGCTTCTTCTGATTGGATCCTGTGTCCTTTTGACATGCCTCCATTCTTTTTTAAGCACTTCTTTTTTCTGTTATCACAGGATGTTTCAAACTCATCTTGTATTTTCTCTGCCCCAGTCTAGGAATAAACCATTTCTATAAGAAGCCCTAATTCTTTTTATTGGAGAATAATATTTATAATCAAAGTTCTAGGTGCTGGTAGATCACTGCTATTGGAGCATCATTGCTCCTAGTCTCTCTCAGCTGAAAAAGATAGGAAATATATGTATGTATACTAATCCATGCATGCACATACCTCATATTTATTAGTTATTTCTAGATCTGTATATCTGTTATATATATATATATGACACATATATATAGACCATGAGTTCATTCTAATATCTCTGATCCCAATTCAATACCACTGGGATCTTTATAAGCCTTTCCCCTTTTCTTGTTTATAACTTCTTTCTCTAACAGTAAAAAGACCAGCTCTCAATATTTACAATCCTAGATTACACATAAAGCAGTTACTGAATTACTAACTCATACCCCTGTGAGAAAGAGATTTAGTAACTAGAGTACAGTATTTACTGACAGTTCTTTTTGGGTTTCACCTTACAACATCCTGCCGAAATAATGTTTTCCAAAGTGACTTAATTGTTAATTCCCATCCCCTTCTGTGTGGTTATCTTATTTGTCTGGGTCATGCTCTTCATTTGTAATACAATTAGCTTCATTTGTTACTGTTTGTATTCTATTTCCCTTTCCTCCAGATCCTTGCTGGTTTTAATTTTTTTTATTTTGGGAGGTATGTAAAATGTTACTATGATGCACAGTCAAAGCTAAATCTAAAGAGATACTCCCAGAAGTGTTCATCCCTCCTGAAACCCTCACCCCTACATTCCATGCCCCCGTCTTCCCTCCCCTTTCCCACCAACCCCGTATAGTTAAACAGTCTCCATATTTTCTGGTTTATCTTTCCCACATTCCTTTTTCACAAAAGAGCAGATTCATATGTGTATGTGCTTTTTAATTATATTCTCTTTTCATATGGCGATAGCACACCATATAAATCCTTGCACTTTACCTTTTTCACTGAATGATTTAGAAGTTCCTAGTGATCTTCCCCCCTTCATTTTTTTACCGCTGCCTAGTATTCAGTTGTGAGAGTATAGCATCATTTAACCATTCTCCTATGTATGGGTACTTAGGCCGTTTCCATTATTTTGCAATTATAATTAATGCTGCAATGAATAAACATATATATATGTAATTTTGTATTATTAAAATATATTTTGGGGGTAGATTCCTAGAAATGGAACTTATTAGTCAAAATTAAGTACGTATGTGCTCATGGCTTTCAGATGCTCTGTATGCCTATGGACATGGCTCCTGGTGGGTTAATGTATATCCTTGACCATTATATGAGTTACTGAATTACAGTTTTTAACTTGTGTAACTTTTTAGAATTTAACTTTTTTTTTGTTGTACTTAGCACATTAAAAAGTATATTAAATTTGCATTGAGTTTAGGAATTAGTCTTGCATAATTTATCCGTCTTCAAGGCTCGGTAAATATCATTGTAATGTGTCAACGGGTCCTAATGAAGGTAGTAATTACACATTACACTTACAGCCCTATCGTCCTAGGTGCAGTCTATGAGTTCATGCTCACCAATGGAGAGTGGGCAGTTCAGGAACTGGCATTGACATAATGACTAAGCGCTTATATAATGCTCTCATTGGCCCAGAGCATTTTATTTTTCAAAACTCTTTTAAGTCTTTTCATTTTATATCAACTGTACCACTGTAGAATGCTTTGGGGAAATATCACGTAGATCATGGCATTTATGTAGGACAAGGTCCCTTCTATGTATTACGTCATTTGAACCTCTGACCAACCCTGTGAAGTAAGCAGGACATAGAGTCAACTTCCCCATTGTCCAGGCGAGGAAGCGGAGATTCAGAAAAGTTAAATGTCCCGAGATCAGACATTGACTAAGTAGTGAGGCTGGAAATGAATTTGAGACTAGACCACAATACAAGTTTCACGGCTAGCTTGGGAACAACAATGAAAAAATATCCAAAGGTAGGCTGTAGTCACAAAGAGTTAAGCTGCTCTATAGATTCTGTAAGTTAAAGATTCTATTGGACCGGTGTTTTATGGTCACAGGGTAAGTCCTTGGCTTATAGGTATATAAGCTGTCATGTTTAAGTCCTGAATAGT
Source organism: Callorhinus ursinus (assembly GCF_003265705.2). Taxonomy (NCBI): domain Eukaryota; kingdom Metazoa; phylum Chordata; class Mammalia; order Carnivora; family Otariidae; genus Callorhinus; species Callorhinus ursinus. The sequence goes on along the minus strand of NW_027397065.1, from coordinate 22,925,596 downwards.
GGTGAAAGGAAATACATTCCGAACACATGCAGGCTCCTCTACCACCCTGTGTGCTGCTGTGATGGAATGAGCACTGGCTTGGGAGCCAAACTGTTGTGGTTTGCACCGCGGTTTTGCCACTTATGAGGGGTGGGGCCTTGGAGAAGCATTTAACCTCCGTTTTCTTACCTTCAGATGAGTGTTGTTATTGCTGGGCTATTGGAGGGATTAAAAGTAACTTCATCAGGGGCACTTGGGTGGCTCAGTCGTTGGGCGTCTGCCTTCGGCTCAGGTCATGATCCCAGGGTCCTGGGATCGAGCCCTGCATTGGGCTCCCTGCTCCGCGGGAAGCCTGCTTCTCCCTCTCCCACTCCCCCCTGCTTGTGTTCCCTCTCTCTCTGTGTCTCTGTCCATCAAATAAATAAATAAAATCTTTTTAAAAAAAAAGTAACTTCATCAGAAAGACTCTCCCTCGTGCCCCCCACTTAAATGTTATTCTTAAAGTGACCAGTCCATTTTCTTTGGAGCATTTGTCACAATTTAGAATTATATATATTTTTGCGTTTGTTTCACATCGGTCTCTCCTACTAGAATCTAAGTTTCAGAACATCAAGGGCTCTGCTTGTTTTTGCTACTCTTTGTATCTCTTATGCTTACCCCAGTGCCATTAATCATTGAATAAATATTTCTGAAGTGAATCCTGCCACATCCTTGTACTTGTTTTTAGGTCAGCCCCACAGAAGGGCCTGCAGCTACCCTATCCTTTCCCATCTCTCTGCCCTTCCGTATGCCATTTTCTTAGCCCCACATACTTGCCCTCTTTCATTTTTCTGGAGAATCCTTACTCATCCCTTACAACCTAGTACAGCTCTTCCATGAAGGCTCCCATGATTTCTGTTCCCCCTTGAAGAGTTAGAGGCTCCAGTGCCCCCCGGGCATGCTTCTCTAATAGACCTAAACCACACTATAGCCATTGGTGTGTTCAGCTAACATTTTTAAGAACCAAATCCTCCCCAGGCATAGGCTAGATGCTGGGCATACAACAGGAATAGGAACTGTCATTCTAACGGAGAGATGGGCCACAGCAAAGTAAACAAATTAATAATTACATTTCCAATAGAGGTAAATGATAAGATGATCCGTTTTGAGAAGCTGACCTTTGACTTGAGATATGAAAAGTGACGAGTTAGGAATGGGAAGAGGTGAGGGATGAGCATTGTATTGTCACTGTTTACTCGGGTGATCCTCATTTCTACCCCACCCTGCCACCCTCCACCCCCAATCAGCTGGCCTCTGTGCTCTGTGCATCTTTCTATCCCCACCACCTAGTACACCTGGTCCAGCACCTGCCACATCGCAGGTCCACACGCCAGTGATGCAGCATGTTAGAATTGCCCAGTGCCTGGCCCCAGGCTTTGGATTCAGTACATCTGATATGTGGCCAGGACTGAGAGCCAATTCTCAGCTTATTATCCACTCTCCCACTTAGTATCTTGTGACTGGGAAAGTTATTCAGTCTTTCTGTGACTGATCCTTAAAATGGAAATAATAATGAAATTCCATAAGGTTTCTGAGAGGATTAAATGAGACAATATGCCTAAAATTCTTAGCCCAGTGCCTAACACATGGATGGTCAATAGATATTGGACAAAATGCTCTAGAGTGAGTACTCATAAGGAGTTTGCCGAATAACTGAAGGAGCTAAGGAATAATAAAGTTTAATTCTTACTTTAGTATATAGAATTGTGTCAAAACAAAAACTGAATACCCTGATTTATCCTCAGTTGTCTTATTTACTGCCTATTTTAATTTGGACAAGAAAGGAAAAAAAAGGGGGAATACTAAACACCAGAGTTTTTAGCAGTTAGAATCAATAGCTATTGACTCTTCATTTGCTTATAAAGCAGCCTCTGAAAAATCCTCAGATCATTTGTTTTTACCCTTTTCTGGCTAGTACAGGGCTTTCATGTTCTAGCCCCAAACCTAAATAAAAGTACACAATCCTTTGTCGTCTTTTGAAATCACAGTTTGAGCACTCTGTATTCAAAGAAATTTCTTTTATGTATCTTCTACTTCATTTATCATAGTGAAAATTATGACAATACCAGAGATAACAGTTTTCTTAGGGCAAGGACACCAATGGGATTAACCTGGGATATTGCTTCCACACACAAAGTATCACTCAGACCATTCAGCAAACTTTTGGCAGATCCCCCTCCATCCTGCCCCCACTTCTTTGGAAACTAAATGTCGAAGTAGCATGCAAAAATGAGAGCATGAACAAATTCGTGGCATGAGGAACTTCTAGGAGAAGAAAAAATTTGTCCTTTGTAGCATTTTCACTGGAAAACACTGGGATCATGGTTGTTTTTGTAAACCTTAAATGTCTGACTACTTAGAAGTGCTTTGATATTTGAATGCATGGGCATGAATTTTCTATTTAAGAAAAAATTACTGAGGTAATTAGCAAAGATTTTGCCAAGTTCTTTTCTGTGAGCTCTAGGAGTTAACATTTATTTACATGAGTAATTCACTCTGCTCTTATCAATCTAGTCAATTGGAAAATATCATCCGCCTTTAATGTCACAGAAATCAACGCATCCTATCTTAGAATGAGGAAATAATTAGCAAACAATTTCTTTCCTTTCTAATATGTGTGACATTGTTTTCAGGGTTTTCATTTACAAACCAATGCACCATAAACTTGTTCTGGCTGGAGGTATTGAAGTCTGTTTTCCTGCTCCACAAACGTAGAGGTGTGCACATCTCTCAAATCAGAAGTCCGTAGCGAAGAGCCACCTTCACCCATTGGTCACTCTGACAGGGTGAGGGGTAATGGAGCAGAGATAAGTTGTGCACATCGTAGATTATGGGATAAGCATCTGCACTTTAGTTTAGCGGTACAACGTTCAACGGTCAAGACGACTAAAGATACCGATAGTCTGCAGATGACAGGCTTCATTTTATATGTTAATAGAAGGAAAACTTCTAATAATGGTGAGGAAATTCACCATAACAAATGCATTCCCTTTACTGCACTCCAACATGGCACCAATTAAGTTCAACTGTATGTATAATGCACTCTTAATTCCTAACAGTGCCAAGAAGGACTAATGGGAAAAATATTATATAGTCTTACATTTTACAGATCATGAACAGATGGAAAAAATTATGCCAATCGGTAAAGAAACTCACTGCACTGTAACACACCTCAAAATGGTGCTTACACGGATTTTTCTTTTTAAAAATTATTCAAGTTATCTTGGGTAAAGTTTAGTTTCTACTTGGGGTTTTCTGTAACCTTATATATGTAATTCATTTTAATTTATTTCTTCTGCAGATATGAATGTTTGAAAGTACAGGTAACCTTGTAATGAGTAAAACTGATAAGAGGTTGTGTGCTAATGAAAGGGGAATTATGGAATGATTATTCACTTTGTGAAAGGACTTGTCATAGAGCAAGCTTTCCGAAAACATTTCAAATTGAATTTCATTTACAAAACACTCGTTTACACACAACCTTTCAGGAACAAATTTAGTGAGGAAATGAGGGGAATAGTCATAATAAGGTAGAGGCCCTTACGCTGCTAACATTTACGCTTGCTTTCTCTCTCTCTGTCCCTCTTTGCAGCGCTGATAGCCATCGGCCGGTATAGCATGACGATAGAGACTGTGGATGTCGGCTGGTGTAAAGAAATTACAGATCAAGGAGCCACCCTCATTGCACAGAGCAGCAAATCCCTGAGATACTTGGGGCTGATGAGATGCGATAAAGTAAGAGTTACCTCTCAAACTTGTTTTCTATATATCAGCATAGGTAATAGGTTTCTGTCATACTCTGTCTCCCTATATGTACAAGTGTGTACATGAACATACATGTACTGTGACAGCTACGCATCGCATTGCCAGATGCCTGGTTTTCTAAATGAATCTGGGATTATTTTTGCATTTCTCTGTTTTTTAAAAATGAATTTTGTGCTTATGCAGAAAGGAAAAGCAGTCATACACACAGTCAAATTAGATTTTGGCCTCCTCTCCCTAAGTCCATGAACCAAAATGAAAAATGTTTGCATGGCACACAGCAATGTGCAGGGTCTAACAGTAAAATTCTTTTCTGCGTTCCAAGTTTCCTTCAACAGTAAGGTGGAAAGAACAGTGCCAAATTGGTTTTTCGCAATTTGAAGTGTGTGATTTCAGTGTTCAACATCTATGTATTCTAGCCATCTGGGGGCAAGAAAGGGCCAGTGAGGGGATATTATGTGGGAATTTGCACCTTTCCACACTTAAGATGCCACTTTTAGCACATGATGAGAAATGGTCCCAGAGGTCCCACTCAAGGTGTATGGAGCTGGCCAGGAGACGTGGGTGTGAGTTTGGGAAATTGTGCCACATTTAATATGGGGCCCTTTGAAGACTGAGAAGGAAAAATGATAAAAATCTGTACTGATCACCAGCCACGACAGAGGTGCTTTCCCCCTTGTTACTTCCATGTCTCCCCTGTAAGTCTAACAAGTGGTTATCTGCACTGTGAAGGGGAGAAAACAGAGGCTCAGAAAGACCAGGCACTGGCCAGCGGCCACTTATCCAAGATCTGAACCCAGGTCTTTGGAGTCTGGGTCCAGTGCTTGTGGCACACACTGGGTGCAGTCTCCGGGCAAAGGGACTACTTTCTTGGGAAAGATCAACCTCAGATACTTGCTCAGAACTTGCTAGCCTCTTAAAATAATTTATACACGTGTGCTGCTTTTGCAAATGGTGCTTAGGGACAAATCTAGCAAAAGAGAGTGAAACTAAATATATATGTCTCTCCAAAGGCATGCATTTTCTAAACGTAGCATATTTGGGGGCAAATAGGAGAATGGCCCAAATCCTTTGTGTGCTATGTCATTTTTGTTAATTGACCTAGTTCCTGTCTCCAAATGCTTTAAAATCCCAACTTATACTAGGCCTTTGCCAGCTAGTTATGTTTAGAGAGAATTTACTGTATATTCTCAGCCCAGCCTCAAAAACTGACTGTTACTAAGCAACAGCACTGAGATCCAGGGGTTGCAAGTCTCCCTCAAATTTCACTACTAACTAACCTGATGCTGCTACTAACCCTGTCACTTTAAAATGACTTCTTTTGGGGCCTCCTGGCTGGCTCAGTCAGTGGAGCATGTGACTCTTGATCTTGGGGTCAGGAGTTCAAGCCCCATGTTGGGTGTAGAGATTACTTAAAAATAAAATCTTTTAAAAAAGAAAATTTCTTTTTATTTTTTTTTTAAGATTTTATTTATTTATTCATGAGAGAGAGAGAGAGGCAGAGGGAGAAGCAGGCTCCCAAGGAGCAGGGAGCCCGATGCAGGACTCGATCCCGGGACCTTGGGATCATGACCTGAGCCGAAGGCAGACGCTTAACCATCTGAGCCACTCAGGCGCCCCAGAAGATTTCTTTTTAAAACAAGTTAAAGAGTCTGCAGTAGACAGAGTATTCTAGAAACGTGAAGCAATGACAACAGCTTTGCTCAGTGTCTGCCAGAAGAAACTGCTACCTGAGTACTCCTAACCAAGGATACCAAAATGTATGCATTCAAAATGTATCTGTGTATCCACAAGCATTCTTGGAAATTACCATATTTCTAGTCCACATTCTTTAGATTTGTTGAGGTCAGCTCCACCTTCAGAGATGAATTGTACAAGTTTATGTTCCAGTTAGTACAGGAGATTATTCCAGACATACTTGCTGACCAGCATTTTGCTAATTTTAAGTTAAGGAATGGATCCTTTTCTACCCAAATGCAAATTACTCCAAAATGAGATGGGGAGGCTGTTCTGATTAGCAGTATCCCTGAGAGAGTGTTAGTCCTTTGCTCAGGCGGCCTCTGAATCCTTTCTCCGAACAGTGAGCTGTTCTGAGAGCTGCTGGCTCTAGCACCACCCTGTCTGCCCTTAGCCTGCTGCCATGCGGCCTGGCCCGGGGGATGCTGGGTCCAGCCTTGCTGCCTAGCGTCCTTAGGCTTACGGCAGCTCAGAGCCAGACACGAGAGGTTCTGAGAGGACAGAGGAAGCTTCCAAACCACCCACAAAGTGCAAGTAAAGCCTTGCACATAATAGCCTGTTTTTTGATTTAGTTGGATGGAAATCTAGATTAAGTAGCTACTCAGCTTTCAAAATTTGTGTTATGCAATCTATCTCCAGATTTTAAATTTTTATCAAGACTCAGAAAGACTTGAGTAGCAAAGAGGTTAAAATAGTTGATAGGTCACGGACTTAAGAGGCCAGAGTTCACATCTGGGCTCTGCTCTCCATAGTGTCATCTTGGGCAGTTGCTTACTCAGTGCCTCTGTTTCCTCATTTGTAAAATGGGAATAATAATAGTACCTATCTTATAGAGTTGTTGTGAGCATTTAAGTAAGTGAACATATACCATGCTCTTAGAATAATCATGTTTGTTGTATATAAAATACTGAGTGCTACTGATTATTATCATCAATGTCACATTAACCTGTTTTGATATTTGAAATTTCCAAATGAGAAAAAAATTGTACTGCCTGCTATCCAATTTTGAAAAGAAATTAAAGAGAGAAAATATAAACTGAGATTGGAGAAGACGTTGTCCTTTTACTTTTTCCTCTGTTAAATTTAAAATTCAGATTATTGGGGCGCCTGGGTGGCTCAGTTGGTTACGCGACTGCCTTCAGCTCAGGTCATGATCCTGGAGTCCCGGGATCGAGTCCCGCATCCGGCTCCCTGCTCAGCAGGGAGTCTGCTTCTCCCTCTGACCCTCTTCCCTCTCATGCTCTCTATCTCTCACTCTCTCCCTCTCAAATAAATAAATAAAATCTTTAAAAAAAAAGAATACTTTAAAAAATAAAATAAAATAAAATTCAGATTATTATTTTCTATACTAAGATGTCAATAATTACATTTTCTACACACTCGACAAAGGAAAACTAATACCTCCATGGGACACTCTGTATTTCGAATCAACTTACAAACCTGGGCGTAGGGATGAAGAAAGATTTGCAGTGGAAGAAAAGGCTGAGTTGAAGATAAGACAATTCAAATAGGGAAACAAAAAGAAAGTAATAATAATGGAGAAAAATAAGAATAGAAATAGAAGATCCAGAGAAATCATGATCAGGATATGGAGACGAAGACCCCATTATCTATCCCAGTGTGATCATCTGTGCCAACCAATAATTGAAGAACAAAACTAGTTTGGATCTATCAGCCTTCTCTCTCTCTGTACCTTAACCAAATTTGCTAACCATTAATAACTCGCCAATTTGGTTTCCTCCCCTTTCTGCATACCAACTGGAGCCAAAGGAGAGACCAGAGACCTTGATGGTCTACACAGTTAACCCCCTTGTTAGGAATGTTGTCGCTGGGATCCTACTCTGGGGAGAGATGGGGTTTGTGACGTCTGTGTGTCCCAGGACTTGAGTTCTGTGATCCTGTGGTTCTGTGACATATTGAAGGCTAGTAATATTTTCTTTCACATGCAGCCAGTTTCATTTGGGGCCACTTACATTTAATTTGGAAGCTATATTTTACCAAGCGTGAGCTTTTTTTCCTCATGTGGGCTTTTGAGGAATTGCAAGAATAACAAAATGCATTTGTTGTAGGAAAAGGTGTTTTCCTCTGTCTCCCTCTTCTTTCTCTCTCTCATTTGGTAAACAAAGAACAGATGAGAAACATTAAATGTATTCTTTGCAATGAAAGCAACGTATGCTTAGATTGTCAGACAATATCTAAACTGAACTGCAGTGCATGTGTTTGGCTGCAACATTGGTGACTCCTAGGGAGGAGTCCTCCAGCCATTCCTCAAACGCAACATTCCCTGAGCACTTGTAAAATTAGGAAGTGCATTAAGAAGCCCGTGTTTGAGTAGCTGTTCCGATTGCTGGATGGATAAGCATGTTAGAGGCATTACTTTGAGTTTTAAAACCGACACCACTTAATCTCCTAAACTTTAGTGCATTGTAAGAACCAAGGGAAGAAAACGCTGTGTGAGACAGCTTTCATGAACTGGGGTGAACTTATATTCTTAAAGACTGTTCAAAGGCTTACTTGACCTTGGGAATTAGAGTTGACCTGAAATCACCTATCAACTTAACACGCATTTATTTGGTGATTTAGTTAAAACCGCTTGTATAATCAATGGGACTCTAGTAAGAGCGATATGTTTACTCTGCTTTCCACGATTATAGACAGTCGATGGCTTTGGTCATAGAAATCATTTTCACAACTTCAGAGTAGACTGTTCTATAGAACTCTAGGTTCCATATAGATCTGTTTCTTCTAATAATATGATATTTTCCTCATTTCTTACAAGGCAGTTTGGATGGAGAACAAAACTGAAAAGGACCAAAAAAAATCATGGGAAAGCTGTAGGGCAAATGGAAATACAGTGTTCAAGGTTAATGGAAAATGTTTGGGGTAACAGGGTTGATGAGAAGGGAGGGAGCCCAGTGGCATGGCACTGGCTGAGAAACTAGACCTCGCCAGAGGCAGCCTGGCTGGTGTGGAAAACCTTGGTGATAAAATGTCGTGGTGGGAACCTCTGCAGTGTGTGTTAATACAGAAGTTTGGAGACAGAGGGCCTGAATTATGAGCAGCGAATAACATCATAAATGTAGCAATTCTCAAATGCCAAATTCTTGTGAAAAGCAGTTGGATGGAGAAATGCTGGAGCTTTTAAAAGCTCCCTTTCACTCTCTCTCTCTTTTTTTTAACTTCATGCAGAACTAATTTTATACACTGTTCATTTGATTTGAAAATGCCAGCGTCTGGGGTATCATTAAAGAGCGTTATTGAGGGAGCTACTCTTGGCAAAGCATTTTGCTTAAAATGCTTATTTGTTCTTATGTCCCTGCAGAGTTGTAGACAGGAAGGAGAAAGTATACCTCGATTTACCTCACGCCGCTCCTCTGCCTCAGCCTGGAGCAGGTAGTTTCTGTGGGGAGGCTCCTTCTCCTTGGCCTCTAGAGGCGCCAGGAGGGTCGTGGGGGCCACATTACTTAAGGAATAGACATAAATAGATTTTGAAAGGTCCACCCCAATGTCCTATGACCAAACCCTCTTGGAATTTCTTTGATTTCTAGTTGACATAAATTAGAATTACACAGGCGTGAAGAGTCCGCCCAGAAAAGATCAGAGAGGCTGCCGGGGGGGAGGAGAAGCCTCTGTGTGATCCTATTGATTATCCAGCTGCCTTCAGGCCAGGGGCTTCTGTGAGGCTGACTGTTATTGATCCACACCATGGAAATAATCGAATTAATTCATTTCTCATCAAACTGCCATTGCCGAGACCTTTCTCCTCACCTGCTCCAATTCCTGAAGTACTTAGTTGAGGAGTGAAAATAGATGATTTCTTTCAACAAGGAATGATTTCTCCAGGTCAGAAGAAATTCTTGTGTTCACACAGAGTTCCTCATTTAAATGGTGGAGAGATTTAATCAAATCAATGAGAAGCCAACACGGAAAGCAAGAAATAGAAACCAGTCATCTCTTTAAAGCCAGAAATCTACTTTACAACCTTAAAATATCAAGGGCCAACTTTTGTGTGCCCAATTTAATGTAAAAATATTCAGGGGAAAAATTGACCACTGCATTTTTCAGGAAGTAATTATGGTAAGAGAAAGCCTCAACCACCTACATATTTCTGTGGAGAAAATGGAGTTTTTATCAGCTTGTTTAGGAATCAGGAGCAGGAAAGCCCTATGGGGAAAATAATATAGGACTCTGTAACTAATATACAGAACTAACTGGAAAAATCAGTTTAAAGGAAAAATAATTTGTGGGGTGCTGTGTCCAGGACTGTTTTGGTAGCAGTTCAGCCATGAAACCAAGTGTGTACCTGCAGGGACTCCCCACTCCCCTGCAATGCATGCACAGCTGTTTCCAGATTGCCCGTAGCCAAAATTGAAAATTGAGAATTTATGCCTTATCAAAGAAAATAAAGTGAAAAACAAAACAAAACAAAACCTTCTGTCCTAATAAGGCAGGAGTGGTGTTGACTGTATTCGATTGTGCTGTCCCAGGCCTGGGCGACGTAACCATCGCCCGGACCGCGCACGGCCGTGTGCTCACAGGAAGAGGCAAGATGAAAAGTGGTGAGAGAGCGTGGCTGGGGCTCGAAAATCTGAACCTCAGTCCTTCACTTGAAGAATCAGCATCTTGTTCCTTTTGCTGATAAAACAGTTTCTCCAGGTGATTTTCGCATAGGAACGCTTTGAAACACATTTTTTACAACCCTCTCCTGATTATTCTTGGTAATTGAAACAGAAAGACACATCAGCTGAAATTCAGAGGTTACCTCACAACCTTACAACCTCACGGTAGCCAAGAGTTCCCATCTCCTCTTCTTCCGATCCTATTCACCTGAAAGGCCTTCCCTGTATTTAAGTGTGAAGCCAAGAAACACAGCATGTTGCTGTCAGACTGCAGGGTTTTCAAATTCTACCTCCTTCGCTTTACTGTCTGTGGGATTTTGGACAGCTTAATCCCTAGAAGCCTCAGTTTCACCATCTGAAAAATCGCGATACATTTACTCCATAGGGTTGTTCTGAGAATAAATGAGATAGTGCAACAGAGCGCTTAGCCCAACATCACGTACACTGTAAGCCCTCGGTAATGTCAACTACTATTCCTATTATTTATTCGTATATACATATCTGTTCTGGAATCTTGTATGTGATATTTAACCATGACATGAACTACCTGGTTCATAAGATTGTAGCTGTGAATATAACTTCACATGCTAATATCTTGCAAAGAAAACTAGGCCCTGAGACTTAGCAGTTCTCAGGAACAAATAGAATCTATTTTTTTCATACTTAAAACCCATTAAATAACAATTACACTTATAAGGGAAGAAGAAATTCCCAAACCAGTAGGTCGCAGTCCTTTCCTCAGAAGAGAGTAAAGACTTGCCAAGTTAGATGGCCATGCAGTGTCCAGACTGGGACTTGTTTCGTTTGCTTCTTCAGGAAAATCGACATCTCCCCTAGAACACTTATTTAAGGGAATGTGCTGTAAGCAACTGCTTATGTTTTGTGTACTTCTGTTACGGGATTGATGTATAGTGAAATTTTATGTTTTTTAGAAAGGAGAAAGGAGAGGGTCTGCTGTTCCCCAGATGCTGTAGGGTGAATAGAATGTTATGTTAGAGTTTGCCTGAAGGCACCTGGCAGTGTCATTGCTTTGCAGTAAATAATCTCCTTGGAACTTTGATTTGGCTTAAGTAATTATATGAAAGAATTAGGTTGCAGGATCATATTATTTTTCTAATTTGGAAATAGAAAAGGTAACAGCAATTTCTTAACAGGGCTCAGATTAGATCCCAGAACTCCTAAGCACCTGACTTCACAGTAGAAGCAAGGACGGCTTGCAGTGGCTTAGGAGGCTGAGGGACGACAGCCCCTTGGGAAGGAACCGGCTCAGCCTGCACGCAAGGCCCGGCCATTCAGCAGCAGGTTTGCAGGGGAAATTTTGTTTCGCAAGTAGGTTTTCAAGAAGAAACCTAAACTCCCTCCCCTGTCCCAATTTTTATCATCTATTTTATCCATTTATTCAAGAGAGATCCGTTGAGTCGCTTACTTGTGTTCCAGTCACTGTGATAGGTGACAGGTCAGAAAAAACAGTGAATGAGACCGTCTCTACCCCCACGGAGCCCGCAGCCTCCTGGGGGAGACAGACAAGCAAGCAGGCAATTACAGTGCATGCAGTAAGACTGCAAATTAGTTGTCAGAAATGGCACCCCAAAGTATATTTCTTCTGCATAAAGAACCTTGCTTTGATTCCCACATCTGTTTTCAGCCGTGGTCCTCTGTGGTTGTTTTCCGCCACGCTACTGATTCCGCTCTTTCCAGCGTCACCGGTGACTTCCTCGTCACCACGTCCTGTGGCCACTTCTCTGTCCACAGTTTGCTTCATCTCCTAGCAGCTGCATCGCCGTGGTAACCGTGCCCTCCTTCATGAGAATGCTTCTCTCTTGCCTTCAATGTCACCCATGCTCCTGCCTTTTCTATCTCCATCTCCCGGACTGCTTCCTTCATCTGTGAAGTGGAAATAAAAATAACACCTTTCCCGTAAACTGTAGAGAGGATTAAATGAGTTAATGTGTGGAAAGTTCCTTACACGAAGCAAGCAATAAACATTAGCTCTTACTTGCTGTGACGGTGAACGCTTACCCTCCTCGTCCCCATCCCTCTCCCCCTCATTAGAATGTAAGATCCGTGGATTTCTGCTTCTAGATTGTATCGCCAGACCCTGCCACAGTGGCTGGTACATTACAGTTACTAAACAAATATGTGTTGGAGGATGGATGGATGGACTGTGTTTCTCATCTGCATTTTGTATAGTTCCAGGATTCTGAGGAGGTCTGAGGAGTCTCTGGGAATGACAGAGTGGGTAGGGGGCCTGGTCCTCTCACCTAACTTCAGCCAGAGCAGCCCCACTTTCATCGCTTCATTTATTTAGTTTACTTATTTGGTTTGTTTATTTATTATTTTGGTTTGCAGAAGTATTGTATAGCTATAAGCAAGTTTGAAAAACATTAGATCCCACTTCCTCCTAATAGTTTTATAGATAATAAGAAGTATCTGAAGGGGCGCCTGGGTGGCTCAGTCAGTTGGGTGTCTGCCTTCGGCTCAGGTCATGATCCCAGGGTCCTGGGATCGAGCCCCACATCAGGGTCCTTGCTCAGCAGAGAGCCTGCTTCTCCCTCTCCCTTTGCTGCTGCCCCCACTTGTGCTCTCTGGCTCTCTCTCTGTCTCATGAATAAATAAAATCATTTTTTTATTTTTATTTTTTTTTTTTAAAGATTTTATTTATTCATTCATGAGAGACAGAGGGATAGAGAGAGAGAGAAGCAGAGGGAGAAGCAGGCTCCCAAGGAGCAGGGAGCCCGATGCGGGACTCGATCCCAGGACCCTGGGGTCATGACCTGAGCCGAAGGCAGACGCTTAACCATCTGAGCCACCCAGGCGCCCTAAAATCATTTTTTTAAAAAGTGTCTGGACAGAGGGAAATAAATGACTAAAAAAGATGATACCTTGGATTTAATACCAGTTTCCATAGCTGGGGGGTTGTGAGTGTAGCCAAAAGCCCCTGGGGTTCAGGATAGTCACGGACAGAGTCCAGGCATCTGCTGTATGATTGGACTCCCAATTCCTTCAGAGCCTAACCCCAGAATGCTCTGACTTATATAGAGTCTCTCTTCTGAACACCAAAAATATCACTTGTTTTCAGGTTGTTGTTTTTTTTTTTTTTTTAAGATTTTATTTATTTATTTGATGGAGAGAGACACAGCGAGAGAGGGAACCCAAGCAGGGGGAGTGGGAGAGGGAGAAGCAGGCTTCCCGCTGAGCAGGGAGCCCGATGAGGGGCTCGACCTCAGGACCGTGGGACCATGACCCGAGCTGAAGGCAGATGCCTAACGACTGAGCCACCCAGGCGCCCCTCCGGCTTTCTCATCCACAGATTTACAGATCACTTTTATGCAGAATAAATTTTTGCTGGTAATAAATTTGTTTTAGGAAACAGGTCAAATCCATCAATTCTACCTGATGGAAACCGCCGTTTTAGAAGGATATTTTTTCATTAGGTGTCCGCTGGTGATTACCACTGCCCTAGGCTTTATGTAAGAAAATAAAAACTGAAATCAAGAAAGCCATTAAGCATAAAAGAAAAGATGTTTTTAGTTCTGAGAGTATTCTTTCTCGATTGTGTTTTTCAGCTTAACTTTGAGAGTTGAATTTAGAAACACCCAGATGTGTTCTATAAATACATTACACCTACTGCTTAGTTAGTGACTACATTAATTATCTTATTAGGGCCCAGTGTTTCTCAAATAGTCAGTCTTTTGCTGAAACGTTTAGAGCATCACAGATGACTCCCCAAGTGGCTTTCTCCACCTTGATGTCCCACACAGGTCTGCTTTGGTTCTCATCTGCGCCGCACATGCAAATCTATACAAAAAATGTATAGATGTGTGCAATAGGTCAATTCCATGGCCAGTGGTCTATGGCTTTGGAATGGAACACGCAAGGCTATACATAGAGCTTACACTTGACTTGAAACATCCTTCTTGGTGGAAGATTGGTTGGTGGAACAGGGAATGAAAATGTCACTAATTTCTCTGACAGTCTGGTTGTTGGACTCCTGTGACACTAATCTCTAATTAGAGGCTTCAGGTTGGCGAGCCCCGATTCTCACTTAACACTGCAGGCGGTTCTGTGATCCTCACCCTCCCAGGTTCTTTGCTGCTTTCTCACTGTGCTAATTCAAGTGAATAGAAAGCAATGCTAGTGTTAACAGGCAGCCCACATTTCATGAAAAGGAGACAGCATGAAGCCAGGCCTGTTGTGATATTGACAGAGCACAGCACTTCCAATCATTGCAGATTCTGAAATGGAATGACTGCATTTGACAAAGTTGACTGAATTTATGAGCCTACCTCTGTCAGGTTCATTGCATTCTCAGTATCTGTCTCTTTCTAAGCTTTGGGACTTTTAGATGAGTTTTTTGCCACCAAGAGTAATATTTCTTGCCTCTCTATATAAAAAAAAAATACATCTGTAAAGGCCTCAGGCCAGTAGTATGAGGTTCATACGTGAAGTGAAGTGCATTGTGGGTGGCCTATAATCAAACAGCTGACTCCCATATTTAGCAGGTGGCATTTAGTCTCCAATAAGATAATCAGTTTTTCTTCTTAAAATTATATTAAATACTTAATCATGTGTGCTCCGTCCTTCCACCTCATGGGTGGTCCCTTGAGGAAGCACTACATACATCCATGTGACACCTGGGTTTAAGGGAATCTTCCCTTCCATTAGCTACTGGGAAGGTCAGGAGGTGGCCTCCTTTGGCTGTGCCCAACTAGAGTTCCAATACCTATGTTGAAGGAGAGGAAACCAGTCTGTTTTTACCACATTCAAAAAACATACCTTTTGTTTCATGTAGTGATGAGTATTTGTAAAAAGATGGGCTAATAAGCTGTAGGAGCAGCAGTTTCTTTTCTCCAGAAGCCCTGACTCAGTTTAATGTAGAGGGCAATATGGGAGGCAAGTGCACACTTGTTACCTTTAAATAATCTTAGTTCAGACCTTGCCTTCAGATTCCCAAGAGCAGAAATCACCTGTGCCCTCTACAAGCTCTTCAGTTGAAAGCTGTAGACCAGTAGGTCTCAACCTGAGCTGCACAGGAATCTCCTGGGGGGAGGGGGGGGCTTTAAAAAATACTGGTGCCTGGGTCCCAGTCCCCCAAGATTCAGATACAGTTAGTCTGGGATATGACCTGAGCATCGGGATTTTTAAAAGATCCCCAGGTGATTCTGGTGAGCAGTTAGGCTGAGATCCACTGTATTCTTTTTTGTGTTCTTGGTTGCAGACACAGTTTAACTCATCCCACTTCAATAAACACATATCAGACATTTGTTATGTGTGAGTTACTGTGGAGTTCGTGGTGAAGGACATTCATCGGTTTGACTGAGAGAGGGAGGGAAGGAAAAGAATGTGAAGTTGCCTGTACAGTAGAGACAAAGAGCAGGTGCTTTGGCTCACACCTAGAATCGTTTTCACAGCCCTCACCAGTCTGGGGAAGACCCTTTCTGTTCACTGTGGGCTCTGCCCACAGTCTGTTCGTGCCTTACTGCTGTATCCTCCTCCAGACTGCTGGAAAGCTTAGCCTTGCTGCTAAAGAGAAAGGTGAGGTGAGAGAGTGTAAAAGTCGCTCCAAATTTTTGGTGTCCTGCACCTCCGTGTTCTAACGTAGAGCAGCATCAGCAGGACATGGCACATCACCCAAACAGGGACATGAGAAGCCCTGCTACAAAGGGAAGGAAATAGAATCCCTGAAGAGAGCGTGGTGCATGGTGTTGCCTGTGCAGGGTCCCGGGAAAATCAATGTATCATCTGCTGTTTTATTCTTTTCTTAGTATCCTATTTAAAATATTTTAAACTGCACTTAGATGACTCATCTCATTTACATGCAAATTTGACGTATTACTCGAATTCACATTACCCTCATTTTATCCATTTTGCTATGTGCCCATCTTGGGGCCAGCGGGCACTTGCTTAAAGAGCATTTGGGCCTTATTTGAATATGCTTTGTCCACGATGACTTTTGCTACACCTTGTGAGTGCCAGGTTCCACAGATAACCAGTACAGTTTCCCAGAGAGCCAAGACACTCAGAGAGAAGCAGATTCTGGAGGCAGATTGCCCGACAGACAACACTCTGCCTCTGGGCCACCAGGAGTCAGCCTCTGGAGCTGTTAGCAGTGAGTGACATTGCCCAGGGAGTCTGTGAAGAATGACAGACCAGTGTGAGGGCAAGAGCCCTGAATTAGGAGAGAGGAGTTGAGTGTGCTATTTGCAGCACCTTCACAGGTGTACTATGGGTTCCTTACTCTCCCCCCCCCCCTGCAGATAGAGGGGTCCATTTTCTTCACCCTCCTTTCCTCAAAACAGAGCTTTGTGAAATGAGAGCTACTTCAGTTATACCCTTGAGTTTGCTAGATGAGCTGGAGAAACATTGCCTTACAAAGCTTACAAAGTAAGGGACAGATTCGTGTTTTATTCTGGCTCATGAATGGGTTTCCTTTCTTCCCTGAATAATTTGTATGTATTTAACACATATGTACACAGGCTGATGCCTCCTTGTCCTTCAGAAGTTCAATTAAATATTACTTCTTTGGAAAGCCTTTTCCCACCCTCCTGGAGAAGGCCGGGTGCCTCTGTCCACGGCAACCTGCACTTCCCCTGGAAAGCACTTCTCAAGCTTTGCTGTGGCTGGTGTAATTGTCCATTTTCCCTGCCCCCAGAGGACAGGGACCGTATCTGTCATGTTGGTCATTGTACCTCTGGGACACAGAAAAATGTTTTGATGGGCCAGAGACTGGAGAGAAAGCAATGCCTGTGTATGTCATGAGGCAGTGTGCCCTGCCGGGAGGTCCCTTATTAGTCCCGCAGTGTCCTCATTGTCTCTGTCACGTTTCAAAGTCTCCTGCAACCACAGCTCCACAACAGAATATTCCCCAAGCCAAGTGAGATCCATTAGAATTTACATTCCCACAGAGCAGCCATTTTGGAGAAATTGTAAAGGACTTTGAAATGTATTTATATGTAAATTGAAACCATTTTTCGCCATGTAGATGGAAAGTGCATGTCAGTGAACATTTTACTGGGGCAGGTGATTGGTTAGGCCCCAGTCGGGCACTTCCTGCACCTTGCTGTTACCTGTGTGCTGGACCAGCATGGCACAGGGCAGACAACATTTGTGTTTAGGAGTTCTGGATTCAAATCCTTGCTCCCATTTACCAGCTGCATAACCCTGTGTGAAATACCAGTTCTTTCTGAGCCACAGTTCATCTGTAGTAAGGAACATTAATGCTTATATGACTGGAAAAGAGCAGATGCTTACTGAATAATTTTCCCATTCCCTCCATACTGGAATAGGGACATACTTTTGATTTGCTTCTATTGGTCATTAAGATGAAAAATTACAAAATTATTTCAAGTATTTTGTCAAAGTAAACCATGGTGAAGAGAAGAAATGTGTTTGACTTATCCCTTACCACATGAGTGCCTAAATCTGATGAGTACAGTGTTTCTCAGCGGGGAGCATAGGATAGTTCGTGTTGGAGAATTTTTCCTTGTCTGGGACTGTACCAGGAGTCACAGTATTACTGTCATGCTATCTGTAACAACAAATGCCAAACACCACTGTGATGACAAAACCAACAACAACAAAAAGCTCCTCAGATTGCCATTTGCCCCCAGGTAGCAGTGAAGGCAGGTAGAATTGCTGAAGCCCAAGAAATTATAGGAGGTAGTATTGTCCTGAGTCAGGAGATCTGCCCACAGTTCACCTTCTGCCACCAGATAACTGTGACATGAGAACGGACCTTAAATGTCACAAAATTTCAGAGTCTTCTGTGGACCCCTTCTGGGTCCACCACGCTGAGCAGGGTGCTAATGCTGTAAGCAGAAGCATTAAATCTTCTGAACCATGTGGGTTTTTGCGAAGTTTTGGAAACTGGCTCATATCTAGTGACCATAAACATCTTTCTCAGTGTTATCCAGCCAGTGTAGTAACCCTGATCTCCAGTAAGGAAGGCTGCCATCATTTAACTGAAGCACATAGCTTGGGCATTTCCTGAGTACTACCTGACAGCAGCATGACCCAACAAAAATGGCTGAACCACCATCATGAGCTACTTTGGTCTCCTGTGCAAAGTTGTTGGAAACACCAGGGAAGGTGTATCTGGAAAGACTTACCCAGTGATGTCAGATGGAGAGGAGAGTAGCACAAAGAATCACTTTGGGTGTGAGCTTCAAAGGACGAAAGGAGTTTGGAGCCGCCATAATATCAAGACTTTAGAGACTGCTACCACTGTAGCTGGAATGGTCTGGGAACAAGGTGAGCTTATCTGGCGCAGTACTAATCGGTGCTTCTGTGTTTACTCAATACCTATTCCTTGAATGACTACTACAGTAATTGAGCCAGCAAATATTTATTGAGTCATTACTAGGTGCTAGACATTCTATAGGTGCTAGGGATTTGGCCGTGAACAAAACCAACAGAAACTCCTGTCTTTTGAGCTCATAATCTAATGGGGCAAGAATACAGCGGGGAGTGTGCATAGGACAGAAAACAAAGGGATGACTCAAATACTCTTTGCTGTCAAGGAACTTACAGTCTAGCAATAATGCAATACATGTTGTTGGTATTGGTATGTTCAATAGTGATCGCTTTCTGCAGGGAAACTTTCTCCATTTAGAAAAAAGTAATTTTTAAAAAAGTGATTTTAAGTGGTTTATTATATTCATAAGTGTGATTTTAATATACTCAGGTGTCAAATATTTCCTCCCTCATAAGAAACAAGTCCTATTTTAAAACATAAGGCAAAGAAGAAATAAGAATCACATAATATAAATGGTTTCTTTGGCAAATTTTATCAGAAATAATATTTTTTTCAACCATTGTTATCATTGGGGAGATACTTCAGGCTTGGGCTTACACTTAGCTGGAACGTTCTGGGGAAGGTTTTGATGAGGTGAAACTGCGGTGTGATGGTCTAGATAAATTAGCTCAGCTGAATCTCAGAGGCTCTGAAGGTTCTCTCCTCACCCTTCCATAGTAGCAGCAGCAATAGAATGAAACTATGGTGTGATTTACCTTAATTAGCATAGCAATTTACCTCACATTTTCAAAAAGTGCTAATAGATGTTAACTCAAAATAGATTAAAATACCAGACAAATTGCTACTACCTTGAAAAGAGTTATAATAATTTTGAAAATGTAAATTATGGTTTTGCAGTCTTTGGAGAGAACCATAAAATCCAATTTTTCTTATATTTAAAAAAAAACCTGTGATACACACTTTTTTCCCTTTAATCACAGTAATTTCTTCAAATGACACCACTGCATATTTCTTAAGATAGGCTGCATTTTTCAAATCTCCTGTGTAATATAGGAGTTGCCATTGATAGTTTTCAGCAAGAGGAAAAGAAATTGAATACAGAAAACCAGGGATCATGGGGAAATTAAAAAAAATTCATCTATGTTCCTTTCTTATATTACACACATTTTATGAGTTGGAACAGAGAATGGTTCTTTTCATTCTAGTGAGTGGAGTTGTGCATGACAAAATGTCTGCAGAAATGTGTATGTAGGCGTAACAATTTAAAATGATTTGGACCCTCCTGGTGTCTTACACCGAACTCTTTCTCTAAGGCACCAAAGTGCTTATAGATTCTATACAAAGAGGTGAGCATAATTTGTACTTCTGAGGAGTAAATGAAAATAACTTTAGTATAAAATTTGTCAGACCATATCGCCAGGAGACACTATAAGTAAAAGATAGAACTTTCCCTAGTGGGAACACATGTATTTCCCCTGAATAGCTTCTACCCAACAAAGCTCTAAAATAGAATATTTGCATTTTCCCCTCTGCTTTGTTTTCTAGAATTTACAGAGCATAGTTAGCAAAAAGATTACTTAGAAGACATATTATACCCTCAGAGGATTACTTGTTCTGTTTTTCATACAGCCATATGAAGCCAAGTTACTGTCTATTCTTGCTCAGAACCTGTGAAAGCCAGAGAGCTAATATACTCTATATTCTCAGCTACAGGTAGACCTTACTTAATGCAACAGAAATAGGTAAATTGAATTTTGGTAAATCAAAGGACATATAAAAGACGTTGGGAGAGCTGAGAAAATAAATTAACCTGACCATGGAAGACTTTACCAAGTGAACAATTACCCCTCATTGATGTACTTCATAAATTTATCTCCAAATATCAAGTTTGCTTAAGGTGAATTGTATCTCTCTTCCTGCAAAAGTTATCACATAGAGATATTTTCTGTTTTTAAAAATTGGATCTCCAAAACAAATTGCCTGTCAGCCCTAGGTATAGGACTTTATACAGGCCCATGTGTAGATTAGAAAAGATGCAGCACAGAAGACAGGCCCCATCTTTAGAGTGGGTTTAAATGTCTTCTCTTCTCCACTCTTTTGTCATCTCTTTTCAGGTAGTTGTTCCTTGGATACCAAGTGGTTTGGACCACACTTTCTTCTCTTGCAATGCAATGTAGATTTTCTGGGTGCCCTCTCTGACCAAGTGACTTCAGTTCTTTCTTAGTGAGACCTGCATCCTTATGGGTTTGTTGATGGCAGGAGGGAGGAAGGTAACCTAACAGCAGAATGGGAAACATCAGGTAAAGAAAAAGGAGGATTTTCCAAAAGTAGATATTTAAAACCTGGACTGTTTTATTAAGGAAAGTTCTAGACTCTCCCCTAGAGAACAATAAGATATAATAGACTCTACTTGTATATGAAGTATGTTTTAAAGGTTACTTCTTGCCCTATGATTATTTTACTTTGAACATTACAACTAATGTTATCAGAGCTCATTTCTGAAATATCTCAGAAATTGAACAATATTGAGCATTGCTATAGAGAATTTATTGAGGGCCTGCTATAATAATAAGAGCTACCATTTGGGGACCTTTTTAAGTCAGTCACAGTGTTAAGCATATCATTACACTTAATCCTTATAACAATCCTATGACTTAAGTACTTTTATTCTGTGCATACAGTTGAGGAAACTAAGTCTTGAAGAAATAAAGCAAAACCAGGGTTCTCACCTGTTTCTGGTTGACTCTGAAGTCCATGGTATGAACCACAGTTACCATGTTTCTTCTCTTTGTTGTGAATAGCTTGATAGCCTTAAAGGTAAAAGGCAGTCCCCTGGTCCCCGGCTTCTGTTCAGGTGGAAGGCAAAGGCAGGTAAAGAGATGGTTGCAACATGAGAGCACTTAAGTGAAAGAAAAACCATGCAGGGTGCCCGCCACAGGTGCACAGGGAAGGGGATGCCTAACCCAACCTCTCTGGGAGACAGGATTGCTTAGGGAAGACTTCCTGAAGGAGGGAATTCCTGAGCCAAATAGGAATTCCTCAGTGAATCATTGGTCTTTGTGATTAGTATTTGAGTGTATGGCTTTGCCTTGCTTTGAGTTTCTATTTTTTATTCATCATTTGGTATTTATTTTATCATTCATTCACTAATCACAAGGCCTGACTTAGGGATACAAAAATGACCTTGGCTTTTGTGGATTGTACATTGGAGCAGGAGAAACAGACCTTAAGTGAAGCAATTATAAACTAACTTTAGAAGTGCTAGGAAGGCAAAGTGGGCAATGTTAAAAGAATAAATAATCTGGAAGCCTTACCTAGCTTGGGGAGGGGAGCAAGGATAGGGCAGGCAGTGATCAAAATTTCCTGGGGAATGACATTGAAGCTAAGAACTCAAGAATGACTAGGAAGTAGGCATAACAAAGGGGTTTTTAGGGGAAACTGGATTAAAAAAGTATTCCAGGAAAGAGAATAGCATGTGCAAAGACCCTGAGGCCAGAAGAAACTTGGACAGTTTGATGATCTGAAATTAAGTCAGGTGACTGGAGTATCAAAAATACGCTAGAGAGATAGGCAGGGCTAGATGGTGTATGATCTTCTAAGTGTACTGTTATAAGCTGCCTCAACTCAAGCAAGACTTAGAGCATAAATTTAAATTAAAAAATTAAAAATATTGCTTAAAAATTCTCTTAGGGCCCTCAGTTCATATTCTCAACTCTAATTTATGTATCAGTTTTTCCTTTTTATTTAAGATTATTTTCTTCTTGTTTTTGAAAACAATGTTATACACTGTATCTATATCACAAAAAAGAATTAACTACATGGTTTGGTTGAATTTGGAATGAAAGTTGATTTAAATATAAGCAAGTCTTGAATAGAGACGTAGTCTGACAGATTATCATCAATGCAATGTTGAAATATCAATTCTCGATTAAAAAAAAGATTATATATAACATAGTTTTCCACATCACTCAGAAAACATCATGTTATTTCAGAAAAGTGCAGATGACTGAATGTGATGGTCATCATACTTCTAAACAGGCTTTCAAACCAAACAGCAAGGGTTTGATGTTGCTTTAGGTTTTTCCTGGTGGTCCTGATATTTTTCGATAATGAACAGACATGGAGAGGGAGCACAAAATTGTGTATCATAAGCACCTTCTTTCAGACCAGCTTACTCAGTATAAATGAAATATTGATGTATTTGAAAATGCCCAAGTGTTCAATAAAGATTTTAAATAAAGCTACCTAAAAGTTGTGGTTCTTAGGTTAATCATTTATTTATCTAAAGGATGAAGGAAGCTGTCTACTTCTGTGATATGAACTGCAATCAGCTTTAAAATAATTGACAAATTAATCCCTTCACAGCACAGCAATTGTAAAGGTGTTAGTTTTAATTAGGCCTGTCTGATTGCCTTGTCTAATCAAGAATCAAGGTGGTATCTTTGATGGTTAAGGTCTGTCGGGGCCATCCCTGACCTGCCAGCCGTGTATGTTTTAATTATTGATTCCTCACATTTCAGCCCTTTTCACAAAGGGACATGAAGTTTGCAATACCTTAACATTTAAAGGAAAGAAAAATAAACATTTTCCCCAACACTTCTACCTAGAATCCTGTGGATCTTCTCTACTAATCTACAGTTTTGTCCTAAAAAAGCTGTCAGGTCGATGATGAAGTCAAATGCACATAAGAATGCTATCCTACTGCTGCCTCTTCTCCCAAGCACTAGCTTTTCAACGGGCATTGTTAGGATCTCAGTAAGCCACTGTCATTTATGCCTCTAGAAAACACATTTGATTTCTTGATATCATACATCTTTTTGAAAAATCCCCAAGGGTGAACGCCAGTACTTAGGAAATCAGGAAGGTCAGACAAAAAGGAACACGTATTTTATAAAACGCTTTCTCACGGGGCTGAGAAAGAACGAGGCAAGGGTTCCTAGTGCCACCATAAGCACACCAGAGAACGTGGGCAGCTCGTGGTTTCAGTGGTCCCCGTGCGTGACGGCAGCTCTTCTGTGGTTGCAGGTCAACGAAGTCACGGTGGAGCAGCTGGTGCAGCAGTACCCCCACATCACCTTCAGCACCGTGCTGCAGGACTGCAAGAGGACCTTGGAGAGAGCCTATCAGATGGGCTGGACCCCCAACATGT
Source organism: Callorhinus ursinus (assembly GCF_003265705.2). Classification (NCBI taxonomy): domain Eukaryota; kingdom Metazoa; phylum Chordata; class Mammalia; order Carnivora; family Otariidae; genus Callorhinus; species Callorhinus ursinus. The sequence goes on along the minus strand of NW_027397065.1, from coordinate 22,902,057 downwards.
CTGCCGCCTCCTCCTAACACTCCTGCTCATGCATACGGCCACTCAGGTCATTCAGCAGCGTGGAGAGGACCTGGAGATTTGGGGTGGGTGATCCCTTGGAAAGGTTTTAACTGTTCCATGTCTACGGGTGTACCCCAGTGTGTATATTTGTGTCTTGTTTGCATACTGCATAGCCTAAGCGCAACTGCTATTTGTTCCCAGGTGAGCTGGGGTTTGTTTGTTTTTCCCTTAAAAATTAAAGATTTCGAAAGCCACAGACCCTTTAGTTTTTAGGTTCAAAGGCCTGTTTCTCTAAAGAAAAAAAAAATTACTGTAAAACCAAAAACTTTGGTCTCTTATCTTGAGCTTCTAATTATTGCCTCTTGAAGATGCCCTGACAGAAAGGCATGTGCCTTCTCTTTTGATGGGATGGAATTGTGCACTTCTCCTGATGATGACCAGACCAGAAGTGATATTGCACTAATTAGAAACCAGGAAACCAGTACTTTGCAGAATTTCAGGCACATACACACATCCAGGTTCTCACACCCCTCCTGTACGTGTACACGTGCATGTGTGCACAAACTCCAGGGCAGTTTCTTTCTAGATTGTTTTCTGACAGAGGGGCCTCCCTCCAGGTCACTGAGGGAACATGTCATCCACTGTGGCTCTGCCTCAGTCTATCCACAGAGGGCTGACTTGCTATCTGTAGGTGAGGTAGGGACTAAAGGAAATAAAGCCTTCTGTGAGGTTTTTGTATGGAGGCAACAATCTGAACTCCCCTGGCCAGCTCACAGAAGTTAATTATTCATTATTCTGTAAACATGTTCTGTTGAGTCCTGAATATTTTCGTTAAGTTTTATGTTAACATTGTATTAGCTTTTATTTCATGGGCAGTAACTGGTCCAGGTATATTTTAATGATATTTGGAGCTAACCCTAGCATTATCCACATTAAAGGCACCAGTGTAATTAATAGTAAGCAGCTATTAAACAATAACAACAACAACAACAAACCCTACAGATCATTTAATTATTTTTGTTAATTTTGGTAATTATGAAAGTATATTCCTGAGATTTGGAGGTAGTCACATGAATAGAAGATTAATGAGTGAGATATAAGTAGACAATCTTTCTACTGATTTATCTTCTTTTTTTTTTTTTTGCTTTGCTTTTGGCTTTAGAACAGGTTTTTTGGATATATGCATGTTATTTTTGAATAGTTCTTGTGCTATTACAAAGATCTATTGCTGGTTAATGTATGAGTTAGGAGGAAAAATTAGAAAATCTTTTCATTAAGATTCTGTTTACACTTGTCAGAAATAAGCATTTCTTTGTTTAAAGATTGCCAGCTTTCAGTTAAGACATATCTATCAGTAAATGAATATATGTTTTGATTTCACACATCTTTACAATTAATTCATAGTAGGGACTCAGGCTCAAGTAAAGTTTCCTGTGTCTAGATTTATAATCAAGACAGCAGGGAGCCTTTTTAAGCTAAAGAGTGATTATCTTTCACAGTAGAGCTACATACAAAACCCTGCCTTGTGAGTTTGCTATTTATTCTTCCCCAATGTGGACATAACTGTTTTTTTGGTCTTTAGCAGATATACTAAGGTTTGAGTTTCACTTTTGGTAAGTCCCAATATAGCTAAAATGATACTAGCTGTAAGAAACAAAATATAGCTTTACATTCAAATACCATTCACTTATTTATAATGACTCCTTTTTTGTAAACACTGTTTCCTTTGATTATGTCAACATGTTTCTGATGTGGCATGTTTTTTGCTTTTAATCCCAATCAGTTAAGAAAATCTAGTTAGTAAGCACCAAGGGTATTTTTTCCATCACTAAATAGGTTACTAATTTAATTTGAAAGGAATAAAATTTGTGTAAGGAAAAAAAAGCTGTTTATTATTAATAAAAAAGTTCTTCTTGCACATCAAGTGGTATTGTTTTCCTATTCATTTCCCCACCACTGAAAAATATTTTAATTCACAATATTTTAACTGGTTTTTAATCCAAAACTAATTTATGACAGTGTGTATAGTAATAGTAACTTGAGTGAATAAACAGAAGTTTAATTTTTATATATGTCACACTATATTTTAAATAGTTAAAAAAGACAAAAGAAGGGAGAGCCATTGATGATATGGATGGTGCCATTTCAGTTCAAAGTTGTAATAATCTTTAGAGTGTTACAGTTTGGTTGTCAAGCGGTTTCAGAAGTGTATAATTGATTTTTTTTAAATGTTGCATTTTTTTAATCTAAAATACAGCACTATAACATGCTTTAGCTTGGGGGTGGGGTGGGGTGGGGGACTTGCACTTATTCTTTAAGATGTTGACTAATCCAGAAAGCCTGATGCAACATAACCTGGAAAACTGCTTTGGTATATTTGTAGAAATCTGTAGAAATATCGTATCCAGCCTCAAAGCATTAATCTCAAAAAACAACCAGAAAAAAAAAAAAAAAGCATCACCTTGAATGATCCTGTGATGGTTGTTGAATGTGTTCTCATTAGATGCTTTGAACTGAGGCTTAAAATGATTTCTGGGCAATATAGAATTTCTTGTTTTGCTTAGAATGTCATAAATATATGTGAACACGTTTAATGCAGGGCTTTTTATCCTCTCCAAAATGTCAACAGTATTTTCAGAATAAAAACTATGAAATATATTGCTGTAGTGAAAAATTCTGGTCCTTTGTCTTTAATGTCTTTTTGAGTGGATAAAGGAAATTCACCCAGTTTGTAGTTTCTATATCTCCGTGAATCTTTTGACCTTGCAATGGGTTGCAATAAAAGAGAAACAAAACACTGTGTCTTTTGTTTTATTTTAGAGACAATAAATGGCCTCCCTGATGCTGGTTGGGTGTGATGCATGCATCTTCCGTGTCCTTGTGTGTTTCACTACTGACTTTATGTAGGTTTGACTAACCAGAATAATAAACAAGCCTGGGTTTAGGAGGTTCTAATTTGGCCAGTGGTTACTGAGATAGATTAAAACCTTAAACAAGGGGTTTGTTTAAAATCCCATTCCCTAAAGACTCATTCATCTGTTTAGCCGTTTATTCATTTTTTCAAAAGCAAATAAATAAATGTATTGAGTAAAAAACATGTACCGGGCACTGGTCACTTAACGATAAATAAAACTCATTCCTATCCTCAAGTTTCCTATAGCCTAGCAAAGAGACATTCTTGAAAATGAGCAATAGCAGTGGAGTACAATAGGTGTAATAATGGGCATAATTAGAACACATAGGACACAGTAGAAGCTTTGGGAAAGAAGAGCTTCACAGAAGAGGTACTTTTAATGAGGGTTGAAGGAGTAGCAGGAATTTGCCAAACTTACTGTGGGGAAGGAAGGGAGAGCAACCTGGAAGATGGAAAAATATATGCAAAGTCATGAGGGAATGAGACAGCAAGGCAAGTCCAGGGTATTTGAGGCAACCAAGTCAAGCAGAAGAGTATGTGTTCTGTAGGGGCAGGGGGTAGAAAAAGCCTCGACAGAAAAATAAGGGCTAACCCAGAAACTCTTCATCGACTACTAAAGAGACTAGACTGTTTGTGAAAAGTGAAAGATCATTTCCACTAGAAAAGTCTTGCCCGAAATTCTTTCAACAAGTAGAAATTTAAATTCAGAACTTCTGTTTCTGTCGTATGCTAGAATGAAGATCCTGAAAGATTTTCTGCTGTGTAACATCTAAAACTTTTCAGTAAAATATTTTTTGTTTGTTTGTTTTCCCAGTGTATTTTTTTTATTATTATGTTATGTTAATCACCATACATTACATCATTGTTGGTGGGAATGCAAGCTGGTGCAGCCACTCTGGAAAACAATATGGAGGTTCTTCAAAAAGTTGAAAATAGAGCTACCATACGATCCAGCAATTGCACTACTGGGTATTTACCCCACAGATACAAATGGAGGGGTCCGAAGGGGTACGTGCACCCCGATGTTTATAGCAGCAATGTCCACAATAGCCAAATTGTGGAAAGAGCCAAGATGTCCACCAACAGATGAATGGATAAAGAAGATGTGGTATATATATATATATATATATATATATATATATATGTGGAATATTACACAACCATCAAAAGGAATGAAATCTTGCCATTTGCAAGGACGTGGATAGAACTGGAGAGTGTTATGCTGAGCAAAATAAGTCAATCAGAGAAAGACATGTATCATATGACCTCACTGGTATGAGGAATTCTTAATCTCAGGAAACAAACTGAGGGTTGCTGGAGTGGTGGGCGGTGGGAGGGATGGGGTGGCTGGGTGATAGAAATTGGGGACGGTATGTGCTATGGTGAGCGCTGTGAATTGAGTAAAATATTTTTAAGCCCTTTTAAATGACTAGCTGTGACTATAAGAAAGCAAAAGAAACGTCTTGTGACTAGGCACAGAGTAAGAACATCAATCTAGAGCAGGGGTCAGCCAACTATGGCCCCAGGCCAAACATGGCCTGATGCATATTTTTGTAAATAAAGTTTTATTGGAATACAACTGCATGCCTTTGTTTATGTATTCTCTGTGGCTGCTTTTATGCTACAACAGCAGAATTGAGTGGCTGTGACAAAGGACATGCAATCTGTGTTTTAGAAAATCACCCATTCTGGGTGATTTTGATGCATGCTAAAACTTCTATCTCTAGAGACGCTTGGAAACTGACAAAATATGGGAGACTATATTGTTCACTGTAGCCTAGAGAATGTGCACAAAACTTTGGGCCAGTGAATAATAGGGAGGCAAATCAAGAGTTCATCTCACATAAAGCCAGAATCCCGAAAGGCAATACCCTCTTACAAACAGTGAACTAAAATAAAACAAAAATTGAAGACACAAACGGTAAGGAAAATTGTCATTTTCAGCCTTGGCTATTCATAGGCTTGGGGTTTTTTTTTGTTGTTTTCTTTTTTAAGATTTTCTTGAAAATTAATAGCCACTGGCAACCATTCACATGGTTTAGTACCTGAATCTACACTATTTGCATAGTTTGTGTTGCTTATTTGTATTTTTAAAAGGTTTCATTACAGGGGTGCTCATTGCCTGACAAAAGCAGACAAAAATCATCCCTTGAGAAAGGTACCCTTTAATCCAGGCATTAAAAGAAAGCCGACAAATAGAGTGGCAGCAAATATAAACTCGTAATCTAAAATCACAGAGAACAAGAGAAAATAAGCCAGCACTAGTGCGAGTCAATAGAAAAAAACTAACAATAGACCCCCATTCTCAAAGGCTTCAATATTAAATTTTCAAATTCATAATACAAAATAAAGTTTTGATATATTCAAAGATATAAAAAAGTTATTTAAAACATATATAAGAGAAAACTATCAAAAAACATACATTTTTAAAAGAACTAAATAAAATTTTTAGAAACGAAAAATGTAAAGATGGAAATTAAAATAAGGCTTGCATGATATTGGTAATCAGCTAAGGGAAGAATTTTTGAACTGAAAGGTAGATCTGAGTAAAGTAAAAAGGAAGTTAAAAAAAACAATAGTCTTTTTTCTTTTGTATGGATAATTTCCAGTCGGAAGACTGAGAGGTTAAGACACATGGGATGTAGTATGAGACTTTTCCAACCTATCTATCTAATCTTGCAGAAGGAAAAATAGAATAGGAGACAGGCAATATTTAAAGAGATAATGGAGTTTCCATTTCTTTGGAGAAGAAAAAAATTTTGGAGGAGAATATCAAGGGCTCAGTTTTGGATGAGTTACTTTTGAGGTGCTTATTAGACATTCAAGTGAGTATGTTGAGTATGCAGTTGGATATAGGAGGTCAGTTCGGAAGAGAGGTGTATAGGTGGCATTTAAAACCATGAACCTATCTGTAATCATCATAACCCATTAGTTTAGCTAAAAAGAGATCTCAGGACGATGTCTTTGGGCAGTCCCAAGATTTGGAAGGCTGGAAGAGCAAGGGAATGAAGATGGAATAACCTGAAAGGTAGGAGGAAAAAGGAGGAAGACCTAGAGTGTGTTCTAGAATCAAGTGAAAACAAGCAAAATTAAGTAAGCTATTATTAAGGGACACACGTGTTTATAAAAAGGGAAAAAGAAAAAGGTTAACAATTGGAAAACTGCAGAGTGGTGGTTACCTTTGTGAGGAGCAGACAGTGGGTTGGGATTGCAGGACCACACAAAGGACTTCAACTGAATCCGTAAGTTCTCTTTTATAAGCTGAAGAGTGGCTTCACCAGTATTTGTTTTATTAATCTGCTTCATAATGTATGTTTACGTAAAAAATTATTTTGTATCAAATATTCTATTTAAAGTTTAAAGGAAAAAGGTTGTATACCTTGTTTAAACTGATTATCAAGAATTGCTAAACCTAGATGCAAGGTTCCCTACCAGTTCGGTCGCGGAGGTTAGCTCTATGTGAAGCAGAGTTTACACAGTCCCATGTCTAAGCTGGTGGCAGAGGTGGGGCACACACTAGTCTTACCCTTCTCTTCTCCTGTGCTGGGAGCATAGCATTGCACAACTTCTGGTTTCTCTCCAACAATCATTGGGATTCTAAGTGGAACAGCTGTCCATGTGGCGCTGAGACAGCTGTGAGAATTCTTGTGGCGTATCTGTCATGTCATTACCACAGGAATCAAAGGACCGCTACACTGTTTTGTAAAGCAGTGGGGGACCCTTTCATTATCACTTCATTTTTAATTACACAGATAAATCTGGTATCAAACCTCTTAGTAATACAGAGACTTGTCTGATAATGTGATAACCTATAGCTGAAATGAACAGTTAGGGTCAAGTCTATCTATTTCACTATATGAAAAAACCATAATTTATTTACCTATGCTACCATTTGTGGATTTTGGGTTGCTTTCTGTTTGGAGCATCATGCTTATAAAAATTAATTCCAGGGCGCCTGGGTGGCTCAGTTGGTTAAGCGACTGCCTTCGGCTCAGGTCATGATCCTGGAGTCCCGGGATCAAGTCCCACATCGGACTCCCTGCTCAGCAGGGAGTCTGCTTCTCCCTCTGACCCTCTTCCCTCTCGTGCTCTCTATCTCTCATTCTCTCTCTCTCAAATAAATAAAATCTTTAAAAAAAATTAATTCCAGTTTCTTGATATATTTTGTAGTTACAAATGCAGCAATATAGCTTCCTCAGTCCCTGAAACACAACCATCTCCAGGAAAGAAAAAAAAAAAAACTTCAGCAAACTAAAATCATCTCTCTAAGAACTCCAAATAGCATCCCCTCTTTTATGATTCTGCTTGGCTAATAAAGCTATGTATGGATGCCATTAGCCCAAGAAAAGAGAAACACCCAAAGGGCAAGTGTTTGGGCTCTTTTATTCACCTCATGATGCATGGATGTTTCTTGTACTTTTCCCACAGTTTGGCATCACTTGAGAGATCTGGAGATGAGAGGCATTAACATTGAGTGGCCTGGGAATGCACAGCTAGACAGGCTGATGGGCACTTACTGAGTTCCTTTCTCTAGCCTAAAATCTCCTAATGGTGTGGCTGTGGTCCTCTGTGTGTGTGTGTGTGTGTGTGTGTGTGTGTACACGCTCATGTGCTCACACGTAACATCCAATCATAAATGATGCTTACTGAACTCAGTCTATTCAACCTTCTGTTCTTTCTTCTTTGGAGTTTTTAGTGATCAACATAATGGAAAATGAAAAATTAATGCCTGAAGAAGGGCTTTTTAAAAGAAATATTATTAAAAAAAAACAGAGAGATGCTGCCTTGATGATCTTGGGTGGTAATGACAAGAGTAATTTTTATAAATAATGCCAAAATAAATGGAAAAATCTCAGCAAGCTTGGTTTTGTTGATAGAAATGATTCTACTGTATTTTAAAGCAACATCTTGCAACTGAGTCACTTATGGGTTTAAGTGAAAAAAAAAGACATCTTGATAATTGGATTTCAATAGAGCTTTTATTAATGTTTCTTTGATTCCAAATCAAAAGTTGGATTACTATACTGGATGTGGAGAGACAAATACTGGGAAGCACCCTTATAGATAACTTAAATAATTGGGCTCAATGTGAAAATTAAGTTAGCAGTACCCCTCTCTATTAAATAATTTCAATGACTGAGTTTGCTCAAATGTATACTAATGAATGATTAGCCCACTTCTCTCTTCTTTTCCCTACTATTGAATGTTGCTCTTCCTGTTTTTTCCTATAGTTCTTTCTTATTATTAACCAAAGAATCTAAGAAAATTAGTGACCATAATCTTCATGCCTCTAAGGATGAATGTATTTGAAACTGATCCCCAAACATGGAATTGGGAGCCTGGGGAGATGATGGTTGCAAGGAAAATTAAATGAATTATGTAAAACATTCAGTATTTTAAAACATTTTGCTGTGAGCACAACAGGGAATATAACACATACATGTAAAGTTGTAATAAGGTTGTGAAAGAAGTTCCTCTTAAGTCAAGAAATAGAGCATGACCGGCACCCTAAAAACCCCCACCCCAAGGCCCCCTCCCTGGCCCAAGCATCACCCTACCTCCAGATGTAACTTCTCTCTTGGCCTCTATGGAAATAACTTTCTTGTTATTTTTGTTGTACTACCTATATGCATCCTTAAAAATGTAGTTTGGTTTTGCCTGGTTTTGAACTTTATATGAAAGAATCATACTCTGTGTATTGTTTTGTGACTTTCTTTTTTTTACCGATAGTGTTTCTAGGATCCATCCATTTTGTTGTGTGAACTCTAGTTTATACAGTTTCATTGCTGCTTAATATTCTGTTGTGTGGATATGCTACCATTTATCCATTCTGCTATTGAAAAAGCATCTGTCTTATTTCCAGTTTGGGACAATTACAAATCTTGCTGCCAAAAACATTCTTGTACAAGTGTAAGCACGCGTCTCAGGATACAGACCTAGGAGAGGAAGTGCTAGTATTTGCATATCTCCAATTTGATTAGGTGATGCCATACCATTTTCCAAAGAATGGACCAATTCACATTTCCCCCAGCAGAGGATGGAAGTTCTTCATGATCACTCATTTGTTTCTGATGGCCCTGTAGTGGTATCTTATCATGGTTGTAGTCGGCATTCTCCAGAATATTAAAAAAGCTGGATACCATATCATACGTTTATTGGCCACTTAGGAAAGAGTGATTGTAAAGATCTTTAAACCAATGTTTACCTTTCCATTTCAGAGAAAAGAAAGGACATAGACAGGAAAGGGGTGAGGGGATTGCCACCGTATCACTGTGGATTTTAGCTGTTTGGGCAAAAGCTAGGCAAAGAGGGCAAAGAAGGTGAGGGACCCTTGAAGAGGTTTATAGATTAAAAAGACAAAGCTTTACCTTCCTTTATTACATGGACTTTATCGTGACTTGACTTTATTACATCTTGATGGATGTGGAGGAAGGCCATTATCTTGGACGTAAATGAGACGTTACAGGGATCTGAGCAGTGCTTTAATGCAAGACTGTATGGTTATTGTGATGGTGTAATTAAATCAAATATGATGTAAACGAATCAAATAAGAATGGAAAAAGAGAGTTGTCACTCCTCTGCTATGAAAACAAAGTCGAATGCTTTGGAAATTGAGATGGAAGGAGAAGCATAAAAAAATCTTTCAAGTCAGTGACAGGACTCACAAGATGTAGAATGTGGGAAAAATTATAAAAACCTAGAAGGAGTTTGCATTTAGACTGCTTCAACAGTGAATGTAATTTCTTACTCCTTTTTAAAGAAATTGACACTAGAAATCATAGTTGATATGTTATGGGGATGATTTATACAAGAATGACAAGATAGAACACAAATCAAAGAAAAATGGCCTTAGCTATATATCAAAAGATTAGCCAATGAAGGTGTATATGTATGTGTGTATGTTTTATATTAATATAAATGTGTATATATGATATATATGTTTATATGTTTTATATTAAAATAAAATATTGAAATAATATATGAACATATATACTTTTAAATGATATTTTAATAAACTTTTTCAATTAAGTGGCCACCTAGCTGTCCTGACTTTGCTGATAAGTGGGCTTTTCCTCTACCTGCTCAAACCAAAACAGATATCCAAATGATGAGAATTCATGTTTTTTCAATTGAGGTGCAATTCACCTACAATAAGATACACATATATTAAGGTAGAGTTCTCTGCATTTTGAGAAAGGTGTAGACTTTTGTAACAAGCATCACAAGCAAGCTATACAATTTATTAAAAACAATATATACAATGCATATGTGTGTTTGTGTATACATATACACACGTGTGTATATACCGCCCCAGAAATTTCCCCAATCCTCTCGCCCCACCACAGACAACCACTAATTCTGATTTCTATCACATATTGTGTTTGCCTTTTACTGAACATCTTATAAATGGAATCATGCAGTATGTATTCTTTGGGTCTAATGTCTTTCCCTCACATGACTGTTTTTGAGATTTATCCATGTTGTGTATCAGTTGTTGCTGAGTAGTATTCCATTGTATGAATCTACCACAATTTATCTATCCATTCTGTTGTAAGTAAACATTTCATTTGGTACCAATTTTTGACTACTATATATAATGCAGCTATAAATAACTTTGTACAACTCTTTTTATGGGATATATTCCTAGGAGTGAAATTACTTGGGAAATACCTAGGAGTGGAATTGCTGAGTGATAGGATATGTATAAAAACATAGACCTTGTAAAAAAATACTATCAAACTGTTTTCTAAATTGGTTATACCTTTTTCTACTACTACCAATACCAATGAGGGAGAGTTTCAATTACTCCACATCCTGACTGTCATTTGATGTTGTCAGTCTTTTAGATTTAGCCATTTTAAGGGTCCATTAGAACTTTAATTGGGGTTTTATTTCAAAGTCTGGATAAAATTGAAGATAATAGACTTACCAACAATAATGGGTCTACTAGTCCATTAACATATTTCTCCATTTATCAGAGTCTTCTTTAATTACTCTCAATATTTTGTAGTTTTCAGAAGTCTTGTACTGCTTTTATTAAAATCTTTCCTTTATAATTTAAGTACTTTGATGTTACTGTAAATGGAGTTAAAAATTTTTTCTTTTTAAATTGTTTGCTACTAGTTTATAGAATTGCCATTTATTTTTGTGTATTGTCTTGCATCCAGCAACCTTGTTAAACTCACTATTACATCTTAGTTACTTTGCAGATTCCTAGGATTTTTTAAACCAAAAAATTGCAATAATAAGCAGAATGCTTATTTCTTTCCAATCTTTATGCCTTTTATTTCCTGTACTTGATTTATTGCCCTGGCTTATGAGTTCCAGTACAATATTATTGAATAGACCTGGTGAGAGCTGACATCCTTGTTCCTGATCCTAGGGGGAAAGCATTTAGTCTTTCACAATTAAGTATGTTCTTAGCTGTAGGGTTTTGTAGATGACTTTCATAAGATTGTAAAGATTCACTTCTATTTTTGGTCTCCTGAGAATTTTTATTGCAAATGGGTGTTGAATTTTGTCACGTTTTTCTTGAACTTTTAATATCTACCCTCATATTTATTATTTCTGGTAGTCTTCATTACTTTATATTTATATAAGTATTTATAAGCATATAAATACTACATATTTATATAAGTTTATATAAATTTCTTCTAATATCATTTTTCTTTATCCTATCTTTATTTATATAGGTTTATGTTTATATAAGTATTTATAAGTATATATACACTATATAGTTATATGTTTATATAAGTTTCTTCTAATATCATTTTTCTTTATCCTGAAGAAATTATTTTTAGTATTTCTTTAAATTGATTTGATCATGTAGATGCTCACATTTATTTTTTCTGTTATATTATGAACTCATAATATTTCTTTATTTTCTGAAATACTATGTAAAATTGGTATTATTTATTTCTTAAATGGTTGAAGGAATTCCCCAGTGAAATCACAGGGCCTGGAGTTTCTCTGTGGAAAAGTTTTCCATTTTTTATTTGTTTGTTTTCTCTTATATCAGAAAAACACAAGAGATTTTTTTCATTGCATCTAACTATACAATTTGTTGGCATAAGATTGTTCACAGTCCCTTCTTAGTTTTTTTTTTAATGTTTGTAGGATCTATAATGATAGCCCTTTTCCATCCTGCTGCTATAGGCGACTTGTGTTTTCTCTCTAACAAAGCCTTTATGAGTTCAAAGTCATCAACCAATAATCTCACTGCCTAATGGAAAAAAGTGAAAAGTCAGCAAAGGAAGGTAACAGAAGCCAAATCTCTGCAACATATGATCTATACAGTGTCCTGTGTACAATAAAAAACTAATAGATATGTGAAGGAAAAGGAAAAGCTTACTCATACTCAAGAAAAAAAATCAGTCAATTGAAATAGGCCTGATACGATCCAGATATTGGAATTAGCAGACAAGAACTTCAAAGGAACTATTATAAATATGCCCTAGTACTTTGAGAAAAAAAAAATGATCATAATGAGTGAACAGATGGGGAATCTTAGCAGAGAAATGGAAACTATATTTTAAAAAATGGAAATTCTAGAACTGAAAAGTACAATATCTGAAATAGAAAATTCATTGAATATGGGTTTAAGAGCAAATGTGAGTTGGCAGAAGAGTCACTGGATGTGAATATATAGCAATAGAAATGATGTAATCTGAAGAATGGAAAGCAAAAAAAAAAAAAAAAAAAAAAAAAAACCAGGGTAGAAAAAGAACAAAGCCTCAGTGGCCTGTAGTACAAGTGGCCTAATATATGTTCAGTTGAAATCCCAGACAAAGAAAAGAAGAAAAGAATAGGAGAGAAAAATATTTTTAAAAACAATAGCCAAGTCCCTCTAACTTGGAGGGCTTTAAACACCCAACTCTTTCTTGCCTGTGTTGACAGAGCTGAAATACCTTTTTAACCTTTTCAGCTTTCCAATTGTTGCTTTTACTACCAGAACCATAACTCCTACTGTATTGGTTTGAAAGAGGCTAAATTTAGACATACCAGAGGAGTGCTTTTAGGGCTACATATAAACTGTACCATGGCAGAGACAGCTCATTGCCTCCCAACACCCATGTTCTCTTCCTTCCTCAGGAATAGAACCCCAATTTGATATGGAGTCACATTTCCTAGTCTCCCAGCAATATAAGTTCTGACTGGAGAGATATAAGCAGAAATTGTTGGAAGGAAATCTGTGGAAGTCTTCTTAAGAGAGAAAGAGACAGCAGAAGAAAGACCCTTTGCCCTTTATTTCTTCTCATCTTCTGGTATATAGTGTGGACATAATGGTCAGAATTTCAGCACCCATCTTGGGTCATGAATTGACAATAGAAAGATGGAGCAAAAAGTTAAAAAGAGAGTGGTTCTTAATTTCCGGGGAGTTACCCCCACCAGAACTGCCTGCCACCAATCTTCTTTCCAATAAGTGAAATATAAATTTTTTATCTTATTTCAGCCATTGTTGGTAGTAGTTGATGCTAATCCTAAATGATGTAAGTCCAGTGAGGCCCTCATATAAGTAATGCACCAATAAACACCAGTATACCCACTGTATAGGACTTTTGTCAGGGAAAAAAGTAACTGCAGTGGAAAGACCGTAAAGCTGCAAACCGGGAGACGTGAATTCTAGTCCTGCCTCTTCGAACTGTAGCTATGGATTTTTGAGCGAGTCTCCCTCTCCAGGCCACAATTTCCTCATCTGTGAAAATCCCTCGTTACATTAAATGGTCCCTAACCTTTCTTCCCCCATCCCACTGAAACTCTCCACGATGTAAATCACATTTTTGCAATTTTAAAGAGTTTGGGATCTTTTATATATTTTTTCCCTTTAATTTGATCATGAATCTTCCAAACAAAACTCTCTTCATCCTTCAGGTTCCAAGGAACTTTGGTGACCCATATCAAAGAATCCATGTTCCCATTGATTTGCGTCTGCTCACCTTATGTTTGGAATGGAAAGGATAAATTTTTGCAGTGTACCTCTCTGCTCGCAAATATTTCTTTAATTTTTTAAGAGGCTAAAACCAGGCAGTGGTACAAATAAAGCACATTTTCAACAGTGCTGAGGCTCAGAACTGTGGCTGAGATGATGAAATGGTTTTATTTTCTAGATGACTATTTTTCAAACTAGAAATATGTTTTGCATCACTGATGTGTTAAGGTCAAGTCAAGAAAAGAGACAATATGTCCCATGTCACGGAGACCAGGATAATGAGAGTGTTCTCTGGGAGCTGGCTCAGAGGCTGTTCATTTCACCGGCAAAAGGTTATACCAGACAGATTGTTTCTCATTTGATGTCTTAAATTAAACTGCTGACATGACCTGCCTCAAAGTAAGAAACATACGTGTTTGCCAAACAGACCCTAAAGAAAATCCCTGTTTTGAGAGAGTTGGTTCCTTTAGCTGCAGCCTTTGAGGCTTTTCTGTTTTTAAGGTATGCTTAGGAATTGAACCAGGTTTCCAACTGCAGTGCAGCTCCTAAAGCCTTCTTGAGGGAGGCTGGTGGATCTGAGGCTTGGTGGCTGGTCCAGGTGCTATGGGACTTAGAATTTAGAAATATCATACATTCAAGATGCTCACGAGATCACAGAGAAATTACTGAGAACAGAAAATTACCTGTAAGAGATTCGTTTTAATTATTCCCCTCCATTCTATCCCTGCCTTGCCCTCCTCTACGGCCATCTCCACCCATCACCCAATCAGAGCTAAAGGAACATCAAATTTCAGGGGAGGTGATCCCCAGACCAGCCACATCAGCACCACAGGCCCTATCCCAGGCATCAGAATCTGCATTTGCACAAGATCCCCAGATGTTTCAGAGGTCCTGGTCCACACATTTTGAATAGGATTAGGCAAGGGTGATGTGCCAGGCATGGTTCTAAGTTGGGAGGATACAGCAGTAAATAGAACAGACAAATCCTGCTTGCACTGGGTTTACATTGTGGTGGGGGAAGGAAGAAAGATCAATAAACAAGCAGACAAGTAAGGATTAGTATTTCTGAGGGCCATAAGTATTGGGGCAGGGAAAGGGGGATGGGTGCTGATGTGGAGTGACGGTTCCTATTTATAAATGGCGATGGGGGCGCCTGGACGGCACAGTCCGTTAAGTCTGACTCTCGGTTTCAGCTCAGGTCGTGATCTCAGGGTTGTCAGACGGAGCACCATGTCAGGCTCCATGCTCAGCGTGGAGTCTGCTTGAGATTCTCTCTCCCTCTCCCTCTGCTCCTCCCACTCATTCTCTCTCTCTCTCTCTCTCTCTCTCTCTCTCTCTCTGTAAAAATAAATAAATAAATCTTAAAAAAAAAAAAGGGTGATCAGAGAAACCTTCACCTAAAGAGTGAAATCTGAACAGAGATATAAATGAAGTGAGAGGGCAAACCAGTGGGTGAGTGGTCAGAGGAGCCGAATCCAGTGTGGCCTCCCTCTCTATGTGGAGTACAACATTTTACAAGCTGCAAGCTTTTCCAACTTCCTGGTCCTTGGTCTCCTCATCTGTCAAGTAGAAGTGAACACACTCATGACAAATTTGTGGATGATTTAAAGAATCAGATATGATGAATATATGCACAACTGCTATTAACCCTGTGGGCCAGGATCCGGGCTCCTTGGCCCTTGGCCTCTGACTCACAGGGGTCCAAACGAGTGTGGTTCACAGTCGCAGATGGAAGTATGAAAAGTTGGGCTTTGCACAGTCACCCTACTCTCCGTCTTCCCTGAGTGTCATACATAAGCTCGGGCCCCACTCAGAACAGAAGCACCCCCACATGCCCATCCTTCACTGACTTCCTACCCGACATCCTACCTACCCCTCCTCCTTGTCACAATCTCACCTCCGTGCCCAGCCCTTTAATATCTGCTCTCCTCTGACATCTGTATGTCATCTTCTTCCCGGGCAATGGTCCTTTCCCCGGGTGAAGCCACTTCTACTTTCCTCTGGCAGGGAGTGTCCTCTCAACTCGGTAGTTCTTGCCACATCTACATATCCTCCTCATTTCCATTCCTTTGGGGCTCTACAATGTATAGCACCTGTCTGCTTTGTGAACCTGGGAGCTCCGTGTAAGCCCTCTTCTAGGACGTAACCATACATTGCTCAGTCCTGACTGCTGGCTGGGTCAGCAGACAAAGGGACAGTAGCGCTGACCTCCCAGTGAGGTGCCCCACTAGTGTGATGTCTGATGGAAGAGAGCCCGAGGCAAGGGCCATGCTGCGATTCACCTGGTGGCATTTACTCCTCACAAACAATGAGTTCTTTCTGGCTAATTTGAGAGAATGTCTGTATTTGGTGTTTCTGTAATTTTATTGTGTGTTTCAGTTGAGTAAGTGTTGCTGAATATCTGTAGAATGTGTGATAATTTTTTTGTAAAAATCTCAATAAAAGAAACATTAGCATAGGAAAATATTTTATGTTGTGTAAAACACTTGGCTGAGGAAATGTTTTAATGCATTATATCAAAATGCTACAGACGCTCCGCAGCTAGATTACAGGAGTGTTTGGCACTGAAGGAGACCCAACTCAGCATTGCCAGGTTGGGAGAAGGGCACTGGGGGAGGCCTGGATGAGAAAAAGAATTAGGTATTAGAGGTTTTCTCTTTGACTAAATCAACATTCATTCAGCACCTTAAGTGCAAAGCACTGTTCTAGGCTCCTTGCAAGACATTAATGAAAAATACAAACAACCTATCCTCCTGTGGCTTACAAGCTAGAGATGGTCTGGGTACAAGCATTGATTCATTTGGCCCGTCTTTAGAGGAGTTACTATGAGCAAAGCACTGTGCAGGATGCCGGGAAATAAGAGTAAGACAGATGTGGACTCTGCCCTTGGTTCTAACAGGGATGAGGAAACATGTTCACGAGTTGTCATTAAAAATGTCAAATGTGATGAGTGGTAGATTTTGACATTAATGGTTTTATATCATATTTTTAAACCCAGCAACTCCCAACATTTTGCAGCCCTGTTTATTGGACTTTGGTTCATAGAATTTGGGTGACTTACAGTGCGGCAGAGATCACACTTCCCTTCTGTTGTTCATGCTGCCGACTCTCACCAAAATGCCCTTCACACCCTTTTTTTATCTGACCTTGTGGGCAGTTCACATAGTAAATGCTCAATAAACACGTGTGCGCTGAATGAACTGGACCTGCTATGTGTTTGCCAAATATTATCCTAGTACCCCTCTCCATTTAGCACACATGTGGTCTCCTGACCTTAATTGTAATTTGAGCTGTCCCACATCCACAGTATGAAAAGAAGTTTAATAATACCATTCCCTCCACTTAGGAGGACATACAGCCCTATATTCGGACTTCAGTTTCAAGTCTCAATGGTTCCCTTGCAGAGGCTGTAAACTTGCAGAATCCAGACCACAGACATCAGACCTGTTTTGTTTCTTTGAAAACATTTGGTTTTGAATGGTTGAGACATTTACCACCAACTCCACTTCTAGTATTTTCTGCCACCCCCTCCCTCTTTTTTTATTACCTGACTGCAAACTACACACACTTGAGCTATCAATTCCCAACTCAACCCATCTGCATACATCTTGGGTCTGCATTTTCAGGAACCTGTGGACCATTATGGCTCTAAGTCCTACCATTCTTATACCTTGAAATCTAGCACTGCAATAACCTCTGCTCCCAGACCACTGGAGAAAAAAACTGAACATCTTAGCTCACTTCGAAAGGGTTGCTGATCCCTTGACCTACACAAACACCATAGTCCTTGAGAAAATGTTGGGAGAGATATCATAAGGGAGGCCTAGGATATTGGAACCTTAAGACGCTGCCATCGAGGCTTTAAAAAAAGAATTCTGTGACTTAAAATCACCAGGTTTTTTTTCATTTTGCATAAAAATAATCTAACATTGGAGTAAAAAAATAGGAAGTATATCAATTTTTAATAAATACAAGCCACAAAATAAATTTAATAAATTATAAATGATAAAATTATTGAAAAATTAAATATTAAACATTCCCACATAAAAATGTAGAACATTTATTAATTAGGGAGCATTTTTAGAGTAATACTTGCACTTTAAATTGGTCTTAACTTTTTAAACATTCAATGTTGTCGACCTATAGAAAATGCCTCACTGTATTTGCACGGCTGGTCACGGCTTGGTCAGTTTCCTACAGGATGGTCAGTGTGTGGAGGACGCAAGATGGTTAGGGGTAGGGCGGGAAGTGGGACCAACGGTGGGATTCCTGGGACCGACATTTATGGAACACGGTAAGAGAGCTCTCTTTTCCCGTCTGGATTTCCAAATGCAGGAGCCCCCCCTCTTATCCACTTTCCAGTTTCAGTTGCCCGTGGTCAAGTGTGGGCCAGAAGCAGATGACCCTTTTTCTGGCAAATCATCCGACGGTCAATAGTAGTCTGACTTTACGTCACTACACCTGCGTCATTCACTTGCCATCTCATCACAGAGGCATTTTATCATCTCACATCATCACAAGAGGAAGAAGGGTGAGTACAATACAGTAAGATATTTTGAGAGAGAGAGGCCACATTCACATTACTTTTACTACAGAATATTGTTATAATTGTTCTATTTTATTATTAGGTATTGTTGACCTCTTACTCCGCCTAATTCATAAGTTAAACTTTACCACAGGCATGTATGTATAAGATTTGGTGCTCCCCGCGGTTTCAGACATCCACTGCAGGTCTTGGAACATGTCCCCCGCAAGTAACGGGGGACTACCGTACGAGGGAGAGCAACCACCGTGTGAACATTCCTGGTAAAGATTTGGAAGAAAGGTCCACACAGATATGCCTGGTTCTCTTCCTGGAGGCTTTAGGGAAATTCCCAGCCCAGATGTTCTTTCTTATTCTGAGCTTTGGACTCAAAAAGGGGACAAAAGACAATGAAAGAGAATATTCGGAGAGTGATGAGCTTTTGTTTTCTTCTCCTCAGATCATTGTGGTACCTTTTTCTTTTTACCTTTTAACTTATACACAGTTATTCTTCAGGCCCCCTCCGCCATCTCCCCCCTCCTTCTACTGTGGGAAAATAAAGGGTCCGGTTTGTAGAACCCAAGCACCAGGAACCACAGTGTGGCTTAAGTCCTACCCCACCCTCACCCTGTGCAATGCCACAGCCCTGTTTCTTGAGGTCTCTGAGTTGTCTGAGGAGACCTGGGAGTTAGACATGGACATGTGCTGTACAGATTCCAGTTCATGGAGGGTCCTCCTGGCCGGCCTTAGGGAGTGAGTGCAGTTAAACAGCCAGCCTCCAGCTGTCAGCAACTTCAGCATCAGCCTCAGCTGCAGAAGCCACGTGGCCAGTCACACTCTTCCAGGGCAGCCTACGTGGGACTCCTTAGGCAACATTTATTCCAGAGCACTCTGCCAGGTTGGCCAAAGCTTTGTCGGGCCTGCACCTTGGGCCATTCCCCACTCTTCCCCCTTCCCTTTATGGGTATTAATCCTTAATAAATATCTTGCTCCCCAAACTGCCTCAGCCACTGCCTCCGGAGAATCAGCCTTTCAGTACTGAGAGAAGGCAGGAGGGTGAGAAGATGGAGCTTTAATGCCAAATCGCTCACCACCTGGCTGGCAATTAGGGCCCATTTTCTGGCACCAAGTGGTGGTCCTATTGTTAAAACTTTCCTCAGTGGTGGATTAGTATGGCATATTGGTGGAAGAGAATGTACTAGTGACAACAATATGTAAGGCACCTGAAACTTAGGATGCTGTGGGCGTCAAGATAGGGGGATTAGACAACTGCTCTAAGTGTCACTGATACTCCAAGGAAAGATCACGAACAGCTGAAGATGAGTAACGGGGAACTGAAGGCCAGAGATGAAAGCCTAGGGCCTCTTTGTTTGCCTGCAGTGAAGTTCTCCTCTTCTGTAGCTGGAGAGTGCAGCAAAGCAAGGGCCGAGCCCAGGACTTCAAGTCAGAGCGGATGAGCCAACCAAGAAAGATCTGTTAGCCCAAGGTCAGGGTCCTGGCTGGGAAACCTGGCACCTTGACACATGAGAACATCTGAGGGGATGCCCTCAAAGAATCTATGGCAAGTCCCAGTGGGAGAACGACAGTGCAGGCTTCTGAGGTTCTAGAACAAAGCCATGGTATCTTCACTATGGAATTATGTAGCTTGTGAAATACAACTCTAACGTACTAACAGGGCCCTACTAGATACGAATGTCTGACCATAGGTAGGATGACCAATGCATCGTACCTTGCCCAAGACTTTCCTAATTTCTCAATTTTAGCAATGAAAATAAGTCCCTTGTTACAGGAGATCCCTCAGTCCTGTGCAAATATGGTCACCCTAAGCACAGGACACTAAGTGCACAGAGCCTGCACTGCCCATCAAGGTCTGGTTCCTGTCAGAGCCACCACATCAGAAGGCCCAGCAACAATCCATAATAAGAGGGACATGATCCATCTGGGGTCAAACATAAGCAGGCCCGAATACATAAGCAAACTACATGACCAGGTAGCCCAGACCCATGGTATATCCCCTTGTTGCACATGCCCCTGCCTCAGCTCTTGCTTATTCATGTGTGGGACATCTTGTATGACTGGATGGCAATGGAGGGAAGAGCCCAGAATCTGGCTCAGTATGTGGGTTTAAACCAAAGATGGAAGGTAGCTTTGATACAGCCTCATCAGCAATGGCCTTGAAGGACAGTGTCAAGAGAAAATCTTCCAAATGGGCAGTTTCATGTGGTATACCTGGTCATCAAATTGTAGGAAGAGAAATGACCCAAGATTAGAATATATATTGTGGACTATAGCAAATATGCTGGCTTGCTGGTCAGATGCCTAATAGGAAAAAGATTCAAAGGTTGAGGATAAGGCAGTGTGGGGCAGAGGCACATAGATGAATACACAGGAGTGCACATAAAGTGTGAAGATCATTGTACAACACGATAATGCCTACCAGAGAACAACCCCTACAGAAGCACTAGAGAAGCACTACAGAAGCAGGTAGATAAAACGACCAGGCCAGTTGAGCTTATCCAGCCTTTGTTATCAGCCACATGGGTTCTGGCCTGATGGGCAACTGAATGAAGGGGCTGCAGCAGCAGAGATGGGGTCCACGTGCTGGACATATAGCAGGGACTCCCACTTACCAAGGCTGTCCAGCTCTGCCAGTCGTCCCACCTTCCAGCAACGACTGACCCTGAATGCCCAAAATGGCATCATTCCTCAAGGAAATCAACTAGTCCCTTAGTGGTAAGTTCACTACATTGAGGATTTTTCATCCTAGAAGGGCCAACAAGCAGTTTGTTGTCACAAAATAGATACATATTCTAGGCACGACTTTACTTTTCCTACCAACAGGGCCTCAGCTAATACTACTCTCCAAGGCCTCGTGTAGGAATACTTGATCCATTGGCATAGGAACCCATGTAACATTGCATCCCATCAGGGGACCCACTTTATAGCAAGGGAGTGAGGAATGGGCATGTGACCCTGTGACCCATGGTCTGATCATGTTACATTCCACACTGCCCAGGATATAAAACATGCCTTGAACCAAAGGCCTTTGTAGGGCACTGTGTCCCTGCAGCACTATGCTTCCAGTAGGAAGAATTCATGTGTCCAGGAACCAAGGAAGAGAAGTAAGGAGTGGACTCCACTCCCAGTGACCCACTGGGGAACTTTGTGCTTCATGCACTTCCTGCGACCCAAATTTGTCTCAGAGGGGACAGACTTCCTCTAGGGGACACAGCAAGGATCCCATTAAATCCTAACTACAGCCACTGCCTAGGCATTTTAGGATCCTTATATTTGGGGAGAAATACAGTGGGTACTCTTTGTATGCCTTGCCTAATTGTCACTCTAAATAGACAGAATCCGCAACACCATTAAAGAAAGATATGGTAATCCGTAGAGAAGATGGTCTGGGTCTAGCCACCAAGGTTAGCAAAGGTGGTCCCTGAGGATGACTGGAAGGTAAGAAAATAAACCTCACTATGGGCCCTGGAAGCACTTGCCTTGCTCAGATGACCACACTGGGAGTTGTAATTATTCACTAGTTTCCCCTTTCTAAAAGAGGCCCACGGGATTCCTGAACACATACAGAGCAGTAAATCCAAGCAGCTCAAAGGGTAGCATGTGGTGGGCACTGAGACGTGCCCCCCAGATCCCTTTTAGGGAAGAACTTGCCGCCCAGCCGTGGGAGCACAGCGGACACGGTTCCAGCCACCAGCCTTGTCATGGTCTGCCTCAGCTGCGGAGGGTGCCTTGCTCACAATCATGCTCTTTCCGGGGCACCTCTCGTTTGGAGACTGAGCAAGAGGACCAGTATAAAGTCCTGGCCGTTTCAGCCCAACACCATCTCCTCTGAAGGGCAGTACTCACACTAGGTTGTCGGGGGTTGGTTGGTCCTGCCTCATAGTGTGACTTCTTCTTCTGCCTAATCCAACCTTCTCTGCTTTCCATTCACAGCCATTACTCCCTAAAGAAAATCTTGTGCCCCCAAACTCTATATAAGCTTCTGCTTCTGGACAAGTCATTCCATTTCCAGCTCTGAGAGGATCTTTGGCCCCATAGCCAGGAATCAAGAGACAGAGATGAAGACTGCTTTCTAATCAGGAAGCCACCTGCAGGTAAGAACTGTACTGGAACGCTCATCGTCTAGACGTGGGCAAAGCAGGGCTGTAACGTGGCAGGTGGAGGGTTAAAGAAAAGCTCCAATCCACCTCCAGGCATCAGTCTAGACCTCACAGAGCTAAGCCACTTTCAGGGCTTGATGAATCGTTGGCTATGAGGGTTTGGAGCTTATAAGATAGGCGCAGCCTGCTGTGATGAGCAGCCAGCTTTGGACACAGATATTGTGGGCAAAGTGGAGTCCAGAAGAGAAGATGATGAGAAGCTGCAGGGGATCTGCAGATCACAGTGGCAAGCCCTGTACTGAAGTGGCCTGTTGATTTGTCCATCTCACCTCCCTGCCCAGCCCCCCGTCTCTTCTTCATGGCAGTGACTATGTGTCATTCCCTGCAGCCATTGTGGTGCCCAACATAGAGCCTATACCCAGGAGACGTATTTTTAGAAGGACTAAACAAATCCTGAAAGTAGCCAGCAAAGAGGCCCTATAGCTCAGACGACCCTCAGCTTTCCGGCACTACCTTAGAAGACTCAGTGTGGCCTCCTGGAGGAGGTGGTCAGTAATAAAAGCAGCACCAGTGATCACTGCCTGGGATGATTTGGAGGAAATTTGGAGTGCCAGAAAATCTGTGTATAGCTTTAGTTAAAACTACAGAGTTCTTTTGTTTGGTTTTGTTTCCTGGAACATAAAAATGAGATGTTGGTTATCTCACATAAGAGGAAGTCTTGTGACAGGCTCTTCTAGGTTTAATTTTGGGGTTCAGTGATATTCTCAGGGGCCCCCTTTCTTTGTTTTTATGTCTTGGCACTCACCTCTGACTTGAGTTGATCCAGTCTGTCCCCTTGTGGTTGCAAGATGGCAGCAGCAGCTCCAAGTGTTATATCCTCACAAAATAGTCTCCAGGGCAGGAAAGGAAACTGTGCCTTCTTGCATCTTATGTCTGTTTCTCAAGACCGAGAAAAGCTATATTGGTCATGATAAAATAGATTATATTGGGGGCGCCTGGGTAGTTAAGCGCCTGCTTTGGCTCAGGTCATGATCTCAAAGTTCTGGGATCGAGTTCTACATCAGGCTCCCTGCTCAGTGGGGAGCCTGCTTCTCTCTCTGCCTGCCCCTCCCCCTGCATGTGTGCTCTCTTTCTCTCAAATAAATAAATAAAATCTTTAAAAAATAGATTATATTGTAGTAACAAATAAACCTCTAAATCTTAATGGCTTAAGACAATAAAAGTACACTTCTTCTCACACTCCATGTCTTGCACAGATTTGCTAGCTCACTGTAACGGACTCACGCTGACTGAGGCTCGCTCTCATTTTAAAAAGAGCTTCAGATTTTGCGGTGGCAGGGAAGAGAAGGTTGGAAACTTTAGCTCCTGTTGTCAAATCCTTTGGTCTAAAGTGATACATGTGACTTCCTCTTCGATTTCATTGGCCAGAACTCTACCAAGTCCCTGCCTCCCTTCAAGGAAATAGGGAAGCACAATTTGCCATGTATTTGGAAGTAGAGGAGAAGCCGAAATTAGTGAACATTAGCTATGTCTTCCAAAAACAGCCTTCCCCAGAAGTTCCAAATCTTTTATAGCTCTTTGTCTGGAATTGGGTCACATGGTCATGACTAAGTGAAAACCCTATTCAGGGAGAATGGAATCACTATCAACCCTCTGGGGCAATTCAGAAACATTTGTGCCAGCAAGTCATGGAGGGTGTTGATCTGGGTAGGCAAACAACAGTACCTGTTCCTTGCTATCAAAGGGCTTATTTGGCAAAATAAGTGAGTCATTTGAGAGTCAAAAAGGTCCTTCATAAGAGGATTTATTTGCTCCTAGATTTAGAAAATAATGCTTCCATGAGTTAGCACCTTGCTCATGGACAATTCCTTAATCGCCGTGGGAGGGTCAGACCCAAACAGATCCCGCAATAGGTAATGTTAAGGATTTTGCCTTCATCCTCCAACAGCTCTGAGAGATGAATGGTGAACTTCAGGCAATAAAAGAAATTCCAGTTTGTTAGTTTTTCCAGAAAAATGAATTCAAACAAACAACCAAACACAAAGTTTTTGAAAGAAGCCAATTAGGTGTTTTTTACTCTAAGTTAATGAGGGACAGTTGAATTCAGAAGGTTCTTTTAATTTCTTCCTTCTCCCTTTTCTCTCTACCCATCTAATTCACTCATAAAATAAAACTACATAAAATGCCATTGCCCTATTTTGCCATTCTTTGGAGCCCCAGATGTTTATGATTCTGTGGCAGCGTGAGGGCAGTTTAGTGAATGGTTGAAAGGGGAGGGGGAGAATTACAGCAGATGGTTGAAATTCCAGAAAAGTCAGCCGTAGCACCCCTGCTAAGATTAAAATTGCTCTATTTCTGGGTAGGCCCAAGCCTGGAAGTTGTTTACCTGTATAGCCTCCTTGAGAGAAAAAGCAGCGGGTTGGAAGAGGAGCCCAAAGCCTGTAGAACCAACTTGATCCCAACCCCAAAACAGGCATGAGGTGTGTGTGTGTGTGTGTGTGTGTGTGTGTGTGTGTGTGTGTGTGTGTGTGTGTGTGACATATGGCAACTTAAAACAGTTAAACATATGAAGAATGTTTTTTATTCACAGATGGTTAAAAAAAAGGCATTTATTTTTTTCATATAACACATTCTCGGGCTTTGGAGCCAACCGCCTCCCGGGAGGGTCACCAATCCACTCAATGCCCCTGACGACTCGGGTTTATGTTTGAAGATCTGCTTCAGCTGAAAGATGAGTAAAACTGTGGTTAAGTCAGACGTTCCCTGGTGGCTCTGGGGCCTAGGGCCACTGATTATTTCAACAAGGCTATATGAAAAAGTCCAGTTCAGAACATTTGCTTCAAATGGATTCACCTGTTCAAGGCAGTCGAAAGAACAAAATTCATCCACAGAGTTAAATCCTTCCCATGGCACTTACCTGGCCCCATTTACCTAGCCTCAGCTCTTCAGGAAGGGCTTCTGGGGCTGTGAAGAGAGGGAGAGAGGTGGCTTTCCCTTTTCCTTTTCTCCAGTGAATGAAGTATTGCTGCTTGCCAAGGTCTTCTCCTGCTGCTATGAGAGAAAATGGGGACCCTGAGTTTCCAATCAGGGCACCAAATCTCTGCACTGCTTGCAAAGACAATTATTCCATGGGGGCTTTTGACAGTGGGAAAAGAGAATTAATTAAATCTCATTGTAAAATTAAGTAGCATAACTATATATTTTAGAACTAGTGCAATTATGCCTTATCTTGGAGTATTGTAAATTTTTAACGGTGATGTATTATTAGAAATTATCTTAGAATTCTAGAACTCAAGGGTCTTTAGAGATACGTAGCCAAGCAACTTCCTTTTGTAAAGAAGAGAACAAACCCAGAGAGGTTATGTGACAGACTGGAGCCTATAACAAGTCTCGCAACTCGAAATCTAGTACTCTTATCATTTCGTTTGATTTGCATTTTGCACAGAGATAAAGTCTGCAGCAGGTGAAAATAGCAGGTGGTCAAAATGGCCTCCAAAAATCTCTTAGAAAGGCACTATGCAGGAAACAAGCACGTGTCTTCCACTGAGTCCAACACAGACACGTTTGCCTTCAGTCTAGATCTCTGTTTCTCAAGTTGTGCACCAAATGAAGCAGGGAGTTGGGGCTAAGAAGCTCTTTTGTGTGGAAAATGGGTCTTTAAAGTCAAGGATCACAATTTGTAAAGATGCTCCCAGCATGAGGGGCAGCTACAGTTGAGACCAACTCATGGATCAAGAGTGTTCTTAGGGAAAGACTCAAAGGGAACACTGATCTCTGAAGTGTTCTCTCCTTGAGCTCTTACCTCTCTGGTACTTTGTCCTGGGAAGTTGAACCTCCCTGAAATCTGAACTCTGTCTCCTCAACTTAACCAGGCTGCAGGTGATTTGGGACTCCCCTATCCCTGGGCTGGAACCTGGAGAGTCTCTCCAGAATTGGCTCATGTAATTATGTAGTCTGACAAGTCCTGAGATTTGCAGTCAGCAAGCTGGAGACCCAGGAAAGCAGATGGTGTAATTCTAGTCCGAGATCTGGGAAGAGCCAGTGTTTCAGTTTGAGTTTGAAAATGGGGGAAAAATGATGTCCCAGCTCTAAGGCAGTCAGGAAGGAGTTCTTTCTCACTCACGGGATCCCCTTTGTTCTATTCAGGACTTCACCTGATTAAATGAGGCCCACCTACCCTAGGGAGGGCAATCTGCTTTATCCAGTCTACTGAATATGGCTCATACGTTAATCTCAACCAGAAACACCCTCACAGACACATCCGGAGTAATATTTGATCAAATATCTGGGTACCCTGTGGCCCGGTCAAGTTGACACATAAAATTAACCATCACAGATGTTCTGTCTACTGTGGTCCAGTGGATAAACATTTTTGCTTCAAATATGTCCTCTATTTGTCATTGCTATTTAAGGTGAGAGAGTACATTCAGTCTCCTCCTGCCCTGCCTCTCCAATAGAATGTGTTGTCCAACTTCTGGATTATTGTCTGTCTCATGGAAAAAAATGGCATCTCTGTACATTATTATTTTGCTTTTCTCTTGTAATGAGTGACACTTATCATCTTGATATATGTTTGGCATTTGTGTTTTTTTCTACAGTTTTTTTTCATGCTATTTGTTCATTATTCTGTGTTGGATTCTATCTTCTTTTCTAAGGGTTCTTTTTATAGAGAAATTAGCGCTTTGTCTGTATATGAGTTGCAATTATTTTTTCTCTTTGACTTTCTTTATGCTACTTTTGCATGGAGAAGTTTGGTTTTTTTTTTTAAATGTAGCTGAATTTATCAGTCTCTTTCTTTATGGATTTTGAATTTTTAGTCATAGTTAGAAAGGGCTTTCCTACATCAGGATTCTCCCATTTTTCCTTCTAGTACTTTTATGTTCCATTTTTCACATGTATGTAATTAATCTTGGTGTATTGTATAAAGTATGGATCCAGTTTTATCCCTTAGCACGTGATACTCAGTGGTCCCAATGTCTAGTATAAAAAGTCAATCTTTATCATATACTAAATTCTATAATATATGTATTTTATTCTTCTATAATTTCTATTCTTTTCCAAAGGTCTGTCTTTTTATATGTCTTTTAAACAGCACACTGTTTAAAAACTGGGACTTCTGGGGCTTGATCTCAGGGTCTTGAGTTTAAGGGCCACATAGGGCTCCCTGTTAGGCATGGAGCCTACTTTAAAAAAATAAAATAAATAAAAATGTTTAAAAATTGGGACTTGTTATTAATATCAACTAGAGCTGGTCTCTAAAGATCCCTGCTCTGTCCAGTTGTTTTTCAGAAGTTTCTGGGTTATTCTGATTATTTATTTTTCCAAATGAACTTTAAAATCAGCTGGCTTATTTAAGTACAGGAAAGAACTGTTAGTACTTTACTGAGGTCATGTTGAATTCATAACTTAGTTTAGGGAGAAGTGAGATATTTATGGTGAAGACTTTTTGATCAAGAAACTTTTGGGTCCTTCATTTGTAAAAGGTCCAAGGGGATCCTGATGGTTTTCTACCACTGCCCTCCAGGCTCAGCAGTGAGCTCTGCCGGACAGATATTAGGACTGTGTTTTACCTGAAGGCTGTTAACTCAGAAAGCCAGAGCTGGAGAAGGCCAAGTGTGTTTAAGGTGTTTTGGGGGGGGAGTTCCATCGACATCCACATCGTTGTTTATAATGTGGAACATATAAGATCTCTCAACTGATAGATTAGCCTAAATGACCTCCACATGGCTCATCAAAAGCCATTTCATTACTTTTGGATAAGACTGGCCCCGTGGAAAATTATGAAGTGGTCAACACTTAGCAGCCTCACCTTTCCCATTTTTCATCATTTTCCCCAACACAACATCCCCTCCCTCCCCGAGGCACAACTGCAGCTATTAGTCATAGTCCCATGTTCCCTCCTATTTTCCCCCTATCAAAACCCATTCTAGGAAAAGAAGCTGATATCAGTCATTTACACCTTAATATGAAATTCTTTCTAGCACTGAAAAGAAAGATTGTATTTATTTAAAAGAGTTTTGAGTACCCGGGAGCAACTGGAGGAAGCAGGAGCCTTCCAGGTGTCCCGGAAATATTACCAGGTAGATCTGTATCTTCTAAGGCCCTGCTTTCGGGCATAAGAGAACTCTGCAGACCCCAGGAGATGCTCTTGTCATCTCCCTTCCCATACTCTGAGAGGAATACTGAGACAATGTGAATCATTTCATTCTGACCACAGAATACAGAGAGGTTGTCCAGAAGGAATACATTTCCCTCATCTGCCAGGCCTGCCAGCATGCATCCGGGATCAGAGAACTCCTCTGAAAGCCAGAAGTGGTATGATTAGAAGCAAAATATGAAGTGCATTACATGCAACTTCTCTCACAACACATGCAAAGTAATCAATCTTAACCTCCGGCAGCCACACCAGGGAGTCTGTCTTTCCCTTTTTATTTATTGACTTGCCCTTGGCCAGCCCTTAACATATTTGTTTTCGTCGTTCCAAGGTTTTTGCTTAACATTCATCCAGTCCTGTTTCCTTCCTGGGATATAGATGGTTCATCTGTCAGCTGCCTTCAGGATTAGTGACCGACACCCATACCATATTCCAAAATAAAGCCTGCTTTATTATGATTTCATGATAGGGAGTCTTTCCAGCTCAGCCGTTCAGTGTTTTAATGAGCAGAGAGTCTCCCCTTTGGACTCACCTGGGGCTCGTCGCGGCTGCAGTGGGAGGGTCTGAGTCCACAGCTCCTTCGGGGGTTGCCTTCTGGGGGCGCCGATGTGGCCGGGGAGTGGGCAAGGAAGCCTTGATGTGTCTCGGGCTCCACTCTGCACTGCTACTGCTTTGGAAGGGAAACGTTGTGCCCGACTCTAAACACTGCATTTGAACAGTTGAAAAACCCAGAGCTTCACCCTCAGGAGTAAGGGGAGCCTTTGGAACAAATGTGAAAGGGATGTGAGCTCACTGAAGTTCCTGCATGCGAAGCGCTGAGAGTGGAGGACTGCACTTCGTTTTTTAAACACCTCCGCAGTTCCTCTGCTTCAAGAACTAACTGCAGCGCACAGTATTAAAGGCCCCAATTCCCTCTGACATGCCTTCTTTTCTCTCAGCTTCAAAACTTAGACAGAGCTGTAAATGAGACTCGGGAAAAGAGCGGGGAGATGCGCTTCTAACGGCGGGAGACGGTCTTGCCCCATCCGTGTTCCGGCTACTCCTTCTCCCACCTGCTATTCTCCCTCAGGCAGGCGATCTGGTTTCATCTTGGGACTTTTTATTAGGCTTCGATAGACGGCACATCACAAGTCAGGTGTGCGAGAATGTATTTTTCTTTCACTCTGGTTAATTTTATATTAAGCCTTGGCTCTGCTGAGGTGGAGGAAATTTACCCTCCACTAATCTAAAGGGGTGGCATCGGTGAGCCAGGGATTTACAGAGGGTACAGAGCGACAGGTGGAAAGCTGGTGGGAGGGAGCGCTTTTGGTCCTTGGAATGTCTGCCACCCGAGTCTCTACTTAGCACTCTATCTTTAGTCCTTTGTCCCTGTTCACCTGGGGCCCTAGGGTCAAATCTCTCCACTGCTCTATGCCATGCTTGATGTCAGAGCCATCATTCACCGAGCTGCCATTCATCCCTCGGGGAAAGGGTGCAGGTGCCCTCTGGCCTCAGATTTGGGAAAGCACCTTGGCTTCTCCTAGCTTCCATGGGGCTCAGCCCACGAGACAGGACCAAAAGAGCCTTGTGTCCAGGAGCCACCATCATCTATATTCTGTGGATTCCTCCCTGTCTCTCTTCCATTTCCCCTGTTTTTTCCTAGTCTGAGGAGTTACAGGTAGAGAGGAGCACATTTCTACATTTTCTCACTCAAATCCATAGCTCTCAAACTTTTTGTCACTTCCTCTCCTCAGGACACTCAAGAGCCCAGGCTTTTGGATGACAAAAGCCAGGAATGTAATTTTGATTTCCACTTCGTGTAGCATCCTTCCCTTGAAACGATGAGCAGAAAGTAGCCCAGCTGCTTGAATGGGTATAAAATACATTGATTAAAGTTTCACAAGTATTATTCTGCTACAAGGATAAAAGAGCTTAATAAACAAAAATCTCTCGGAGGGTCCCTCTGATGAAGATCCTAATGCCTGCTAGCTGAAGGGTGCTGCACAGCAGTGTATCAGGATGAAGGCCCTGGGCAAACTCAATGAATTTTGGCACTAGTTTTTTCAAATATGACTGCCTTTTGGCACACTAACGTCTGTTCCCGCTTTCTGAAAGAGTTGTGTTCTAATGTCCCAGCTTAAGCAAAGGACTGTAGACATTTTCTAAGACCATATTACCAATATGGAACCCAAGGACTTTTTCTAGCATCATCTCTCTTGTTCCCTACCTGCCCTTGCTCTTCCTGGTCTATCTTGAGGGCAAAATTCATATGAAAATGGAGAATGTGACCCTCAGTAAGATTCTGCTCTCTTTTCTCTAACATGTCTTCTAAGTATTTTCCTTTAAATTTTTCCCATTTCAAATTCAATATTTTCTTTAATATGTGAGCAAATTTGCAACAGACACTTTTTTTTACATGCTTTATTTTTCATCATATTGTCAGATAAGCTCCAAGTCAAAGGAATTCATTTAGACTGTCTTTTTAAATTACAAGTCCCTTTTACATACTTTGGCATCTGGGATCCCTTTTTTAGAAGAATATTTATTTTTATTGATTGTACCAACTGGAAACAAAAAAAAACTATTAAAAAATTTATGTTAAGTAATGTAAAAAGGAAGTTATTTTGAAATCCCTAAAGGTAGTGCAGGAAAAATCGCTGTTGAGCTCAACATTCAGTGATATGCATATAAAGATGTAAATACCCCCATTGCAAGAACACCTAAAAATGTACAGATATACTCAAGAGTGGGATAATATAGAGATGAGAAGTGGGTTGATCATGGAGCAAAAGGAGAATAGTGCCTTGTAGAGAAGAAAAGCATAAATTAGCACATAGGGTGTGCGTGCTGTGTGCCTGGTACTTCTCAAGTCTGTGGTATAGACATTATTGCTTCCACTTTGTGTCGAAGGAAACGAAGGCCAGTTAGGTAGCCTGCCCAAGGTTACATGTCTCCTTAGCAACAGACCTTGGCTTTGAACCTTGGTCTCAGGGACTCCACAATATCCTCTTTTCACAACAAAACCCAGCTGTGGTCAGTCTAGTGCCCACAGAGTGGCAACATAGCTGTTTGGGGATTATCTACCTTGGGTATTTTATACGCCTAGAAATCCACACCAAAGGATTAGCTAGACGGAATACAGTGAAAGGAGATAGCCAACTGTATGTTCTTATACTATATCCATTTCACACATTGAAACAAGGTTGGCTACAACAAATCTAGTCGGAAGATATTGATTTGATCAGTGCAATCTTTCAAGATACGATCCAGGTCTTTAGCACGAGCTACACTATTTTTGCAATCCATTGAGTGGTGACAGGAGTTCACTTCACACCATCACAAATTTCCCACGAGAGCTAACAAAAGCTTGCAGTTTGGGAACATATGGGAAAGTGCAATATTCTACTCACAAAGTAAAAGTAATATGTCACCCTTGCGTGGTACAGTAATAAACTATGTGTGCACTATAAGTGAAATGGACCTGGGCAGAGGGGGCAGGAGTTAGTCCTCATACAGAGGGTGTATTGTGAACTTAGAAACAGCAGGAGATGGTGCATTTCTCACAAAAGATTCGCTTCTGACACTCAGTCTAGCAGTCTGTGGCCTAAAAGCCTTTGTTTCTTTACCTTCAGCACAGGACTGGAATTCCAACATTTTCATTGTAAAATCCGTTTTTACAAGTGCCACTCGTTTGATGATACCTTTGGTCCATCCAAAAGAAAGAAAATGTACTTAAGTTTGATTTTCTTGAAGATCTGATCTTTTGCATAAGATGCTTGATAAAATATACAACCCTTGTACAGCTAACGCCTTAATGACTGACTTGAGGTTTTTTTTACTCTTGCATTTAAAGAAACAAACAAAAAATTTAGATGCTCCATGTCCTAATCAAATAGGACCAGCTTCCTTTTATTTTTATTTCTTTTTATTTCAGCAGCAGCTCCTTGCTCTCTTTTAAAATTAATCACTATGTTGATTTCAAAACCTGAACACTATAAAAGAAAAAGTTTTTAAAGATTGTCATTATCTAGAAATGGAACCAAGAACTAGTAAACCTAGTAATATACGGTTAACCAGCTGCTCATCCCCTGCCAGTAAAAACTGCTTTGGGATAAATTTGTCCTTCTCCAAGGACATTTGCTCTGTGAAGGCACAAGGAAGAAATCAAATATACCAGGAACACTGGAAAGTTCTAGGTAATCATTTTATTTCTAATTTTAAATAAAATTCAGTGCTTTAACGCAGTAGCTTCTATCACCCCAGAGATACCCTGAGACAGTCTCATGTAGAAGGAAGAACATGGGCTCTTGCAGCAGGAGGTTACCAGTCCCACAACCACCACTTCCTAACCAGGTGCTCTCTACCAAGTCCCTTGGTCTCACTGAGCCTGGTTTCTTAATTCATAAAAACTGAGATCAATAAGCCTCTGATCTCATGGGGTCAAACAAGGTAATATTTGGAAGTATTTTCTATACTCTGATAGTACCGACTTTTAAAAAAGGTGAAACTCATATGTCACATGATATATACATTTACAACAGTGCGGTTTCCTTTCATTGCCTGAAATGCTCTGCATCCCAGAGAATTTCAACCACGTTAGATGTTAAACGAGCTTTCGTTTGCCTCACATGCAACCACCATTTTGTCTCTGAAAAAAATGTGGATCAATTTCCAATCAAACAATTAGCCCTCCCCTCCCTTTTGTTTTTAAACAAAGCCTGCTTGTTAGTTGGGGATTCATCTATTTTTCTCTGCTCGGTACTACCTGGGCCCTTCCAGGAAGGAACTGTAAGGGACTCACTGTTTCTTGAATTGTTGACAGCAGGCACTATTTTTGCATATCTAGCACACAGCACAGAGCTTGGCACAGAGAAGATTCGGTGAGTGTTGGTTGAGCTCAGCTGTTGAACAGACTGGCATTGTGATTACAGATGCATATGTATTATTTGGCAACCCTCTCCAGCTTCTCCGGTGGAATCTGAAACTGGCCCCTGTACGCAAAGGGCAGGGGGAGACCGAAGAAAGTAGCCACCTCTCCGGGTTGGTAGGTGGTAATTTTATGAAGCAAAGGAACTTACACACAAGGCTTGCCTTGGGTGGCAGCAAGATGAGCACCTGCCTGTCAAATCAGAAAATTTACAGAGACCCTAAGTAGGTTCAGTCATGTATACTACACAGGTGTTCTCAACACCACATCACGCTCTCAAGGCTACAGCCGTGGAG
Organism: Callorhinus ursinus; assembly: GCF_003265705.2. Taxonomy (NCBI): domain Eukaryota; kingdom Metazoa; phylum Chordata; class Mammalia; order Carnivora; family Otariidae; genus Callorhinus; species Callorhinus ursinus. The sequence goes on along the minus strand of NW_027397065.1, from coordinate 22,868,217 downwards.
CAGCCTCTGGGAGTGGGAAAGGCAAGCGGAACCCACATTCCAAGGGCAGAGAAGGGGGTGAGGAGCCTTGGATTGCCTGCAACCAGTTCATGGGCCAGTCGACGGTCATGTCTTTCAGTGACCTTCCTCGACACTGACAGTATAGCAAAGTGAGGCGGCAGGCTTGCAGTTGGCAAGCCCGGAGCAGAGACTTCTGGCCATGGAGACAGCAGTGGTCACCCATCAGAAGGTAACAAGGCCAGTGGTGGAGGTGAGTCTCTTATTTGTGTGTAAAGGCAGAGTACAATTCTCCCTCTGTGAGGTTGTGTATACTTTTTATCTTTGTATAAATGTGTATATAGATAGATGATGGAAATTTTGATGGCTAGCTACACATACAGGTCCATTTCAGTGACATTTTGGGTAAAATCTGTTAACAATCAAGACCTCTTCCTTTCTCTAGTTGTGAAAGTTTATCTACTTTGTCTTTTTATTCCAATTTGGCTTTTCAATCAAAATCTAATTTTACTGATTTTATCATCTTATCACAGCTTATGTATATGTATATATTAAAAAAAGGAATAAGCTATAGATGAAGAAAAAAGCCAGTCTGTTTGTAAATACATTAGTGTGTTTCATTTCACTCAGATGCCTCCCTGGTCTGAATTAGGCTATAATGGGGCCAAACACTGAGCTTAGTGTTGGTTTCCTGGGGAAAGCCAAGTAGTCAATTTTAATTACTTGTTGCCATATCCTTAAACAATGCACCAAGCGTGGAAATGTTCAAAATATCTTTCCTTCTGTCTGATTTCACTTTAGTCAACCCAAATTTGGCATCACTGCTTTCTGAAATATTTTTGATTTTAGAGCAGTTGGTGATTTTAATAATTTAGTATAGAGGAGAGAATGAAGAGAAAGAGATTGGAATTTAAAGCACAATGGCAAAAAAGTTAATTTAAAGTGATGTTTGGTTAAAAAAAAAAAAGGTTCCCTTTGCAATGCTGTTGTGTAATTGAACGGATTAAGGGAACTGACGGGAACTTCACGGGTGTCTCAGTGAAGGTCTCTGAGGTCAGCCCTCAGCTCTTGTGCCTCGCTTTAAACAAGTTTGTCAATTTTCCATCAGATTGATTTTTCTCACAGGTCTGAAGGCCTTGTCTTATTTCGCCTTATTTCCACAGGGGTTCTTAGCATTGCAAACTTCCATTTACTTTTGTTTCAAATTGTGAAGAGTGATTTTTATCTCTGAGAGATCATCAAAAATGATAACTCTGGAGTTGGAACACCCTGTTTAATATGTAGACCATATTGGTTGTCTACCATTTTCTTTCATTTTTTTTTCTTTTGAAATGAATTGCCCTTTAAGGATAATTGTGTTTATCTAGATTACCTGGAGTTGTCTTTTGCATTTGATTTTTTCAAATATTTACTTACAACAGCGGTTTTGAAAAAGATCAGATGAGTTGCCCCTTTCAAGATAAGTTGTTAAGTGACTATGGGCAGATTCCAAATAGACCCCTGGGAAATGCAGAGACTTACTAATATTTAAGAGTTGATCTACCTGGTCCAATGACATCTGCAAGAACTCAAGCACTGAGCAAAGAAGCTATTTCTTGGCTCTTAATTTTTAGTTCCTTTGTGATAAATATTGGATCTCTCAGGGTTTCTTTTTTTTTTTTTCTTTTTTTTAAGTCGTGTTCTGTTAGTTCCAAAAAAGAAAAATCACTTTTACTCCAATTAAAAAAAAAAAAAAGTTCCTTAAAATGACTTTTAGTCTTATGACTTCCTTTTGAGTTTTTTGGAAAGCATATAAGAAAAAAAAAACACATTTACATAAGCAGAATCAATTATGTCTTTCATTGCTGTCCTTACACGTGCTTGACTATTTCTTATTTAAATAGGAAACCACAAAAATATACACATTGTACATTTCTGTTTTCTTAAACTTTCAAACATTTTCTTCAATACATGATCTCATTTGCTCCTCCCAGCAGTGCCATGAATTAGGAAGAATGAGTATTACCAACTCCATTTACAGATGGCATGTGTATGTCCTCCCCCAACATGTATTAGTAAGTGCAGAGTTGGATCTAGAACTCAGGTCTTCAGACTTCAGGCTATGCCCCTTCTACTGCATCCTACAGCTTGAAGGAGCTCGTCAAAGATGCTGGATCCCTCAAATTGATTCCCTGGCAATTTTTCTTTCAAAAAAATGAAAATGGTTTCTTCATCTTCAACACTACAATCACTTCATCATGTTAATGGGGAAAATCTTCTCATTTCCAGACTTTTGACAAATAGTGATCAGTGGATAAATGAACCCTGCTCTTGTCTCTTACCTGGTAATTTATTAGCTGTTTTCATATTAATAAGGCCAACCTTAGGAGGAAGCAAAACAGGTGTCCATAATGCCTGAAATTCCACTATTATAACATTGATTTCTTTGCCTGCTTTTGTCCCCATTGGAAATACAAATAATCCTCAGAGAATCATGAAATGTTAATTAAAATTTTACTATGTGTTAGTCTCTGTGGTTATAGATACAAGTAATAATAGCCAGCCACTGTGCTGAGCACCTTGCACGTATCTCATTTAACTATAAAGCCACACAGTAGGTAGGTTCTGTTATCCTCATTTTACAGATTTGGAAACTGAGACTCAGGTTTAAAAGCATGTCCAAGGCTCGCAGGTAAGTAAAGAGGTAGGGTCAAGATTTTGAACACTGTCAGCTTGGTTCCCAATTCTTTGCTTTTAGTGATCATGCTCTAAGAAACAAGTTTCCTGCCCGAGAGAAACTCGTGGTCTGGTCAGAGACAGGATGGTGTGATGGGGGTAGAAAACTGTGGGACCACAGAGGAGGGAGTGCCTCACTTTGCCTGTAACAGAGAAGGCTTTCCAGAGAGGAAGTTTGGGGCCTGGGGCCTGAAGGATGGGTAGCAGTTTTCCAGGAGGCTGAGGAGTGAGGTGGAGAGGGCATTCCAGGCAGAGGGAACAGCCAAGACCAAAGAAAGGAACATCAAATGTGTGGTGTGCTTGGGAATGGCAAGTAATTTGGTGTCACTGGAGCAGAGACATTTAGTAGTGGTAGCACTAACAGAAAATAGGTTGAAAAGCTGCAGGTAAATGCCAAATTACCAAGGACCTGGGATGTTCTGTCCTGGATTTTTAGAATTTTTCTTTTGGAGCCAAAAGCATCCATAAAATATTTTTAGGAAGTTGAGTATGATTGGATTTGTGGTAAGAAATAGAGCGTGGAGCAAGAATACCATTTATTAGACTGTTATAATAACCTAGAAAACATAGGACCGGCTGTGTTAGTTATCTATGCTGTATAACAAATTATCCCTCAACTTATAGTTTTAAACAATAAACATTTATTATTTTACAGTTTGTATGGGTCAGAATCCAGGCATGATGTCTGGATGTTTCTGACTCAGGGGTTCTCACAGGGTGCAATCAAGGGGTCAGCTGGGACTGCAGTCTCCCCAAGGCTGGACTGTGGGAGGATCCAGCCTAGGCTGACTCACATGACTGTTGGAGGGTCTCAGATGACACACTACCAAGCTCACTTGTGTGGCTGTGGCAGGCCTCAGGTTCTCATGGGCTATGGGCCAAGATATCAGTTTCTTGCCACATGGGCCTCTCCACAGAGCTACTCAGAACATAGCAGCTTGCTTCCCCCTAGAGCAAGGACTCTAAGAACAAGAGAGCATGAACAAAGGAGAGAGAGAGAGGACGAACGAGCAAGAGTGGGCAAGCAACACATATGCCAGAGTCTTTGGAGAACCTAACCTCACCATTAATATCCTGTAATGTTTGTTACATTCTGTTTGTTAGAAGCAAGTCATCAAGTCCAGCCTGCTGCAAGGGAAGGGATTATACATGAGCATGAATACCATGAGGCAGGATCGGGACCACTGGGAGCCATTTTAGGGGCTGCCTACCACGCCAGCTTTTGAGAATGTTGATTTTGAGCTGCTTATGGGGCCTTAAAATGCTGATGTCAGTTGGGTAGTTGAAAATATAGGTTTGAAGTTGAAAAGGAAAGTTGGATCAAACTGTAATTGTGTGTGAAGCAGTTTTTTTTTGTTTTTTTTTGTTTTTTAGAAAACTCTATGGCAGCTGTGTTTGAATGTGGGGCACACCATAGATACATTCTTATTAGTAAATATTGAAGAACCCTCTGTGTGTAAGATGCTATGCTAGGCCTTCAGGTAATAATTTGGTGTGTTGCTCTTCTGTTTCTTAACGGGGCTCAACCTCTTGTGGTCTCATAGAAATTAAAGGCTTTTTGATGGCATGAAAATATGAGGTTGTGAGCCCTCACATCCTCCTGTAAGTGGTCCATATTTTTGCCATAAGCATCTTCACTGTAGACATCTTTGCTGCAAACATTGTCACCGCACACATTTTTGCCACATAACTAAGTGGCCATAAGGCAAATTTGCTGTAAAAAGATAAGAAAATGACTGGTTGACGGTTTGGTTTGACAGTTTGGTTTCATTTCTCCATTGACACAGTGCTCCCATTTAGCCCTTGTGGTGGCCTATACAGTGGTGCAAAGTTTAGAACCCATGTTTCCCATAGAACTTTGGAACACCTACCAACAGACATGTGACAATATGCCAACAGCAAAGAGCAGTGGAGAAAGTTTTCACAATGCAATGCAAAGCTCAGTTACAAATATACATTCTAATATTTGGAAACTGACACCTCTCTTTATGAAGGAAGAGATTTTAGCAAAAAAAGAAAAAGTACAATGCTGAGCAAGGAGATGAATCAACAAGTAAAAAATAATAGTAATAGGGGCGCCTGGGTGGTTCATTCGGTTAAGCATCTGCCTTCAACTCAGGTCATGATCTCAGGGTTGTGGGACTGAGTCCCACATCAGGCTCCCAGCTCAGTGGGGAGTCTGCTTCTCCCTCACCCTCTGCCGCTCGCCCCCCCACTATGCCCCCTCCTTCTCTCTCTCAAGTAAACAAATAGAATCTTAAAAAAATAATAAGTAAAATACTATGAATGAAGGGCTTTCAAGACAGTGCTTAGGTAAAATTCACAGAACAAAATCAGTTATTTGCACAGCACTGCCCTGAATCTACACACATTTTAAATGTATTCAAATAATTGTATTTTGCAATAAAGTCCTTTTAATTTCATTATTCATTTTTCATGTTTCATTACGTCCTTTTAAATGAATGTCCACCTTTTATTATTTGTGATTTTCTTTTACAGCAAAATTGCCTTACAGCCAATTAATTATGTGGCAAAAATGTTTCCGGCGAAAATGCTTGGGGCAAAGATGCTTCCAGTGAAACTACTTAGAACCCCTCTTGTAGTATTGCCTAAACGTGGCCAGAGGGAAGGCCAGGCACTGGGAGTGATGACCTTGGCACATGAAGCAGCTCCTATAACCAGCCCAGAGGAAGGGCCTCGCTAAGGAAAGGCAATGCTCAGATACAGCTGAACTCCACCAGGTGCAAGCTGATCTAAACTAGCAGCCTGGAGTGCAAAACTGACTAGGATGAGGAGCCCAAATGCACTGCTGCCTTCATTTCAGTGAACTCGGAATAAATTGTTTTGCAAGAACCATGATTAGACTATGGCAGAGTTTATGGACTGCAAGCCAAAATACCAATGATAAGGGCGTTTTCTGCTTCTCTTTACTCAAAGTGGATTACATACTTTAAAAAAAATGAAGTGATCATGTAGGGCCATTTTTCTAGATAGTTTAAGCAGGTTAAATCTGATTAAACAGACACCATTACAACGATCATAGCCAGTATAACAGAGTCCTAATGCCCAAATGATGACATACTTCTTGAAAACAGTATTCAATATTCAAAGCAATTAGACAGGGTCTTATAAAGTTTGTTGAAATTGGATTTTACTTATACCCAGATAATTAAGACAAGTCAGTAGTTTTCCTGAAATCTCCAGATAATTGCTTCACTTACCCCCTTGGGGTAGATGTAAATAACTGAATCCCCATGCAACTTAACAGTCCCTGGTGTCTCAGAAAAGTTCTAAGTACCTCACATTTTGGTACAGGATCCAGTTCATTATTCAAGAAGGAAAGAAAGTACAGCTATCCTCAGATAATTAAATGCCTAGCCTGTCAACACTCAATGTGATATATTAACACGTGAGAAAATACGTGAATTACAACTTTCTGGAGAGATGTATGACTAAAGTTGTACACAGCCAAGCTTTGGGGAAAAAATATTGCTAGAGCCAGGGAAGTAATATCACTGTTCTACCCAAATACGACTCAGGTCCTTCCATGTGGCTAATTTAATTTATATCCTGTTAAGTTATTCTTTGTCTCCCCATTCAAGAGCGCTGCATTGTGTGACATGAGATGGAGCTCTAGCTCCAGTTAGGAAGTAGAACCTTGTCTATGGAGTGCTCTTCTCCACCATGACTTCTTCTTCGGCTTCATGGAACCACCTAGATGTCTGGCCTAGCTTCTAATCTTTACTCCTCTTTCTTCATGTACCTCTACAGGCAGCTTGACTGGCAACATGCTGATGGTTGAGGTTACTGTTAGGACCAATGTTCCGAATCATTTATGTCTCACAAAAATCTAGCAAGTAGTTAATGCTGGCGTCCCACAGGGCTCCACATATTTACAATTTTCTGATATTTGGAATATCAGAACTGAGAACATGATCTGACTTGATATAGGAGTATCATAATCATACCTTATATTGTCGAAGAATTTTAAAACTTTTCCAAGCCTTCAAATTTATATATATATGTATATATATAGAATATGTATAATTTAAATATATATTAAAATCTTATTGTATTTAAAATTTTATATGTTATATAAATGTATGTATAATATATATTTAAATTTTCATTGATACACAAGACAAGTATTATTGAGTTTATATTTTAAATGAAGAGATGGCCACAGAAAGTTGAGTCATTTATCTAAGTTCAGACATTTTTGGTGACAGGACTGCGATGATATATTATTCCTTTCCAAGGAAACTGGTAAAAAGAAATTCACAATACCTCTCCTCCCAGTTTTCATCAGTCAGTGCTTCAAGCATAAGCCCCATACTGAATGGATTCTCAACAACGTCAGATCTTCACATCCTGCTGAAGTGCTCTATCACCATTTTCTTCCTTGATCCTGCCCCAGCTCCCCCCTTCTCCTCCAGCGCCAACAACACTTCTACCTTGCTGTCTAGAATTGCCATGTTCCCAAAAAACCCCGCAGGTATATACTCTTTTCTCAGAGTGCTCTCTTTAACTCTCTCCCTTAGTTGACAATTGGCTCTTCCCCAAGGATTTTGCATCCCCTACCCCTTTCAAGACCTGGCTATTAATTCTCTCCCTTCTAGTGTGCCTCAAGGCTGTCAGGAAGGCTGAGTCAGTACTCTCTGCTTCTTGCTGCTACACCTTGACTGTAACTCCCCCGCCTTCTTTCCCTGCTTGCCAGTTCCATTGTGAATGATACCACACAGCACTGGCACCCTGTTCTTTTTCCAGCCACACTGACCTATGGGTGCCTCCACTTGGTCTTTCTTCAGTTTTTTTTTTTTTTAAAGCCGGCTTAGACTCCTTGACTCCTTGATAAATCTTTTCCCAAAAAGAACATTCTTTCAAGTACCCCCAACTCTTTTATGCCTCTGTTTTCCTTCATGATGCCTTTTCTGACCATCTGAGCCCATAGACACTGTTCACTACTAGCTTCCCTATCAGTTCCCACCACTGCCATTACGACCACCCCCACTACTACTAACATTGCAGTGTCTACAACCTGTATTACTGCCACCAGCCACCATTGATCAGGGGGATACTCTGTGCCAACCCTGTGCTAAGTGCTTCACAGGAATTATCTTTTTAAATCTTCACAACAACCCTGTGAGGAAGGTACTGTTATTATCCCCACATTGTAAATAGTCTGGGATTCAGGAAGGCTTACTGTCTGTAGCCCTTACCGTGCACTTCCATGAATTTTTAATACATTGGCCCACACTCAATAGCTCAATGAGTTGTCATCAGTGAAGGTGACTTCAATGAAATGCAGCTCATTTCAAGGAGGCTCAATTATATACCAGGTTTACACCAAACACTGGAGATACAATGATAAACAAAACAAATAATTGCTTCTTCAAAATTTGTGGTAGCCTGGTAAAGACAGATAATTGGGCGTGTAATTGCAATCAGGCAGCTCATATTTTGGGGGCTGGGACAAGAGTACAAATAAAAGCCCACATACCATACGCCTAAATATTTAAAGCTAATAAGCTGTTAAAATATGTTCTATTTCCCTGACAAATATATTTTGTAGAGACAAAATTGAAAAATATAAGTAAAATTATAGGCTTTATGTGATTTAAAGTTGGCAAAATGTCAAAAATGACTGAATTAATTGTTATTGCATGTCTGGGTGTTCTGTTGATGAGCTAAAGATGTTTGAATGAATAATAAAATAAAGACGTACATAATTCATAAACTATCATACATTTATTCCATAAATTTTTTCCTTCATTCTAACAAAATCACTAAGATGTTATAGTTAACATTTTCATATAATTTGTGTTCTGCTATGAGTAATGTCTAAATGTCTAAATATCTTAAAATATTAAGATATAATTATATTAGCTTACATAAAAATTTGAATTTATTTTCACAAAAGTGCAAATGAAAGTAAAACTTAGAAATAAAAAAGTTAAAATTGTTTTATATTTTTAAAATAATTTTTCTTTTAGCAGAAGGTAATATGGTAGTTGGCAGGATTTAGAAAGAGGAGGAAAAAGGGAGTTATTGTTGAAAGGGTATAGAGATTGGGCTTTGCAAGATGAAAATTCTAGAGATCTGTTGTACAACAATATGCATATGGTAACACTACCATACATTTAAAAATGACTGATAGTAAATTTTTTAAAAGATTTTACTTATTTATTTGAGAGAGTAAGAGCACGAGTGGGGGGGAGGGGCAGAGGGAGAGGGAGAAGCAGACTCCCCGCTGAGCAGGGAGCCCCAGTGCCAGGCAGGGTTCCATCCTAGGACCCCGGGATCATGACCTGAGCCAAAGGCAGACGCTTAACCGACAGAGCCACCCAGGTGTCCCTAAGATGATAAATTTTATGTGATTTTTTTACAATAAAAACATTGTTCTTTAAAAATATTCAAAATAACCTATTAAAATTAAAAGGCACAATACAAATTATAATAATTTATAATTTTAATAATTATAAAATAAACATTTAAAGGCTAGATTTTTATTTTAATTTTTAAACATAAATCTTATCATATATTTTTATTTTAAAAACCTATCTGTGGGCACCGGGGTAGCTCAGATGGTTAAGCGTCTGCCTTCAGCTCAGGTCATGATCCCAGGGTCCTGGGATCAAGTCCCGCATCAGGCTCCCTGCTCCTTGGGAGCCTGCTTCTCCCTCTGCTTCTCTCTCTCTCCCTCTGTCTCTCATGAATAAATAAATAAAAATCTTAAAAAAAAATAACAATGTTTATTAAAAAAAAAAACTATCTGCAGCTCTACTATTAAATTCCTACCTAGCTGCCAATGTAAAGCATCGGCATCATGCTACATACAGACCCTTGCCTATATACAAATTTCAGAGTAATACGCATCAGCAGCCATGTGTAACTGTTGTGAATGCCATGTTAATGTGTGAGTACCTTTGGAATCCCGAGTTGGAGTAAGAAGAGAAGCAAGCAAATGGACACTTGGTACCACTGGGAAATGGCGCTTTGTTAGGTAAGAATGCATTGCATTCAAGCTTTGTGAGAGGACAAATTTGACAAGTTAATTTGTCATTTCTCTTACCTAAGTGCTTCTGCTGGTGAAATCTTCCTTGTATTCTGAGGCAGAATCCATCCCTTCCATCTCCCACATGAATGTAGACCTTCAGGGCATTCAGATGTGGCACCATTTGTTTTGAGGACCTAACACAAGACATGTGACCAATGCTTCCCTGGGGCTTACAGGTATTATTCAGGAGACTAGGTATTTAAGAATGCAGATAGCCAACCATGTGCTAGCACTGAACTTTGGATCTCAAATGGCAGAGGGGCCCACAGAACTGCTAAGTAAATAAAATTTAGCATCTCCTGACTTTCCCCATGTCTGGAGCTCCTTTCCTGCTCGCAGCTCTGGGAGCTTCTTACTTTCCACTCAGTACTCACTGTGGCTCCCTCTCTTGTGAAGGCCATAGGTTTTCTCCCTTTCCTGTTACTTTCCCCTCGCTCTTCTCACAACAGAATTTCTGTACAAAACTGGCAGTTAACCTGTGATTTGTTCTTTCCTAAATGGTGCAATAGGTACCACTTATCCTAAGAGTAGACAACATAAGCCAGTTCCTTCCCAGATTACATTCTTGACTTTGGTTGATATCTTCTGGATTCAATGCCTTTTCTCCAAAGATCAACTCTAATACTCAAATTTAAGTTACTGGAGGCTCGACTGGGGGACATAGTTTGGGAAAGATGGGTGGGCCTCAGCAATTCTAAAACATTTGTTATAAAGATGCCACAATTGTGAATTCTTTTTTCCCAGTTCAAATATTTTTAATTCACTTAAATAATTCTCTTCCACTTTTGCATTATGTTAGGTCCAATTTAGCCTAATTTTCAAAGGTCAGGTTGCTATTACTTTTAATATCCCTTAAGGAAGCTCCCTGTGATTGGTATTCCTTCGTACTTAACAGTTGATCCTTCAGAGTTATGAAGGAAGTCAGGAAATTGGCTGGGTGCCTGATCCTCCTCTAACGTTCTGATTCATGCATTTAATAAATTACACTTTGGACAAGCCCAGACCCTCACATGTCACATGTTCTTTAAAGTCAGTCTTTATATGCTAGTGATCTTAAATAACAGCAATAGCACCATTAGTGACTATTGAAAATGCCATTTAAAGATGACAAGAAAACTAAAAATCTTTATGAAAGGTAATGAAAGTTAATTTCCACAGACACTTTTCAAAATTAAATACTTGAGACACCTTACATTTTTCTTATAATTCTAAAAATAATTAGATCACAATGTGGATTAATTTCTTGTCACATTTAATTTTTTAGACAAAAGCTGTTGTTCAGTTGAGCACCAAAAAAAAAAAAAGAATCCCCAAATGAAACCATTGAAAGAATATTGCCTCCTTTTTCTTCCCCTGGCATTTTTCTCCAAAGAGATAAAGTTTAGGTCTCCTAGCTTTTGGAGTGTAGACCAAGATGGGATTTTTAGTCTGGTTCCCTGTATCTTAAAAAAAAGTCATTAAAATAATAAAATTGTTGATTAAGAAAGAAATCCTCACATTAACTCCTTATAATATTATAAGTAATGGATCTGACTATTCAAAAAATCTTATTTTCAAGAGACCAAAATGGAAAAAAAATATACATGTAGGATCCTGGCAGCCATGATGAACTATAACCCAGAATGACCTGATTGCTAAGATCTTGAACTCTACATTTAGAAAGATCTGAGTTCTGATCCCAGCACCACCACTCACTCCCTGATGACCTTAAATAATACTGTCACCCTTCTGAGCCTTGGTTTCTTCATCTGTAAATTTGAAATACTAATACCTACTCATCGGGTTATTGTGAGCATGAAACGACAATAAATAGAGAGCACTTAGGTCAGGGAAGGGTTCAGTTCGTTGTAAAAAACTATTCTGATGAAGCCAGCATGACTTTCAGGACATTACAAAATACTGTTCACTTGGTATCAAATTAAGTAAAGAAATGGCTTTGACATAGAGAAAGTACCAGACTTACAGGGGACCATCTAAATCCCAGGCCCTGAGAGGTCATGGGGCACTGCAGATTTAACCATGTGGTGACAATCTTTGTAAGTTTCGTCTTCTGTATTTCCCGGGAACTCTGTGACCCTTGAACTCCCAGGCACCTGGCTTCTCACCTGTTGTGGGGAAGCTCCCAAGAACAGGGTGAAGGTCAGGGGTGACAGCAGGGAAGGCTTTGTGGGGAGCTAGAGGGACCTGCTGCTGTGGGGACACCTGCAGAAACATTCAACAGCTTGAACTCAGCAATGTGCAGTTGGGGAGACCAGTCCAGGTGGTGGGCAGCATCTGTTAAGGACGACCAGCCTCATTCACTGGCTAAAATACTCTCTCAACAGCTGAGATGGAGGCAGGCTAGTGGTGAAGCCAGAAATCTAGGCCCCTTAAGCCTAAACGGAAGAGAGGATTTCCATTTATCTCCCACCCTCCCACCCCCAACCACTTTATCTACCACTTTCTCTGCCTCCCTCTCTCTGGGCCACTCTGCCTTCCTCTTCTGCCACCAGGCTCACCCTGTGGTCACTCCCAGCCCATGCAAGGTAGAAACACATGGACTCCAGAGTCAGACTAGCAGCATGGACTCCAGAGTCAGAATAGCAGGGTTCGAATCCCAGCTCTACTACTCGTCAGCATTGGCAAGTTCTTCATCCTTTGATTCTCCATTTACTTACCTGTAAGATGGGGTCAATCAATATTATTTATTTCACAAGTGGTTGTTGAACGTTCAATTGTATAATATAAACTTCACAATAAATATCAGCTCTTGTTATTTGTTAAGAAACAGTTATTTCCCGAATATCTGGTGTATGCAAGGCAGGTGCTAAAAGGAAGAAATTCAGTGGAGAAGAAAGCCATTCTGCTGACTGTCCTCTGGAAAGGAATACATATAACACATATCCATAAGCAATCATACAAGGAAAGTGGGGATGTGAAAAAAGGATGTATGGTGTGATGAAAATATATAGCAAAGGGCTGAAAAAGGCTTCCTTGAGAACGTGGCAATGTGGCTGGCCTCTGAAGAAAGTATCGGCAGCTTCTGCCCAGCCCTGTCTACCTGCCCCTCTGCCTGGGCCCCACCGGTGCTTCGGGATTTGTCTGTCCTCCCCCTTCACAGTGATCTCTGTCCTACCTGCCCTTGGGCCTTCACCTTGCCCATGAAAGAACCAAACAGTCTTTAGGTGTGTGTTAACACAGGAGGAAGTCCTGTTCCAACACTTGTGTGCTAGAACTTTGTCCACTTTGTGAAGGGTCCCTCAGTGGCAGGCATGTGTATGCATTTACAGTGAAGTGTGTGGGTATTTTGGGAAATACCTTGATGGGGTCATGGTTCAAGGATGACTCCTTCATCAGAGATTTAAACTATGAGAGATTTAGGGTGCCTGGGTGGCTCAGTTGGTTAAGCGACTGCCTTCGGCTCAGGTCATGATCCTGGAGTCCCGGGATCGAGTCCCACATCGGGCTTCCCACTCAGCAGGGAGTCTGCTTCTCCCTCTGACCCTCTTCCCTCTTGTGCTCTCTATCTCTCATTCTCTCTCTCTCTCAAATAAATAAATAAAATCTTTTTAAAAATAAACTATGAGAGATTTAAACATTCAGGTCAGCCTATGCGAGGTAAACAAGAAAATGGTAGGATTCTTCAGGTGGCAATCAAGATCTGTGATACCTCATACTTGGTTCACTGTTTCCTAGACCAGTCAGAACTGCACATTCTCTTCTACCTGACCTCCTGCTGTCTGTATAGCCTAAACTGCCTGGTCTCCTCTCTGGAGACCTCCATGACTCTCTTTCCCAGAAACAAAATTGGCCACACTCCACCTTCTACAACATCTCCTGGCCCTCACATGTCTGGCTGTCTCACTAGCCCAGGAGCTGATCAAGGCCAGGGGATATCTCTTCGCATTCCCTGCCTGGCACATAGTGGCACTCAACTGATTCCTATAAAATGACTTGATATTCTCTTTGGCCATCCCTGCGGCTCTGATACCATGTAAAGGAGAGCCTGAGTTTTTATAAAAGCCAACAATAGTTAGGAAGAAAACACTTCTGTTTTATCATCTCCTCATTACCTATTGGCTTCCAAATCTTTAATGCTTTCACATATTTTCCTTATCCTAAATCCTACCTTCATTTGAACTCAGGACACATTCTTGGTGCTTTGTAAAATTTAAAAACAATGCATTTTATTATATATTTATTTGCCCCAAACCTGCTCTCAAATAGGTACATATACAGAGGCATAGCTGAGTCTCGTAGATATTTATGTTTGACTCATTCCAGAATGATTCCTGGGATTTTTGCTGGGTCAGCCATCTGGCCCCTGTACTATGGGCTGTCTGGTGTCCCACTGCGGTGTCTCCCAACCTTCTATCCCTTTGTTTAGTTGGGTGACAGCTTGCCTCCGTGGTCACATCCAGCTCCCACCTCCTTGAGCCCCTTCTCCCACACAAGTCAATCTCTGAGTAGTGATAGTGGACAGAGCTGAGGTGGTGGCCACATGTCACAGGTGGGGGGTGCAGAGAGGAGAAGAAGGAAAAGGGAGTGCTCCCAGCTGCATGACTGTCAGGGGCTTCTGGTGGGGGAATCTGATGGAGTCAGGAGGTGAGAGGAGGACCAGCTGCTTAGAAGCTATTTATAAGACTGTCAGATGGGGAAGTGTGTCGGGCCGGCAGAAGCAAAGGGGGGTGGCGGACTGAACTGGCTCCTTATTTAGCTTTATGACACACACGCAGCCCAACTGTGAGAACCCACTCTGTGTGGAGACACCTGGTCAAATCTGCCACTGCCAGACGGTGGGAAAGAACATTGACATTTCTCAATGGGATTGAAAAATGGTGGTGCAATTGAATTTTCAGCAAGAACAATAAACTTTTTCCTATTTTCTTTTCCTTCCTTGCTCAATCTCTTGGGTCTCCCATCAAATGGACTGGTGTTATCCCCCCCTCCCACCCTGAGGAGTCCAGGCCCCCAGCCTGATAATAATGCGGCGCCAGGCAGGAAAGAATGGGAGCGGAGTTCGACTCTTCTTTAAGCTGGGCAGGAGCAGTCAAAGTCGGGAGATTTTTACAAAACCAGCTAAGTAGCAGGAAACAGTGTCTGTCAGTTGGTCTCCTGGAGTGGAGGGAGGTTAATAATGTGCATTTGGGGTCCGTTTGGGGACCAATGTTATTTAATGTGTTTATTATTGATTTGGAGGAACAAGTGGATAGTATGCTAGTGAAGGCTGTGGAGGGCACTGAGTTATTTCACTTAGTAAACACCACAGAGAGTTGTAGAGAATTCAGGAAGGATTTTCCATAGAGTTAAAGAAATTAGAAATGAAAACGTCTTGTTAGATGATGTACTCCATCCCAGTGGGCCAGCCCAGAATTGTTGCCGACAATAGAAAATAGTTCCAAGAGTTTAATTCAACCTCAATTTTTAAATGCCTTGAGTGTGCTCACCTTCCCCTTGGAATATGGAAGTTCTGTCTCTTCCCTAATGCCTGTCTCAAATTTTTCTTTTTAAATTCCTTCTCTTACACCCCACAGTTATTCTATGGGGATGAGTGTTCTTTGTGGCTTCTCCGTATTTCTCTTTCTGTATGCCATAATAAAAGCAGACCATTAACATCCCTCCTGGCCAACTCTGCTCCAAAGTAATTGTTTTAACTTTTCTTAAACCATTTCGTCATTCTTCCCAGTTCCCAAATCCTGGTAACAGCCTCATCTCCTAAGTTCCTTTTCGGGTCCCCAGAATAGCCTGGTCCCAGGCCTGGCAGGTTGTTCCAATGGTTTCATCTCCCGTTCCCTTCCAGAGGCAAGAAAATGATGTAAATGTTGTACAAACATGTATTTAGACAAATACCTATTTGGATGTCCAGTGACCTGTGGCTGAAGCTCAAAGGCCTAAAACCCAAGTGAATAGATTGAAAATTCTTCTCCACCTTGCCATCTAGGCTAACCATCCGCCTTCTCAAGTTCCAAGTACCCAACGAGCTCGACCATCTGTGTTTCAGCTTGCTTTCCCCCCAGAGAACTGCTCTGTAGTTTTCAGTTCCCAGAACAGGGAGTTCTAGGCTCCAGTGAAGCTGCATGAGGCATGTTTTGTTGTTTAAAATATTCTTTTTTTTTTTTAATTTTTTTATTGTTATGTTAATCACCATATATTACATCATTAGTTTTTGATGCAGTGTTCCATGATTCATTGTTTGTTCATAACACCGAGTGCACCATGCAAAACGTGCCCTCCTCAATACCCATCACCAGGCTAACCCATCCCCCCACCCCCCTACCCTCTAGAACCCTCAGTTTGTTTTTCAGAGTCCATCATCTCTCATGGTTTGTCTCCCCCTCTGACATACTCCCCTTTTCTTCCTCTCCTGTTATCTTCTTCTTTTCCTTTTTTCTTAAAATATGTTGCGTTATTTGTTTCAGAAGTACAGATCTGTGATTCAACAGTCTTGCACAATTCACAGCGCTCACCGTAGCACATACCCTCCCCAATGTCTATCACCCAGCCATCCCATCCCTCCCACCCCCAACCACTCCAGTAACACTCAGTTTGTTTCCTGAGATTAAGAATTCCTCATATCAGTGAGGTCATGTGATACATGTCTTTCTCTGATTGACTTATTTCACTCAGCATAACACCCTCCAGTTCCATCCACGTCGTTGCAAATGGCAAGATCTCATTCCTTTTGATGGCTGCATAATATTCCATTGTGTATATATACCACATCTTCTTTATCCATTCATCTGTCGATGGGCATCTTGGCTCTTTCCACAGTTTGGCTATTGTGGACATTGCTGCTATAAACATTGGGGTACATGTACCCCTTCGGGTCCCTACATTTGTATCTTTGTGGTAAATACCCAGTAGTGCAATTGCTGGATCGAACGGTAGCTCTAATTTCAACTGTTTGAGGAACCTCCATACTGTTTTCCAGAGGGGTTGCACCAGCTTGCATTCCCACCAACAGTGTAGGAGGGTTCCCCTTTCTCCACATCCCCGCCAACATCTGTCGTTCCCTGACTTGTTAATTTTAGCCATTCTGACGGGTGTGAGGTGGTATCTCATTGAGGTTTTGATTTGGATTTCCCTGATGCCGAGTGATGTTGAGCACTTTTTCATGTGCCTGTTGGCCATTTGGATGTCTTCTTTGGAGAAATGTCTGTTCATGTCTTCTGCCCATTTCTTGATTGGATTATTTGTTCTTTGGGTGTTGAGTTTGATAAGTTCTTTATAGATTTTGGATACTAGCCCTTTATCTGATATGTCGTTTGCAAATATTTTCTCCCATTCTGTCGGTTGTCTTTTGGTTTTGTGGACTGTTTCTTTTGCTGTGCAAAAGCTTTTTATCTTGATGAAATCCCAATAGTTCATTTTTGCCCTGGCTTCCCGTGCCTTTGGCGATGTTTCTAGGAAGAAGTTGGTGCGGCTAAGGTCGAAAAGGTTGCTACCTGTGTTCTCCTTTAGGATTTGGATGGACTCCTGTCTCACGTTTAGGTCTTTCAACCATTGTTTAAAATATTCTTGACCATTCTGAAAGATGGAGCAGCTTGATGAGAGATGGCTCTTTAAATAAATGTAAAATTGTTTTTAAAAATTGATGCTTCCCATCCTGATTGCTTAACTGCATCCATAGCATGCGTAAACATGATTTGAGGATTAAGTGTAACATATGTCCAGCCAAGACAATGGAGGAGGCTTCAACTTTGTACCCAATTTCAATCACTTGTTTTCTTCCCATTGGTATTATCTTCCTATTTGCAGCCCTCATCGTGTATAACTACTTATTGACCTCCCAACTCCAGTGTGGACGCAGAAGCAATGGCACTGGAGAAGCTTCATGGGAAAAAAAAATCTCCTTGCAGCCTTGTTGTTACATTAGAGGAGTTTTACAATCCTTCCACGTTAGCAAGATAGGCTTCTGTGTGGAGGCCTTCTTACATTGCCTCCTCTCGTCTGGGAGGAAATATGGTTCTCCAGGGCCCAGATAAATACTTAAGGGCTCAGAAACTGTTCGAGCTGGAGAGATCTTAAAGGTCATTTTAATTAGCCCCAGCATTCCTAGATGCTGGAATGGAGAAGCACCATTGTGTAAGCTCTTTGTTTGAATGCATGAAACAACTCCAGCAACTCATCCTTGAGAAGGAAAAATTTTCAACAGATGTAAATGAAGGAACTCCCACTTTTGATGTGGTTGCCCTATGACTCCGAGCGGTACCTGTCAGCGGGTTTAATGTGTATGGCAGGAGAGCTCAGCCCAGTTTACATCTCTTACCAACTGTTAGTCGGTTCATTAGTCTCTCCCTGGAAATGTACCTTCTTAGCCCAAGGGGACAGGTTGGGGAGCTTTTGCAGAAGGATACGAGAAACTCTGGGGGACCCAGGCAACTAGCTCAGCCTCATCAACAGTGGGGGATCACGGGGTGACATATGCCACAGCCAGATCATTCTCACGTTGAAAATGCATAAAATTCAAAAGCCGCTATCAAAAGCAAATATATTTATGAGTTAATAATAGAAAACAGGTAACTTCTTATCTTCTGCAGTAATTTCCAATCTCCAGCGCCATATCTATTTCTGTAGGATACTGTAGGGGATGCTGTGGTGTGCCACCCAGATGCCCCTTCAGGACTGAGGAGTCTCATTCCTCCCAGTGGGAGTGCGGCTGGAGGTGGTAGCTGAGCACCAGCAGCTGACTCCGGGAACTGGCCCAGAGCCACAGTGAGCTGCCTTGCCCCAAGTCGCGTCCTTGCCAGGGAGGAGATGAGGACTCGTCCATTTCACTCCCAACGATGGCTTCTCCTGAGAGCACTCCTCAAGAAATTTCCTACCTGCTCCTTCTTGGAGTCTGCTGCCTCAGGGACCTGACCTAAGGTAGCTATATAGGACAAGTATTATTATTGCCATTATAAAAATATAGGACCGGAAGCTGAGAGCAAACACTTCTCCTTTCATAGCACTCATCATATTTTATTATTTAATTATATTCTCTCCCACTCCTATCAGAAACCTTCAAATTACTGAAACACTTTCTCAAAATGCATCAGCCCGGCTCCTATCCTGGAGATGCTACCAGCTCTATTAGGTCTGTGAGTGTGTTTTGCAACTCTGAGGGACATCCCTGTTTGAGAACACCTAGGTAGAAGGATCCAGTGTTTCTTACTCATTATTTCCCTCCAGCGCTTAAGACAATGCCTGGCATATGGCAGCATTCAATAAATGTTAAATTAACGAATGAATTCCCTAAACTCATGGATTGGTTCATAACAAAGGCCTAGCACTCCTGGCCCATTGCTTTCACTGCTGGAGGTATTTAAAAAAAAAAAAAAAAAAAGCCACAACTTTCTTAGCAATATCTTAATCGTCACTCCTTTGGCAATTGTTTAACTTCTTAAAATTCCTCTCAGCCATGGTAACAAAAATAAAACCACAAAAAAAGCTGCATGCTAATGGGCTCTCTTAATAATTTCACCACCAAATTATATTGTACACTCTCCACTGCCATCCCCCACTCCCGAGTCATCTGCGCTAGAAAGATGATAGATCCACATATTAGTCTCTGGTCGTAATGAACACATCCATTATAAAAGCAATAGTAACGGCAACAGGGATTATGTGCTTGGTGAAAACATCTCCAGTGTCTTGTAAACACCTCAGCCTTCAGGCAGCCCCCCTGTGGGCCTATTTACTGCCTCTACAATGCAAGGTAGCTACTGTCTAATTACA
The DNA here is from genome assembly GCF_003265705.2 of Callorhinus ursinus. NCBI lineage: Eukaryota > Metazoa > Chordata > Mammalia > Carnivora > Otariidae > Callorhinus > Callorhinus ursinus. The sequence continues at coordinate 22,848,749 of NW_027397065.1, read as the reverse complement.
CACAACTGGCTTGGTTAAATCCTGTATAATAATAATTAAAAACAATTCATATTTTTTTCTTTTACTCTCTTTATTAACTTTAAACTTTTAAAAGCCTCAGAGGTCCCTGTAGAATCAAAAGCTTATTAAAATATCAAGACATGAGAGCCTTTTCAAGTGCATATTATTACATTTGTTTTTGTTAACATGACAAGGCCCAAAAGAAACTCAGCAGACTTCTGTAGATCAAAAGAAAGGCGACATGAGAGAAACTGGAGCGTGTGTGCCATGTCACCCATAGTCATGCCAAAAACAGCAGGCCCCAAGGGGCTGCCCTCAGCGCAACCCCGATGGGCTGGACGACATCAAGGGAGAGAGAACACAGCTCGGGGAGCTGCCCCACCGTGGCTGCTTCCTCGGGGACACCTGCCTTGGCTCTGGGGGCTCTCGGCTGCCTTGCTTACCTGGCCCGAGGGAGCGGGGCGGGGCGGGGGGGGCGGAACGGGGCCAGTGTCAGATCTGTCCTGTAGACAGGAGGGCTGAGAGAGGGGAGGGGGGAGAAGGCGCCAGTCCCGGATGCCGGCGGCCGGCATACTCATACTCCGAGTGGACAATAGAAGGAGGTGGCTGCTTGGCTTGTGGGGAAATAAAGGAGTCTCACCTAGGTACATAAGCCCATGTGCACTTTCTGGGAACGTATACACAATGGACACTCCCTAGCCTCTCCATGGGCCTTGGGTAAAACCCTGTCCTCCAGGCCACGTACTTCCTTGATTCCTTTCCCTTTTTGGACACTCTCTTTGCTTTATTTCACCTCCTTCTCGGTTTGGGAGGTGAGGCATCAGGCTGAGTTGTGTACATGGTGGGATTGGGCGGCCGGCCTTCCCGGGGGTGATCTCAGTCCCCAAAGGCTCGTGGGTCAGCCCAGGTAAAGACTAGTTACTAATTCTCAAAGTGGACTCTTCTTGTTCCCTAAGCACACACAAAAATCCACATAATTGGTGGAGTATCAGAGCTTTAGACTGAAATGGTTGGAGTGGTAGAGAAAGGGAAGATTCCCTTGCTTATCCATACCGACTAATTAGCACTAAGTAATTTTAATTGGTCTCAGGAAGCAGAGGAGAGTGTGGGTCCGCATAGGCCACACATAGGCAATTACTATTCTGAGCAGAGAGGTAACATTATCTACTAAGCACCTTCTGCGGTAAGGCATTGCGCCAGGTGTCTCATACAAATGGAACCTCCTATTTGAGGTAGGGAACTTCGTTACTCAAAGCAAGTACGGAGAACAGCAACTACACTTAATATCTATTTATTACATGGATTAACACATAATCCTGACAATGAGGTCAAATTAATATTCCCATTTAGCAGATGTAGAAAGTGCAGCTCAGCAATTTGCCTGAGTCCTTGCTTCAAACACATTCCCCCGGCTGTCGGGTCTCCATATGCTCTCGGTTTCCCTCCTACCCATCCTTCACCCATTCCTCCTCTTCCTCCTCATCTCTTAATTTTGGAGTAACTTCTTCTCTAAATTTACCCCCTTAGTGATCTCACTGAACCCCATGGCTTGAAATACTGGTAACTCCCTCACTTCTATTTCTTCCTCCATATCCTCCCCCCATATATATATCCCGAGACTTGTCTATCCAACTGCCATTCAGCATCACTCATCTCTTGGGAGGTCTATTGGATATTTCCATCTTAACATGTTGAAAATTGCCCTCTTGATTCTCCCCCCACCCAAATCCACTTCAGGTAGGCCCTCTGCAGCTCAGTGACAGCAACTCCACACTTCCTGTTGCTCAGGCCAAAAACAATGGCACCATCCCTGGCTCCTGTCATTCTCTGGTACCCTATCCATCCTCTATGTTCAAAATATGTCTAATTTTGTACTTCTTGTCAGTCCACCAGTGTTCATACTCAGGTCTGAGCCTTCATTATTGCTTGCTTGATTTATTGCAGCGTTAACTAGACTCCCTGCCCCCTGATACTGAAGCTAGATCATGCCACTCCTTTGCTCAAAATCCTAAAACACAGACTCAGAATAAAAAAAAAAAAATTTTTCAAAATCCTTCAACAGCCTACAGGACCCAACATGACCTCCTATCTCCCTTACTTGCAGGACCTCATCTTTTTAAGTTCTCCCCTTGCTCCTTGAACTCTAGCCATCTGGTCTCCCACCTTCGTTCTGGCTGTTTCTTCTCCCTAAAATTCCCTCCAGAAATTCACCACGCTAATGCACCTTAAGTCTTTGTGCAATCACACTTTCTCAGTGAGGCTACTAGGACAGTGTGGCTTAGTCAATGAGATAAATACAGAAACCGAGAGTGTGTAGGAACCTTTATAGCCACTTGACATTGGCCTGACATCCATGCATATGGTCTCTTGAGCACGGTATAGGCCAGTCCAGGTATTGTTGTCCTGCAGGGTGAGTCACACGTGGTGTGAGCTTGCTCACAAGGTCAGGCGCGGTGGAATCATGCGTTGGTCTGCAATGGACTAGAATGTCCAGAGCTGCTTCCTTGTCATGGCAACTTTGAGAACCGGCTGTTCTGAAGAGCATGTGGGCACTGAGGAGATTGTTCATGTGAAACTGGGACTTGGAAGTTGGGGAAGAATTCTCTCTATTGTCTCCAGCAGACCTGACACTTTGAAGCTCCTGCCAGTTCATTTCTCCTTTCTTCTCTCATGTTATCCAGAACCTTTATTCCCTTTTCCCCCCTAGAAGGTTGAATGTGATCCACTGAGTTAACTCAGAGAGAGAAGGCGGAGAGGTAGAGTTAGAGACAAAGAACACAGCTGCTGCTTCTGTTAGTGAAACTGGGAATTAACTGAATTGGAGAGACTGGATAGAATTAGCAAGCTGTGGGATGGATCTGCTGGGAATTGGCTTTCTTCAAGCTGGTAGAGATGGGGATTTGGGAGGCGGGCTGGAGAGGGAAGCTCCCTGCAGACCTCAGGCGGGAGCATTCACTGTTCTTCAGCTGGAGCTGTGGTCCGGTTGGCTCCCCTCCCTGAGCCGAGGGGGATCCGTTTCCCCAGCTTTGCCACCTTCTCAGAATCCTCACCTCCGCTCCCCACAGCAGACATTTTCCTCCTTTTCTTTCTATCACCTGTGGTAAAGTAGTTATCTTGATCAGGGAAGCATGAAGGGCTCTGACATTTTAATTATCATCTGTCTCCTTGAACAACAAGAGTAAGAGGGAAAACAAATCCCTTAAGAGTTACCTGCTGGAGGGTTTTGCCAGGTCTCCTTTTACCCTACCTCCTGCAGAGTTAAGCAGGGGGGGGGGGGGGGATCTGGGCTGCGAGGTAGGGAAAGGGGGCCTATGAAAATGCAGAGTGTGTTGCCCGCAGTGTGGAACTGAGGGGGACCCCAGGAGGCTGGGTGTGGAGTGGTGTGAAGAGGCTCGTACTGAGCGCTGCTATGGATCATAAGCGAGTTACATAATTTCTCTTTGCTTCTGTTTCCTAATCTAAAAGTGGGGCTCATACCAATTTCACAAGACGGATGAAGGATTAAATGCATGCGCAAAATATACGTCGGCCCCTTAGCACAGAGACAGATGCCTTACAAGCGATGCTCAGACAAGGAGGCAGTGACAGCAGGTGCTCTCAGTGAGCTATGTTTGTGTGAATTTTACCAATTTCTGGACACCTTTTTCTCTCTGGCTCCCTCAGCGTGCCAGGCGGGATAAGCTTCACTTCCTCTCTCAAGTTGTCTACATCCTAATCCCTGAAACCTGTGAATTTGTTATGTTACTTGGCAAAGGCGAATTAAGGTTGCAGGTGGAATTAAGATTGTTAATCAGCTGATTTCATCGTGGATTATCCAGGTGGACCCAACGTAATCACAAGGGTCATTAAAAGCGGAAGCGGGCAGCCTACGAGGAGCGCAGAGCGATGCCATGTGAGGATTCAACCCTCCCGTTGCTGGCTTTGGAGATGGAGGGAAGGTCATGAGGCAAGGAAGGCAGGGCAGCTCCAGAGGCTGCAAACAGCAAGCAAAGGGATCCTTCTAGGGCCTGCAGAAGGAAGGCAGTCCTACCAACGCCTTGGGCTTAGCCTCATGAAATCCATTTCAAGCTTGTTGTTTTGAAAAACCACTCTATTTGTGGCCACGTGTGACAGCGGCAGTAGGAAACTAAAAGCCATCTCACTCTGCCTGGTGTTTGTAGACCTGCGCAAAGGCCGGCTTCTCAGGCTCTAGTTGGCAACTATTCAGCACGTGCTCACGGAGCTCTGGCTACATACACAGCATCGTTGCCCGGGCTGGGCGAGAAGGGAAGGAATGCAAGACGTCAGTCTGCTAGGTCTGACCATGGAACTGGAGAACATGGGCAGGTATAGATAGGTGCAATTTATGATACAAAGTGGTCGAAGACCTACTTGATTTAGCATCACTCATCTCTTGGGAGGTCTATTGGATATTTCCATCTTAACATGTTGTGTAATCTGTAAGACCTACAGGAAACAAGGGGGCCTTTGCAGCAGAGATAATGAATTTGAAGCGCTGGCTAGTATCTGAATATTTCACAGGCTTGACATTCATCTGAAAGAATGTATGTTGCATGATGTCCATTTGGAGGAATGCAGCTGGTTTGACATCCTGCCTTTCTGATTGGCAGAGATAGACAATGGGTAGAAGAGAAGAGGTGTCAATGCCATTGCTTCTTAGCTGACAACCCTGGGATACGCCCCTTTATCCTCTTCATCTATAGAATGTGGAAGGTACCCAGAGGAATTTTTATAAGTATTAACTAGACATGACCTGTGCAAGTACTTTGTAAACTATAAGGAACACATACAAATAAGCTTTTTGCCTCTAATCTCTTTTGTAAAAGTTGGTAGCCCATATCCAACTGGCATCCTCAATAGTTAGGCATAAAAGCTAATGCAATCAACCTCTGGCTTAATCCACAAACTGTCAGATAAAGACTTGGGGGTGCTTTTGGGAAATTGTTAATTACAAATAAATAGCTTCTCTCCTATAGCCAGGCATCTCTGTAAACACTGGAACAGGGCAGCTTCTAGAAGAGCACTCCTGAGAAATAGAAACCATTTGCTCAGGATCACAGGGTAAGCAATGCATAGCACAGGGTGGGAAAAGGCAGGGCTTTGAGGAGTCTGTCTAGTTATGAGATTGCCTTCACGAATGCTGGGACTTAAGGAGAGCATTCACTGTACATTCTCTGGGGGTGTAAGGATGTATCTGGTACTGGAGCATCAGAGTTTATCTTGCAAGGGAGTACAGATAAATCCCCAGGGACTGGACTCCAAGGCAGTGTCTGGTCTGACACCTATTTTTATTTCTTCCCTAGTTTGAGATGGTACAGGTGTGCAGGCCATCAGTTACCCTCAGACCTTCCCAACAGTCCCAGAGTTCCCCACAAGGTCATCATGAGGAGCAAATGAGCTGAGGCCTAGAGAAGAGTTCTGCCAGCTAGAGAGCAGTGTCTGTCAAAGTGTGGTTCCAGAGCAGTAGCGTCGCCTCTCAAGGGTGCCTGGGTGGCTCTGCTGGGTAAGTGTCTGACTCTTGGTTTCGGCTCAGGTCATGATCTCAGGGTCTTGAGATCAAGCCCTGCATCGCCCTCTGCACTGGGCATGGAACCTGCTTAAGATTCTCTCCCTCTGCCCTTCCACTGCCACCCCCCACTCCCACTCATAGGCACATTCTCTCTCAAAAAAATATATGCAAATTCTCGGCTTCCACCCCACACCACTGAGTCAGAAATTCTGAGGTGGTGTCCAGCACTCTGTCTCAACAAGCCTTTCAGGTATGCTGTGCCTGCTACTGCTTTAGAACCCCTGCTGTCCAGTTACACCATTACCTCTTTTCCAAAGGTTTCCTGGCACCTCTACCTCCCCACCTTTGTGAGGTAGGGCTCTTCTGGGATCCCTGTAAGAGAACCAACAGTCCCAATTACGTCACTGAAAGTTTCATGTTACCTCCAAACCCCTTTGTTGCAGGAAAATCAGGGGGGTTGGTCTTTCTAGAAGGGACTTCATTAATGCTGTGGCTCTCGCTCACCAGCTCCTCTCCTGCCGGCCCCTCCATCTCCTCTCAAGACCACAGCTCAGTTCAGACCCTTATTGAGCCTATTGCTGCCCATGGAAACCTCTTTGATCAGTGGGAGGTAAAGAACATTGGCTTAGCATGCCCAAACTGATTCAGCACTGGCTCCATCCAACTATCCATTCAGTTCTTCATTCATGTGTTCCTCTTTGTCTATACTCCGGCAACAAACACTTATTGTGCAAGATGTCAAGGACACAGAGATAGCTTAGCAATTTACTTGACCAACTGTCTGAGCTTTCCCCTCCATAATTAAAACAAGAATTCTAGCAACCTCTTCATAGAGCTATGAGGATAAAATGAAATCACAGCTAAAAAAGCAAACACCGCAGGTCTGGCATACTTAACAAATGTTTGTTTTTCACATTGTGTCTCTCCCCTCTGATTTCTGCTGCTACGCCACCATAGTCAGGCACTGATTATGTCACTCAGCCACTCAAAGAACTTGGGGGTGCTTTTGGGAAATTGGCTCCGAAGGGCTCTCATTATTTAGTTGCCTGAGTGCCCGCTTCTCAGCCCTGCACTGACAGTCTTCCCCTGTGCTTTAGACACACCCTATCAACTCATTGATCCCTAAATGCTCTCCATTTTCTGTCATTGCCATCTGGAACGTAGCCCGTGCCTCGTCTTTCCCACAAATACCTTCACAAAGTATTTTGGATATCAGTGGTTCGAAGTCCTTCCTGGTCTCCTTAATTGGATAGGAATATGACCCTTAACCTATTTCATCTTGTATCTCTTCCTGTCTTGGGGAGCATGCTTATTCTAGTATTTCTGCAGGACCTACATACAAACCTCGGGGCAGGAAACACATGAAGCCATCATTATAAAGCACAATGACGGAGATAGGTACGGGAACCTATGGCCATTAAGACACTAGACCCATCTTCAGAGGAATAGGGAAGGCTTCCAGGAGACGAGTACACCTAAGACCAGGTGGAATTTTGCAAGCTAAAGGATATTGGGTAACGTATTCTCAAAGGCCAGCACCAACTCAAATGCCTACAGGTGTGAGGAAGTTAACAAGTGCGTGAGGTAGGCAAGGTATGAGACACAGCAGACAGACCATGCGTGGTCGGGTCTAAAGGGGGCAGGACTCTTCCAGTGCAGCCTCATATTTCCTGGTAGGAATGCACACTCTGGTTGCCAGGTTGTCAAATTCTGTAACAGGAGGCCGAACTTCTGAGAATTTTCCAGCACATGTCCTTCCCTACCCACGCTCCTGCCCCCGTGGCTCCAGTACCTGCTCCATGGACGCTCATTCCAGGATTGGTAGGGTTCTTTCCAGAGCCTCTAGTGGGATTTACTCTGATACCACAAGTATCTGGGGAAGTACAATGGATTTCATAGCCAGGGGACTGTGAGTATCCCAATTTTCCTCACCATTTTAGGTAATGTTAGTTTATTTCTTGATTGTGGCAAATTATACAATGATTCTTGTGACCCGATAGATGTACAAGTAATGGGTATACTTCTAATTTTAATATATGAATATTAAGATCAAGACTGTTAGGAGAATTGTTTTCCAGGTAACACTGTGTATTAAAACGTGGCACTGTTACTAAACATAAAGGTAGAGCTATCGCTAAGATAAAATTTCTCGGATTTTCACCTTTAATCTTGCTTTGTTTTTAAAGTGACATTTTGAGAGAATGCAGACTTGTTCTAAAATGCATCCTGCATGCACACACCCTCACAAGTTTGCACTTGTGTATGAAAAGATCCTGGGGCCTGTTTACCTGAGATTATTTTTTACTCTCTGTTACTTTGATTGGCTTGTCTTGCAATCCAAGGAAACTCTCAGCAGCTTATGTATCTTGAGTGATTACAATGACTTCATAATAGAAATCGTACAATTTTCACATTGATGGCTGTGTTAATTAACTTCTGAAAAGTATGAAAATTTTTGTGAGAAAAATATTACAAAAGGTTGTTTATCCCCATGAAAATTTTAGACTATGTTTGTTGAAATATCAGTCAGAAACCATGTGAGGCTTACGAAGATAAAAGAGTTCTTTAAATTCTGGTCTGTTTATTTTTTCTCAGCTAAATTGCTTCTCTACAGCGAATGCTACTGACAAAAAGGTGAAAATAGGCCAAGAAGCACCATGGAAATTAAAAAAAGCCCAGAGTGCTCTTCTTAATAGAAGGTATCCTCCATGTGTCCAGGATTTTCAAAAGTGAATGAATCCAGTGTTGTATAAAATGGTCCCATGCAGTATTTAACTTCATGAGAATTTCTGCCTTGCAAATATTTTCTGGTTATTTTAGTGAAACTGTCACTCATGCAACAGCTTTGAACTAGTTAACTCCTGGATAGAAGAATACAGCTTATTTTGAAGGACAGGAAAAGAAAAACGCAAACCAGTTGTAAGCCACATTGACTTCTTTCTAGTTGTGAAAGATTTTTCAGCTTTTTAAGAGAAGAGAATTAGCATAAAGTATTTCCTGGGCATCTCTTAAGGTCGAAAACTGAAGAAAATTGAAATAATGGCCCCTGTGTTTGGCTTCCTTCCTCCATAACTGAAAACTCTTCCATATGTTTGCTTCCTTACCCCTCCTCACCTCCCCCCACCCCATCTCTTTTTGATTTCCGGGATGGCTGACCGTGTTTTCCTATCTCTGGCTGCTGTTGTTTGAGAACAGCAGGATGTCCACAGGAATCGCTCTGTGAGGACTCAGAATATCTCTGTTCTTTGGGATGTTTTGTCCTCATGTCAGTGATTAGAACACGAAGAATTTAGGGGGCTCAAACCATTTACAAGGGTACAAAGTGCATTTTGTCATTTGCATCCTGAGGTCCACATCCTTCTTCAGATTTCAAATGAGCCAAAAATTAAACAAAAAGAAAAAACCAGTTCTTTGAGCTGTGGTCAGTAATAAATGTGGCGTGGAGCAAGAAGACGGCGCCAGACCCACCCAGGGCCACTAGTTAGCATTCTCAGTAGTGCATTGACTGCTGCCTCTTTGGGCTCAAAAAACTGGACATGCCACTTGGGCCATAGCTCGGACTTAGGTATAAGGAATGGACCAGGCCTGAGCACCTGGCTCAAATTAGAGCTTGTTAAGGGGAAGCTGGGAAACACATTGAACAGACTTGCCTCATACCAGGCATGATTTAAGGCTGAAACCCACTTAAGCTCCTTATTTCACCCAAAATCAGGACAGTCATTCGAATTTTTTAAAATTTTAATTTTAATTTTTATTCCAGTATACTTAACACACAGTATTATATTAGTTTCAGGTATACAATATAGTGATTCAATACTTCCATACATCACCTGCTGCCCATCACAACAAGTGCCCTCCTTAATCCCCATCACTTATTTCACGCATCCCTCCACCCACCTGTCCTCTGGTAACCATCAGTTTGTTCTCTACAGTTAAGGACATGCGTTAGAATTTAAAACCCTATCAAACTCACTATGTAAGTTCTTTTGTGAAGGCAAGGACCCTAAAACTCCACATCCCCAATGCACTCTATGCTCAAGTTTAATTCCTACATCTAAAAGTAAACTGTTTAAATGATAGACTCCAGCATTTTCTGTACCTATTGCCTACTAACTCCTAGTTAGTTGATTTTCTTATCTCCATTGTGTTCATATATGATCTTAGATTTGGTCGTCGTCTACTTAAAATTGTTCTTCAGGAGTGATGTGGAGTCAGTCATTTCTACCTTAGTGAGAATTTAAAACAGGTATATAGCTTCTCCCGGATATTGCTATTCATCAGTAACAATAAGTATGCAGAGGCAAATTTCAATGGTAAGAAGGTCTAACATTCAAACAGGACTAAGAGTGAACTTAGATCAGTCATAAACATTTTAGTCCTCTGCCCCAACCATTCTCAGTTAGGGACCTGACATCCTCCTCTGTTGCTGGAATAGCCTTGAGTGGTCAGTCATTAGTGTGATGGCTCTCTTGCTGTTTCCACCCAACCATTTAGAAGTTCTATGCTATTTCCCACATCACTCCATAGAAATCCTCTCCCTTGCAATGTACAAATTAGGTAACTTACGGTCTTCAAAAAGGTACAGTAAAACTTAAAGAGGCCTGAAGGTCAAGGAGCTAAGATTCACAAATCGCTTCTTCTGCCTTTATAACGTGGGTTGCCATGGTGATGGGAATGTGGAAATTAGGAAAAGTCAAGGAGATGCAAAAAAAAAAAAAAAACCCAAAAAACAAAAGAAAACCTTGGTGATGTTTCCTCCTGAGTCCAGCCTGAACCAAGATATTGCTTGAGTCTCATTTTTCTGGTGAAAGGTGGTCAGTAAACACACTTGGATTCTTCGTCCTATCATCTCTACCTTCTCTGTGCTACCCTGAGACCCTAATAGGACCGGTGCTACCAGAGGGCTGGTGCTTCTGTGGTTTGCATGTTAAATCTCATTTTTAATTGTGAAATGAAAGACTGTTGGAATTTCAAGCTTCATCAAGTATGTGGATGATTTTGGTAAGGGTCATGCAGTAGTGTGCTTGACACTGTATTGTACAGTGGGTAAGGTAGACCTTGTTGCTCCATCAGGATCCATAGCAAGAGGGGAGGGAAAGAAGAATGAGTCTTTCCTTGTTGTTGTTGTTGTTGTTGTTGTTGTTTTCCTAAAGGGTGGAGAAATAAAACCTTTGAAATATTTTTCAATGACTCCGTATTCTCAGTTGAGGGCCCCAAATCTCTTACGTAGAGAGATGGCCAGAACCCCCAGTCACAATTTCATTGACCATTTGCTTATAGACACTCCAGGTTCACAAGGGAAATGCTAAGCAAATGCACATATTTTACGACTAGAGGAATTTGACTGCAGAGGGCTCCACGGAGACCTTGGCCCTGGGGAGCTGGAGGGCCCACGGTCTGTGGATCAAGCCTATCACTTAGAGCTTCATACTTGGGTTGGTCCTCCAGATCTTACTAGTCAGAAGACAATAAAAGGCAGAAAATGGTAGATACAAGAGCAAGAGACAGCTGTGTTCTTCCTAAAGTCTAGAGTATGTGGCCTCTGCCACCTACTCCATGGGTTCTGATACCTGAAGCCCATCTTATACCCACCAGGTTCTTTATAAGGGAGAGAGGGAGGGCAGCAGTCTTTGTCACAAGCTGGAAGAAGTCTGCCTTGTCTCGTCATACCAACTCTGTGAGAGGGCATGGAGGGACTCAGGGATGGAGATAAAAGTTTTTAGAGAAAAATCCAAAGAGGATATGTGTGTGGACAAATGAGCTTTAAACTTCTTGGCCTGCTTGGATGCCCCAGTCCCCAGAGTCTATCGGCCTAGGAGCATCTGGGGTCTTGTTCAACATCACTGACCCTCCTGGTCCTCAAAACTCCTTCTGGCCCAGAGCAGTTTCACAACGCCCAGTGCCTACATGGCCCAGGCATGCAATGTCAGCATGTGAAAAGGCCCATGGAGGGAGTTGGGGGAATTAGAGTGTGCAGTGGGAATAGCTATTCAGGTCTAGCTGATGATCATCATGAGAAAATGCAATGCCAGATACTCCAATTTTTAAAGTAAAGCTACGAATTCAGGTTTTTATGGAGATCTCTCATTCTTAGAACGCTAGCTCCATTTAAAACACAAAAACACTTTATACCAGATATAGGTGGATGGTCAGTAACCAATGTTTTCCCTGAAGCTTACCCATGAAAACACCACTATCCAACGTTGAAAAGTAAGTTTGGGAAACTCAAGACAGAGCATATTACTAGCATGTGGAGAAGGCCATGCAGGAGCTTATGCCTCGGGACACCCCAGCATAACTAAAGCAGAGCACAGTCCCAAAAACCTATAGGTACAATCCAATTGCTTCTTCCTATTTTGGTCCAGGCTGCCATCATCTCTTGCTTCGATCACTGTAATGATCTCCTAAGTCATCTCCTTGTGTCTGTAATTGTCCTTTAGCTCAACACTGCCATCAGAGAGAGCTTTTCAAAGCATGTTAAGTCCTGTCTCTCCTCTGCTAAAAACACTGCAGTGGTTCCCATTTCACCCAGACCCAAAGCCAAAGGCCTTATTATTGCCCACAGTGTCCTTGGTGTTCGGGCCCCGTTCTTCTCTGACTTCATTTCCTACTCCGCTCTCGCACTCTTGCTCTCGCTCTTTCTCTTCATGCACTTCCCAACTTTGGGCTTTGCACTGACTCAGATACTCTTCGCCCTAATATCCATACACTCCCTTTAATGTAGAAGCCTGCCCTGATCACTTGATTTGGAATTGTCATTCACTCCTCCCCGGCAGTCCCTATCCCCTTTACTCTGCTTTGCTTTTTCTTTTTATCCATAGGGTACATCCCTTCCATCATAATATATAACTTATTCTGTTATTTATTGATGATCATTTCCCACTGAAATATAAGCTCCATAAGGGCAAGAATATTTTTTTTTTCACTTATAGATCTCCGGTACATAACCAAGTGCTTGCATAAAGTACAGTGGAAACACTATGTCTTTGTTGCGAATTAACGAATGAAAGCAATTACGCTTGGAAACCTATTTCCGCAGAAGTCCCAGTGCCCTAACAGATCGTAATGCTGTGAAGAATAACAGGTGCACCCTGGGGCCTCTTGTGTGGCTGGATTGAATCTGGAGATTCAGTGGCTCTTGAACGTGTCAAGGACCATGGGCAATGAGTGGCGAGAGAAAACAACAGGCTTCTTGAGTTTTGCTCTCGTGGAGGTGCTACGGGAGCAGACAAGCCTGGAAGAGCTTGGTCTGAAACAGCGTACAAGGAGCAGAGCCCCACGCTCGCACTGCCTCTTTGAAATCTGGTTGAGGATGACATCTCCTTGGCAAAAGCTCAGTCCCCACAGTCCTGACTAATGTTCCGTTAAGGCCTTGAGGTAGCAAAACCATTTCTCCTAGGAGCTCGTTTGAGCCCCGGCAGAAAGACAGGCAATTTATCCCTGTGTGCTGGCAACTGGCCTCTCCTCAACATCTGTTCCTTTCATTTTTCCTGTTACCACACACATGCCAATTAATTTTTGACTCCATTAACACATACTTCCTGCCACATCACCCACCATCCCTGCTCTCTTCTCAGTGAGCTTCCTTCAGACCTACCCTTGGGAGAGGGAACATTCACAAGGCATGATCCCAAGTCAACTTTACTGAGAGAGCTGAGGTATCAGTGGAATCTTATTTCATCCTCAGCCCACTACACACTTTTTGAATAAAAACTACACACAGCACAAGACATAGCTCACTGGCAGGACTTTTAACTTGAAAACATGAATGTGTACCATCGCAGGGAGGCCCTACCCCTGACTGAGACTGCCCTCCTAACACCTACCCAACCTCATCCCACCTAGAGAAAGCCTATGGTTGATGACTACTTGAGGAAGGGCCTGAAAGCCAGCCAGAGGCTATAAGGTTTGGCAAAGGAGGTGGCAGGGAGCTGACCTGTGAGAACAGAAGACAGGACTTCATTACCTTGAGGTCTGAGAGGACAGCTTTCAGCCTCTGGAGCTCCTGAGTGTTAGGAAGAGAACCAGATTGAATCACTTTAGTGGCCACAGTGGCAGAGGAAGTCAAAACTTCAAGGTTGGCATGCTTGGGTCTTTCATTTGGGCTGGTCTCACGTTCTCCCCAGTTATGGTCACATTAGTGACCCTCCCTCCAGGCCTTTCCTCACTTTATGCTTCTACCTCCCAACCCAATACCATTCATCTCAAAAGCTAGCCATATGCCTCCCTCTTTTGTGGACCCTTCCTGATTAATCTTATCCAATAAATCCAACATCTAGAGATCGCCGTGACTCCCTCATCTCCTTGCCATACAGCTTAGCATTCCATGTACTATTTCGTACATATCGATTGTTGCTCCTACCACCTTATCAAATCCTATCCTCCATAATATAATGCTGTTACAATAATGTTGAAGTGAGGACCTCAGAGAGATCCAAGCTCACCAGCAATGTGATATTAAGGAATTGGGGTATGGTTTCAGTGTGGAGAATAATGATACCCACATAGAAGGTGTGTACCCAAGTGATTCCAAAATGATCCACTCAATCAAGGAAAGATAGTATTAGAACTTCTACTTACATTTACTTTTCAATTTCATCGTTTTAAGATTTCTATTGTGTAATTTATACTTGCATTATATTAGCCAAGTAGTATAGGTGCACATAATTTATAAATAAGTTAATACACATATATTAGAGGGGCTAGGTCAAAGTTATGTTAGAAGAGTGTGTGCTATCAAAAAATCTTTGAGATTACTGGCATAAAAGTCCAAACAGAAAAATAGACCTCTGGATCTGTCTACATATTCCTGGATAAAGTAAAAAGATTATCTGACTTCAGAAGGAACCAATCTGATGTATTTGATATATTTATCATACAGTGTAACTCCAAACCATTTGCATTTCTTGCTATGGTAAGTGTATTGGCTTTTGAGAAACCTTCCTTTTTAAAAGTGTGGGTTCTAAGATTCTAAATTATAGCAGTTTATTGACATTTATGAATTGTGGGGCCAGAAATAGCAAATCTTAATCTCTGAATAAGGGTAATCAACAAGTTTAAACTAGATGGTTCCTCTCAAGTCCTGAATTACTAAATGCTGCTTTCTGGCTGTGAGGATGGGTGTGTAAAGGAAGAACCAAGTGACAGCCATGAGACAGGCCTAAGAAATTGACCCAAGAAATGTTACAAATTTCACGTAATCTCATTTTGTAGTAAAGGGTTAACCACCAGGCCTGGGTTGTTGACACTCTTCATATTCTAAAGAAAAAGAAACTGGTCCTTGACTGGTTCCCCTCCTGGGACCTAACTACTAAATCCTTAGGATATCCTGCTTGATAAGAGGCCCTTTGTGTACCTGGGGCCTTGGGCCACGCCAGATAGTTTATGCTAATGACGTGATCGATGGTGGGGGCCTTGGGCCATGTTGTATCAGTTTGACCTTGGGAGGGGTGGGGTACTCCAGGCCCACATTACCAATCCCCCCCAATGGTAAACCCTGGACGCCAAGGCTCAGATAAGCTTCCCTGGTTGGCAATACTCTGTACATGTTGTCACATATTATTACTGGGAGAAATAATCATTGTCTGTAAACTCCACCGAGAGAGGAAACTTGTACCTGCCCTATACTCCTTTTCCTGATTTTAATGTGTATCTGTTCCCTATAATAAGCTACAGCCATATGTAAAACGGCTTTTCTGTGTTCTGCATCCTTTGAATCATTGAATTTGGGGCAATTCTAGCACAGTGATGACAGTATCTATGGTGGGGATCATCATCTATCATATGATCTTATTGCATGGAATAGAAACATGAAGCTCAGAAAGGGGAAGTGACCTGCCCTAGGTTGCACAGCTGGGAAATAATAGAGGGAAGGATCCAAATCCAAGAGTGTTGGATACTGAAATTTGTCCTCAGATTTCCTGCAATCAAATACCAGTTCTGCCACTTATACTAGCTGTGTGACTTTGTCCAAATTCATGTTTCTGTGGCTTCAGTTGCTTCCTCTGTAAAGCAGGGATGATAAAAGCAGCCTCAAAGGGCTGTCGGAGTTGTGAGGATAATGAGACAGTGCATGCAAAGATATTTAGAAGAGTGCCTGGCATATGGTAAACACTTAGCAGTTATTAGTTTATGTAATTATGATGATGAAAGCAGTACTTGAGACTAGATTTATTCCAAACTGAAGAAACAGGCCACTAGCTATGTGAGTGTATATGCGCAAATATATACATTTCAGCTATTCCTAAATCTCATCCCTGCTGCTCCTCTACGCAGTCATTTATTTTTATGTGTTTTGGTCCCGGCTAATCCTATCAAACTAAAGAGAAAGACCTGGGTTCTCTGCTCTTTCTCCTGTGAGGGGTAGCTTCCATTGCCAAAGGCAGCAATCTTGGCCTCAGGCTGAAGTTGATGCTGATGGCAGAATGGACAGAAAGAATCTCATTTCTCTTCCTCCTTCTTTTTTTTTTTTGTATAATTGATATATAATATTGCATTAGTTTTAGGATATTTATATATATATTGGATATTTATATATATTGCAAGAATGATCACCACAGTAAGTCTAGTTAACATCTCTTACCACACAGTTACAAGAAGTTTTTTTTCTTGAGATAAGGACTTTTCAGATATACCCTCCTAGCAACTTTCAAATATGTAACAAATTATTATTAACTGTAGTCACCATGCTGTATAGTATATCCCCGTATCTTAATTATTTTGTAACTGGAAATTTGTAGCTTTTGACCACCTTCACTCATTTTTCGCATCTCCCACACTCTACCTTCGGCAACCACCAATCTATTCTTTATATCTATGAGCTTGGTTTGTTGTTGTTGTTTCTAAATTCTACATATAAGGGGCGCCTGGGTGGCTCAGTAGTTAAGCGTCCGCCTTCGGCTCAGGTCATGATCCCAGGGTCCTGGAATAGAGCCCCGCATCTGCTTCTCCCTCTCCCACTCCCCCTGCTTGTGTTCCCTCTCTCGCTGTGTCTCTCTCTGTCTCAAATAAATAAATAAAAATCTTTAAAAATAAATAAATTCTACATATAAGTGAGGCTATCATATCAGTATTTTCTTTCTCTGTCTGACATATTTCACTTAGCATAATGCTGTCACGGTCTATCCATGTTGTCATAAATGGCAGAATTTCATTCCTTTTTATGACTGCTATATATATATATAGCATATATATATATATCCATCTTATATATATCCATCTTTTATATATATAAAGGATATATATATCTCTATCATATATATATATATATATATATATATATATATATATATCTCCATCTTTTTTAACCATTCATCTCTCAGTGGATGTTTGGGTTGTTGCCATATCTTGGCTATTGAAAATATGCTGTAAAATATTCAAGGGGCACCTGGGTGGCTCAGATGGTTAAGCGTGTGCCTTCGGCTCAGGTCATGATCCCAGGCTCCTGGGATCAAGTCCCACATCGGGCTCCCTGCTCCGCGGGAAGCCTGCTCCTCCCTCTGCCTCTCTCTCTCTCTCTCTCTCTCTCTGACTCTCATGAATAAATAAATAAAACATTTAAAAAAAATAAAAATAAAAATAAAATATTCAAAACATGAGATGCATATATATTTCAAATTAGTGTTTAGTTTTCTTTGGATGAATACCCAGAAGTGAAATTCTGGATCACATGATAGTTCTACTTTAATTTTTTGAGGAATGTTCTACCAATTTCCATAGTGAATATACCAATTTACACTCTGACCAACACTTCATAAGTGTTCCCTTTTCTCCACATCCTCACCAGCACATGTTATTTCTTGTGTTTTGATAATAGGCATTCTAAGAGGTGCGTGGTAATATCTCATTGGGGTTTGATTTGCATTTCCCTGACCATTAGTGATATTGAGCATCTTTCCATGTACCTGTTGGCCATCTGTATGTCTTCACTGGAAATATGTCTATTCAGCTCTTCTGCCCATTTTTAAATTGAATTGTATGAGTTTTTGTCATTGAGTTGTAGGAGTTCTTTATATATTTTGGATGTTAACCACTTATCAGATAAATGATTTACAAATACTTTCTCCCACTTCAGTAGGTTATCTTTTCATTTCAGTGATGGTTTCCTTTTGGGTGCATAAGCTCGTTAGTTTGATGTAGTCCCATCTGTTTATTTTTCCTTTTGTTGCTTCTGCTTTTGGAGTTAGATTCAAAAACTCTTTGCCAAGAGCAATGTCAAGGAGCTTACTGCTTATATTTTCTTCTAGGAGTTTTATTGTTTTAGGTCTTAAATTTAAGTCTTTAATATGTTTTGAGTTAATTTTTGTGTATGTTGTAAGATAGTGGTGGAGTTACATTCTTTTGCATGTGGTTATCAAGTTTTCCCAACACCACTTATTGAAGAAACTTCTTCCCCTTGGCTCCTGTGTCATAAATTAATTGTCCATATATCTGTAGGTTCACTTCTGGGCTCTCCATTTTGTTCCATTCATCTCTTTTTTTTTATACCAATACCACAGTGTTTTGATTACTGGTTTGAAATCAGGGAGTATATCATGAAACTCCAGCTTTGTTCTTTCTCAGGATTACTTTGGCCATTAGGGATCTGTGTGGTGCCATACAAATTTTAGGACTGTCTGTTTTATTTCTGTGAAAAATACCATTGGAATATTGATACGGATTGCACTGAATTTGCAGGTTGCTTTGGGAAGTATGGACATCTTAACAGTATTGTTTCTTCCAGTTCAAGAGCATGGAATATCTTTCCACTTATTTGTGTCTTCTTCAATTTCTTTCATCAGTGTCTTAGTATTTTAAGTGTACAGGTCTTTTACGTCCTTGGTTAAATTTATTCCTAAGTATTTTATTATTTTTGCATCCAGTTGTAAATGGAATTGTTTTCTTTCTTTTTGATAGTTTGTTATTAGTGCTTAGAAATGCAACTGATTTTAGTGTATTGGTTTTGTATCCACAACTTTACTAAATTTATTTATTTGTTTTAATAGTTTTTTTTTTTTTTGGTGGGGACTTTTGGGTTTTCTAAGTATGTCACCTTTAAATAATGAAAGTTTTACTTCTTCCTTTCCAATTTATTTCTTCTTCTTGCCTAATCGTCCTGGTTAGGACTTTCAATACTATGTTGAATAAAAAAGGTGAAAGTGGGCATCCTTGTCTGGTTCTTGACCTTTTTGCCATTGAGTATAATGTTAGCTAGGGGCCTGTCATATACGGTTTTTATTATGTTGAGGTACCTCTATACCCACTTTGTTGAGAGTTTTTATTGTAAACGGATGTTGAATTTTGTCAAATGCTTTTTCTATATCTATTGAGATGATCATATGATTTTTATCCCTTACATTTTAATATGGTGTTATATTGATTAATATGCAGATGTTTATCAATCTTTGCATCCCTCAAATAAATCCCCACTTGATCTTGGTGTATGATCCTTTTAATGTACTGTTGAATTTGGTTTGCTAATAACTTGTTGAGGATTTTTACATCTGTTTTTATCAAGCATATTGGCTTGTAAATTTCTTTCCTTGTGGTATCCTTGTTTGGTTTTGGGTTCAGGGTAATGCTGGCCTTGTAAAATGAGTTTGGAAGTGTCCCTTCATCTTGCATTTTCTGGAGGGATTTCAGAAGGATTGGTATTAATTCTTCGATTTTTTTTTTTTTTTTTGCATAATTGAGCAGTGAAGCAGTCTGATCCTGAACTTTTTTTTTTTTTATTACTGATTGAATCTTTTTACCAGAATTTGTCTATTCAGATTTTCTATTTCTTCATGATTCATTTTTGGAAGGTTGTATGTTTCTAGGAATTTGTCTATTTTTCTCTAGGTTGTCCAATTTGTTGGTATAAAAATGTTCATAGTAGTCTCTTATAATCCTTTGTATTTCTGTGGTATCAGTTGTAACTTCTCCTCTTTCATTTCTGATTGTATTTATTTGAGCCCTTTATTTTTTTTTCTGGTGACTCTAGCAAAAGGTTTGTCAATTTTGTTTGTCTTTTCAAAGAACCAGTTCTTCCTTTCATTAATCTTTTCTATTGTCTTCGTGGTCTCTATTTTACTTATTTCCACTCTGATCTTTGTTACTTCCTACCTCCTAACTTTGGGCTTCATTTATTTTGCTTTTTCGAGTTTTTGAGGTATAAAGTTAGGTTGTTTCAGATTTTTTTCTTAAGGTAGGCATTTATCACTATGTATCTCCCTCTTAGAACTTCTCTTGCTGCCTCCCATAAATTTTGGCACGTTGTATATCCATTTTCATTTATCTCAAGGTAATTTTTTAATTTCCCCTTTGATTTCCTTAGTAACCAATTGCTTGTTAAGAATCTAAGTTGTTGATGATGTTCTTGAGCCACTGAATTCTTGGATTCTACCCTACTTTTAGATTTCCTTTTATAAAAATAATACATTACATTGTTACTTCATCACTTTGACTTAGGGATTTTTGTTTATCTGTTCGTTTGTAACTTACAACTGAAAGCATCTTAACTAACACAACCCAACCCCCTCAGCTGACTTTCAACTTTGCTACTCTGTCCTGAAAATTCTAAAGACAAAATTTTCTTCCCTTCAGTCAACTAGGATTTTTTTAGATGCAGGAAAGAGAAAATCAATTCAGGCTTACTTGACCCTCAGTCAGTTACATTGTTTCACATCACAGAAATTTCCTGAAGTAGGATGAACTCTAAGTGTGGTTTGATGGGGTCTCCGGCTCCATTTCTCTTTGTCCTCCCAGCTCTTTTTCTTGTGTTAGCTTCATCCTCGTCTGTCCTTGCAAGGTAACTAAGTGGGTGATTCTATCTGTCACCCTTCCAGAAGCCATTTCCCACCCCTTCATACCTCTATACTAGGTGGAAATCTACTTTTGTTTAGTGTGTTATAGAGATCCCCTTATCCTCAGGGATCACGGTTCTGGGTCTGGTTTACAGGTAAGTGTGTAACCCAGTCCTTCTTTTAGGGTTGTTTGAGAATGATCCTTTTTAGTCCTGATGGGAGGAAGGCATGTGTGAGGAGAAATGATGCTTTGTGCTTTGTGTCCCCTCTGGCCCCTGCTGCTGAATACAAATGCATGAGGATGGATCTGCTGCAATAATAAGGCCAAGTGAATCATGGAGACTTTGCCTAAAAACCATCTCACTTAAGCCAGCTAACTCTTATCTCTGACTACTTGTTTTTTTGTTTGTTTGTTTGTTTTTAGATTTTATTTATTTATTTGACAGAAAGAAGGAGAGCTAGAGAGGGAACACAAGCAGGGGGAGCAGGAGAGAGAGAAGCAGACTCCTTGCTGAGCAGGGAGCCTGATGCGGGGCTCGATCCCAGGATCCTGGGATCATGACCTGAGCCAAAGGCAGACGCTTAACAATGGAGCCACCCAGGCACCCCTGATGTACTTGGGTTTTTTTTGTTTTTTTTTTTTTAACAATAACAAACTACTTTAATCAAGTATTTTGGTTGCTTTTCACTGAAAGCATTCTTGACTAGTACAGCCCCACCAGCAGCAACCGGGGTTGTGTGCTTCCTTGTTTACATCCAAGGAGACAGAACCTACTACTAACTGTACCCAATGATTAAAAGTCCTAAACCTCATTCTGATTGAACCATCAATGCACCAATCACTATGGCACTGGGGATGACATAGACCTGATTACCTAAGTCCGAAATGGAGTCAATCTCTACCAAGCCAAAAGTGTGGGGAGTGGGGAAGAGGGGATGAAGGGAGAATATGTAATGATTTGTAGGAATAAATCATAATGTTCATCACACACCTCCAGTCACATAAGCAAATATTAATAAGCACTGTGGTGGCCATGGAGGTGTACTACTCAGATGTTTCTTCAAAAGAACTTTCTGTGGACATATATTCAGTGGATGGCCTCCAGCTTTGGCACCTGTGGGCCCACCATGGTGTTTGTGCTAAGACAGGAGTATTAGATTCCAGTCATTCCTGCTCACTGAGGGTCTCCTCTATTGTCAGTCTTGCTCCTGTTGGCCAGCCTGAGACTTTCACAGAACAGCACTGTATTCTGAGGCTGCTCCTAATCGAGCTTTTGTCCCTCTCTCCTGTCAAAAGTGTCAGACTTGCATAATCGTCTAGGACCTCTGCATGCACCTACTCCTGCTCCTTCTTTCCTTTACTCTGGACAGGCATTTCCTTAGGACAGGCATAAATCCTTACATATCTAAATCTTTCATCACCTCTGTTCCTCACAGGCCCAAACTGATGCAAGCATGTACCAGATGGTTCAGTGCTACACATTTTTGAGCACATAATTGTCCTGAGAGTGAGTGCTTCTCTCCTGAGAGTGAGTGCCCTCTGATGGCCTCATTTGCCTCCCTAGTCCCAGCCCTGTGACATAGTAAATATTTTAGACTTTGAGGTTATATAGTCGTTATCACAAGTACTCAACTTTGTTATCACAGAGCAAAATCAACCATAGACAATATATAAACAAGTGGGCATGAACGTGTTCCAATAAAACTTTATTTACAAAAACAGGCAACATCCCTTGGGGCGCCTGGGTGGCTCAGTTGGTTAAGTGTCCCACTCTTGATTTTGGCTCAGGTCATGATCTCAGGGTCCTGGGGTCGAGCCCTGTGTTGGCGGCTCCTTGCTCAGCAGGGAGTCTGCTGGAAATTCTCCCCCACGCTCCCTTGCTCACTTGCTCTCTCTCTCTCAAATAAATAAATAAAAATCTTTAAAAAGAAAATGGGCAGCATCCCAACAGGGCCTACTGGCCATAGTTTGTTAACTCCTGATATAAAGGATTGATTGGAGGTAAAAAGAAAGTAGAGTCAATTACAATAGTTTAGATGAAAAATAATGGTTAGCTGATGTTGGTAAAGAAAACAAAATGAGGGCGCCTGGGTGTCTCAGTTGGCTAAGTGTCTGCCTTCAGTTCAGGTCATGATCCCGGGGTCCTGGAATCGAGCCCCGCATCGGGCTCCCGGCTCAGTGAGGAGCCTGCCTCTCCCTCTCCCTCTGCCCCTCCCCCTGCTTATGCTCTCGCTCTCTCTCTCTTTCTCTCAAATAAATAAATAAAATCTTTTTTTTTTAAAAAAAGAAAACAAAATGAAGGAGACAGTTGTCACTTTCTTCATACTATAAAATTCATACATGTTAATTTTTTAAAAATGAAATTTATAGGAAAATGCAAGGGAGAAAAAATTAGTCATAAAATGAGCCATTTTTTATGTGATTTCTTTCAGTAATTTTCTAATTTTCAGTAACTTGCAGTAATATTGCCAAATTCTCTTTAGTAGTATATTATCTTTACTCAATACTCTTATATTATTAACATGTCCTCATACCATTAAAAGATCTTTAAAGAATTATTTCTGATGGTTGTACAATATTTGACCGTGCATTCTGTAATTTAGTTATTCCTCTCTTCACATGTTTAAGATTGATTCTAGAATCTCAACAGAAAGGGAACTTGGAGATTAACCTTATAAAATCTGTTTTCATTTTTTTTTAAATACATCTTTGAATGATTTTACAAGTCTCCAATATTGGGGAAAAGTTTTAAAGGTCATGGCCTTTTAAGGAAGTCACAATAACATTGGCATATTCAAAACCTTGAGAATTCTGTAATAACAATGGAAACTCCTTACCTTTTTTTAACCCAGAATGTCCCAAAGACACTTGCTTATCAAATCATGCCTCCCTTTATTCTGGCCGAAGACCTATTGTATCCTCCAGGACTCTACTTTAAGGAAAACACTTTGGAAAAAACTGCTACAAGGCTTTTCCATCGCAAAATGAAATTAGAAGGCAAGCAGTGCTAGCAGAATGCAGTTCTATTAAAGTTCAAATGATGTGGTAGCTTTAATAGATAAACCTGGAAGACAATCAATGGATGTGAATATAATGCGCTTATTTTGTATTATTCCTAAAGAACCTTTTTATTGAAATTAGGAGATTAAAAATATGTCAAATAGAGATTATAGATGGCCCCTGAACTGAGGCAAGAAACGAATTTATGAATCCTGCCACAACTGCAGTCTCAAAGTAAATGAAAGAGTTAGAACTTGTCGGTTTAAGAGTTATAGATTTCTATAGTTAGAAGCAAATGATAAATGATGAGCATTGATAGGATAATTTCAGCATGGAACATAACAGCTGAATATTATTTATATTTTATTATATATCAAGGGTATTGCAGTGTTAAAATTTCATCTTGAAATATAAATCTAAAGACATATTAATCTGCATCTGCATTTCTGAAATAGTGAAATCCTCAAATGAAATTGGTACTTGGTGCATTTGTCAGTTCATTGATACTCTTGCCATTTTGTGGAAACAGAGAAAAGAGAAAGAACATTTTCTATTTCCCAAGGAGTTATGCTTCATATTTTTCATGAACTTACATTAGCAGGAACCAACTGAAGATTCTTTTGTTGGGTATAGTGATTTCAGCAGCTGTCTGTGAAAGAAAATGACTATTTTATAGCCAATGACAAAAATTAAGTCTGCATTCCTAAACACAGGAGATCATACAAAATACCTACAGTGACTTCACAAGAGGGCCAACTCCAGGTTATATCCTATTTAAACAAATTTTCAGACTGTACTATTAGAAGAAGGGGGAGTATAATAAAGAGTCTGAATTAAATATCATAAGACTTGCAAATGGAACCAAAAGCTCATATAACATTTCTAGTTTTAGAACTAGCCACCTTTACCATAAAAAGTTCAAAAGGAAAAAATAAATAAAAGTAGAGAACTACTTAGTCTTAACCCCCATAGAGAGTGTCCTTGACCTAGATTATTAGATAAGAAATGGTGAACTGGAAAACCATGTACATGTTTACACATAATCTTCATTCACATTTATATCCATGCATATAGATGCCAGTTGTATGTAAAAGATGTTTCCCAGCAACGCTGTTAGATTACAGTGTCACAGCAGTAAACTGACATGATCTCAACGAAGTCTGGAATGCTCAGCAATAGTTAAATCTGCTTTAACAGACATTCCATTAGCCTTACTAACTCATTGCCTAAGCTCTTTCAAGACTGAAATTCTGAGCCCATTTACATTTTATTAGTGTTAAGTGAGCTAGACTGACACATATATATATATATATATATATATATTTATGACTTCAGTTTACCAATCTTGTTCTAGATTGCGTTTTCCAAGTATTTCTTTTCTGTGTAGAGTGGATTCCGTTCACCTTCCTCTGATGGGACCAGATTGGCATTTCTAAAAGTCACCAGGCCTGTAGGAGAGAGTTTTGAGTTTATTATAGAGATAGGGATTATAGATTTTTCTAAATATTTTTAAGAAAAAAGGAAGTATCTACATGGAAAAATTGATCGTGTACTCTTTAGTCCTATATCTTCCATTTCTCCTCCTTTACCCCAAGGCCGTCTGATGATATCTGAGCATGGGAGGTCTCTGTCTCCCCATTTCCCTTGTCAAAACCACACACCATTAGTCTCCTCCTTCTCAGAAGGAGTGAAGTGTTTCTTTCAATATCATACGCCCATCCTACTTGGGGCTGGTACTATAATCTCCTGGAGTAAATTTTACTTTCAAAAGAGCTAAAAATTCATGCCTTTTAGTAATGGAACAGATCCCAAGTATACAAAATTAATGGAATATTGGGATTGGTTTTCTAAATTAAAATTACATTGCTATAGACCCCTGGTATGAACAGAGAGCATAGGTCAGCATTGTTTCCCTTTCATCCATAGGAAAGTAAAAGTAAACAAAATAAAATTTCAGTGAATATCATTTTCAGTGAGAAGATAGGAGACAGATATAACCAAATTCTAGGATACATATGAGGGGCATAAAGCTTCTAGAGAAAACATAGCAAAGATCTTTATGACACCAGGACAAGGAAAGATTTCATAGACAGGACACAGAAAACAATGAGAAAAAAATAATGAATTAGACTTCTTCTGAGTCAAAACTTCTCATCAAATTACACTGTTAAATAAATAAACCACACACAGGGAGAAAATGTTTGCCCTAGTTATATCTGGCATAGTGCTTATATTCAGAATATGTAAAGAACATCTATAATTCAATAACAAAATGCCAAATAATCCAATAAAAAAATGGGCATACCCAAAGTTAGCTAAACTTCAAGGTCTGAGGGCACAGTCTTCCACATCCACTCTCACTTCTGAAACCAATTTCAAGTTTGGTGGGGCGTGGTTTCCAAAACCACCTTCATGTTCAGTAATTCTCTGGACATACTCACAGAACTTACTGAAAGCTATTATACTCTTGGTTATAATTCATTACAGAAAAAAAAAAATACAGAAAATCAGCCAGAGAAAGAGACTGCTAAGGCAGAGTCTGGGTTAGTTCCACATGTGAGGTTTCTGTTGTCCCCAAGATACATTACCCTCCCAGCATTGATATTTGACAATATACATAGAATAGTGTCAATTTTGAAAGCTCATCTAAAGTTTGGGATCCATAGTTTTTATTTCATTGCATAGGCATGACTGATTGATTGCCCACATGGTTGATCTGAGCTTATAGGTGAACTGACTCCACATGACCCAAAGCACCCACCCTCTATTCATAAGGTTGATCTTTTGGTGGCCGGCACTCCTGTCCTAAACAAAGACACTCCTATCAGGTATAATAGATTACTCTCCAGAAAACAAGCACAAAGGCCAGAATTTCTCTTTGGTGACTTTTTTTATGACAAAGGGCAAAGGACCCTCTCTGCAAAGGAAGATATGTGATTGATCAATTGGTACACCAAATATTGCTCAAATCAGTAGGTAATCGGGGAAATGCAAAGTAACACCACAGAAACACTACAGTCCACTAAAATGGATAAAATGAAAATGACTTGACACCATGAAGTATTGTTGTGAGTGTGGACCAGCTAGAATTCTCATAGATTTCCTAGGCAGGTATAAAATTGTACAAAACCTTGTGTTACAAAGTTAAAAATACATATGATCCAGCATTCCACTCCAAATTAATGAATACATTTTTCTATAAAATGTGTGTACAAGAGTTTTCATACCAGCTTTAGTCATAATAGTCAAAACTAGGTACAACCCAAATGTCCATTAACAAGAGAATGCATAAGCAGCTTGTGGTATAGTCTTATAATACAACCCTAATTTTCAATAGAAAAGAATAAACTACTGGTTTACCCAGGAACATGAATGGCTCTTAAACAATTTATGCTGAGTGAGAGAGGCCAAATACAAAAAGAATACATAGTGTGTGATTCCATTTATACAAAATCATAGGACTGGCAAAACTAATCTATGCTGATAAAAATCAGAATAGTGGTTGACGTACAAGAAAGTGGGGTGGGAGAGGGTTGTGACTGACAGGGGAGAAACTCCAAGAAACTTTCTGGTGTGATGGAAATGTCCCATAACTTGGTAGAGGTAAGGGTCGCAAGTATAAAGTATAAGCCGTTGTCAACTCATCAGCTTGAATACTTAAGATTTGTGCATTTATTGTGTGTAAATTACACCTCAGTTTTAAATCCACTTTCTGAAAGTGAGACTCATCTAGAAAAAGACAAGCTATAAATTCTTTGTTTGGAGTGATGGATGGGAGCTGTGTATAGACTTCTGCTGGGCTGGTTTCAATTCAGAGAAAAAGAGGAAACTATACAAGTGGATAGTGGATCCAGAAAAATCCAACTCATTCAGTAATAAGAAATAGGAATAGGCCCAACATCAATATAAAAATTTTATTTTTTTAAAAAAGGCAGAAAATAGCAGCAACAACCATAACAGACTGAATTGTGTTCTCCCAAGTTCCTATGTTGAAGTCCCAATGTGACAGTATTTGGAGATAGGGTCTTTAAAGAAGTAATTAAAGTTAACAGATAATAAGGTGGGGTCCCTAATCCAATAGGACTGGTGTCCTGGTAAGAAGAGGAAGAGACACAGAGGAAAGGCCATGTGCAAGGAAGGGAGGGAAGCTTCAGGAGAAACCAAACCCATCAACCGCTTGATCTTGGACTTCCAGACTCTAGAATGGTAAGAGATAAATTTCTATTGTTTAAGCCACCTAGTCTGTGGTATTTTGTTATGATAGCAATGGTAAACTGATATACCACAGATGAAGAACATTCACAAATTCAAAATAATTTTCCATAGAGAATATGAATATGGTTATAAAATATTTTTCTATTTTTTTTTTATTTAAAGAAAAAATTGCCTCCAGGGAGAGCACAATAGAGAAATGCAAAAACTACAGAAAGACATGAGCCAACAGAGAGATGAAACGACTTGGCAGAATTAACAGAGGCATTAGAAGAAAAAGCAAAACTGTCATAAAAATAAAAATAAAATGGGAAGGATTCCAAGGAAGAAAAGACAATAAGAGAATATAAATTAGTAATGAGGGTGAAAAAAACTAGAAATTTTGGAAGAGGTAAAAAGCATTTGGAAAGAAAAATTATAGGTAGAGATAGATACAGGAGATAAGCAAGGGAGATCCACCAGCCAAATAATTGGAATTCAAAAATTATAAACTCAGTAATGGAAAAATAAATATTTGATGATCTAATTCAACGTTTTCACCATGATAAAAGCATGCATATAACTCTATCAATTGAATGGGCATCCAGTGTACCAGAGAAAATTGAGCCAAAATGGTCAAAAAAGAGACTTATCATTATAAAGAAATAGATGGAGACTGCTTCTGAGGTTGAGCTGAGGATGCCTTGCTATAAGAAAAGACAAGTTCTTCTTCTCAGATAACATGAATGTTACACATTCCTGCATAAGAACGTATCATTTTGCAAGGTGCTGAACTGCAAAGTGGCAGGGCTAGCTCATACCTGCTCCCAAGAGCCAATTGTTAAAAAGGCAGGAATTTTGCAAGCTAGTCTTTAAATCACTGATAGCCTGAAATTAGCCATTGTGCGAACATTTATACCGCGGAAATTGGTAAACACTACTAATCAGGGCACTTTCCCTCCCTCCCTCTGCTGGCTTAGCAGCACACCACTGGCTAGAAGTATTTAGTGTTGGGAGAGGGAGAAGAAGGCTTCCCGCTGAGCGGAGAGCCTGACGTGGGGCTCGATCTCCGGACCCTGGGATCATGACCTGAGCTGTAGGCAGATGCTTAACAACTGAGCCACCCAGGCGCCCCTACTTAAAATTCTTATATTCATAATTATAATTTATATTTCGCCTTTTAATTTTAATATATAATTTTAACATGTAGAAGAAAATTAATTTCTTTGAGAAATCTATGAAAACTAAATGTTTATGTTTGATTTAAAGTTTTTGATGAAAATGTATTCAAATTTCCTATTTGGTTACTATTACCTTTTACATTTAACACTTTAGATCATTTTTGGCAATAGAACAAAAATTATGTGAAAATCTTTTCTATTTTTGTCCATGGTTGCTAGAGGCTGGGGGGAGTAGGAAATGGGGGGGATGTTCTTAGTGGGTGTGGGCTTTTTGGGGTCATAAAAATGTATTGCAACTAGATGGGAGTGGTAGTTCCATAACATTATGAATGTACTATGTGCCACTGAATTGTTCACTTTAAAATAGTTAATTTTATATTATGTGGATTTCACCTAAATGAAATTTTTAAGAAATAAATAAAACAAGATAATGTTGCTAAAGGGAAGGCAAGAACAGAATTTTAGGGGATAAATATATAATAATTCATGAATTATGTATGCCTTATTATTTATCCAAACATCAGCAGTAAATCAGCAAAACATCCAGACATGTGCAAAAGGAACTGAATTCTGTCATTTTTTTTAGTACTTGGTGGACTTTTAGTCCTATAAAAACTATGTCTTTTTACATATTACTCAATTTGTTATTATGAACATACATTTATCAGGATAGAAGAGCAGACATATTTTATTAAGAGTGCTAGTTTTAGTGTAACTTTTTAGACATAATGTGTAACTTTTCAATATTTAGAAATATGTTGGCCTACATTTGTGCTCCTGCCTCAGACCCCACCCACCAATGGTAGGGATGGGCCCATCCTACATGCTTGATGTGAAGCTTCAAAAGCCAGTGCAAAGAACAAAGCTCTGGGCAGTTCTGGAAGCATGAGAGACTGTTAGATACCAGGAGATATTTACAAAGTACTGTTTTGGAATAAATGTGAAATTCTCAATTATGGATTAATTTTTCAATCTGATTTCCATATGTTTAATGTGCATGATTCATTTAGTGATATTTCAGAAGCCAATTTACACAGAGAAGGATATTTCAGAAGTTCATTACACCTGCAATATCATTGCAGAGGACTTTGCCAATCTCTTAGAAAAATATACTATGATACATGGGAATGTCTGAATATCAGTACTTAAAATAGGCGATTGTTTATCCATCAGTAAATAGAGATTTACCTAACCACTGTTTTTTTTTAAGCCTATCCAATAAGATAGAGTTGGAGAAAAACAGGGTAGGTTTGTACCTTAAATTAAGAGGCATGGCAGAGCAAAGACCTCAGTATCATATGGCTGTCATAGAAAAGCTAAATGATGACTTGGTAAATGTTATCTGGAGTTGCTGCCACTACTTAGAACTGTACTTTAAATGGCATTCACCAAAATGACTCTCCCCTCCCCGTCATTGCACCCAGTTTTGCCATTATGAAATAACTTTAGGCACACGACAAAATCCTCTCGTAGCCCTAACTATAGAATAATTGTTAGTCTCAGTCCTTTACAAAAGTCAGAGACTGCAAACATTTTGAAGGTCAGGGAAGAGACCTCCGTTTTAGGGGTCTTTCTTTTCTCTTCTTTTCTTTCCTTTTTTTTTTTTTTTTTTTGTAGCTCACTTTCAGCCCTCATGACTCCAGCTGTACTGAGAGCTAATGTCACATTACAATTCTAGGAGGGTTTGATCGACAATACTGCATGATAGACCATCCAAAAAATTAATCTGTGTTGGAAACAGTGAGATGCCCTCCAGACACTCAGTCAGTTGGCCCTTCTTTCACTTTTTCCTAGAGATAGTAAGGATTATAGTGATTCTCCTCAGTCCTTGAGGAAAGATACCACGCGGACATCAGAGCAGCATCTTATGTCTGTATTTTCAGCAGGTCAGCCATCTGATCTGGGAGCTTTAGTTTTCTTCACAATCATACTGAAATGTCAGTCTTGTCAAAAGAGAGCATCACATCTCTGCCGAATGTCTAGGTGGTGGGACTGCATTGGGTCATGGCGACGCGATCTGCGATGATGGACGAGCCTGAAAGGTGATCACAGAGGCATTGTTGCTGTGTCCACAGCATCCTCCTTTGTCAGCTCTTCAGACACTCCTTCGTAACCATGGCGTTCGAAATAATCTTTCCTGTGAAACATTTCAAAATGTCACATTACAATTGTGATTATTTCAGAGAGGGTTGAATTTTCATGGAGCAAAAAGAGCAAAGAGGAAAAGAGGTTTTGAATGTAAACCCTGAGAAGTCAGAGACCAATCCTTCTTCATGATCTGATAGCTATTTTAGTTCTCAAAGAGGCATAGAAGGATCCAAGCTTTGGCATGAAATAACCTTCCAGTTCCTGTACCCTAAACGACTAGAATGGCCTTGAAGGTGAAACCTGCCCTCAAACCTTCATGCCTCCTATTTAGTTTCTCCATCCCCTCCGACCTGCAGCTACACTCTACAGTCTCTGACTTCAGCCATGACCTCTGTAACCCAAGGATACACTGGGTCTAACATCAAACCAAAATCACAACTTCCGTTTCTCCTACCAACTCCCAGACACGGGAGAACGACAGCCCCGCCTTAGCTTGTCTCTTGCAAAACACAAAGGAAAATATCTGGGTGAGGAGAAAAATAGAGATAGGAATATAGCAACAGACTGTCAGAAAGAGCACCTGACAAAGGAGAGGGTTCGTTCATCTCAACCCTGAACTATCCAAGAAATGATCGAGAACAGATCTGGAATGCAATCCCTTTGGGCTGCAAGAGAGACCTTAAACTCTGCCACTGGAGTTGCACCCTGTCTTGAAGAAAAAAAGATCACAGCTCTTTTACTTAGCAAGAGATAAAAATACCATGTGCAGAAAGAGCTCGGCCCAAGAGCTGTGGTTTCCCCTCTGACTTCTGCTAGCCGCAGTGCGCTGAAAGATGTTCCGGCTGACCGCCCCTCAAAAATAAGACACTGTGATGGTGATATATTGTGGCCCTTGAAGAATTTAATTGTCAAATTGACATTTATCAAAAGCTTTAGTGCATTTGAAAGATAAATTGTGCGAGTTTGGTCAGATCAAAGAGCCCCTGTCCTTCTCCATTCATGGAGCAGGCGGCTTCCGCGGACGAGTCATGGGTGAAAAATGATCCCCTTCCCGGCCCACCCCTTTAAGCACTGCACTGGTGACAGATAATCACAAATTTAAATGTTAGCCTCCTCTTCAGAAAGTTCTTAAAATAATGGAGAACCCATTGAGACCATTTGTATTTGAAAGGAGTGCTAAATAATTTAGTGTTCGCAAGCAGGATGCGCTGCGCTGGGCAGATAAATGATGAAACCCCAGCGCAGACTCTCTTCAGCAGTTGCCACACTAATTACAGATCAATTACTTCCCAGTTGTTTGCAACCTTATCAAAGAATGGTAAATTTACTGAGAGCAAAGTGTGATAAGATGACTTTTCATTATTACAGTAGATTTGTTGAAACAGCTCTGACACTGAGATTAATAAGAGCCCTCCCAGAGGTAATAGGATCCATGAGCATATAGGGAGAATTTAAGAGCCGAAAACTGGATGCTAGACGCTATCATAAAAAACCTTCCTCTCATTAATTGTTATCATGAGTGTGTTCATAATGCAGAAATAAGGCAGGGAGATGATCCATTCACTGAAACTTGCCTAAAATAATGTAGCTCTTTACTCCCAAAGAGGCATGCTGAAAATCAAAGGACAGTGAAAGCATTTGGGTTGGGAAGCAAGAGAAGAGTGTGTGTGTGTGTGTGTGTGTGTGTGTGTGTGTGTGTGTGTGTGTG